>NW_027507787.1:32943773-33273773 GCF_037356315.1 Lithobates pipiens
TGTTGAGCAATGCTATACCTGGCTCAAGCTGGGTCCTCCACTTCTTCCTGGCTGGAAGGCCTAGGTTGGATGTCGGAAGCCTCAGATGAGGTGGAAGGAAGCCTTGAAGGAAGATTGCAGCTCCTGATCTCTGGGAATCCTGGACCTTCTTGCACTCCCTATTATAAGTGCTCCTCATGCCACCAATTAGGGCGTTCAAATAGGGAATGTCTGCCGTGGGGATCATCGGCTTCACAAATTCCAGCAATTGATCCAGCGCTGCCTTCCTCTTTGGTTTATTGTTATAAAAGGGGTGGTTTACCTTCCACAGACAGGGTAGCTCCCTGTACATAGCAATGAATATGGGGATAAAGTCCTCACTATTCAATAGATCCATTTTCTCTGCAAGACACAACACAAGACAAACCATAATGTCAGGCTAAACTCTCCTAATCTTGTCCCAATATAGGAGTTAACCTAGAAGCAGTATAGACCACTGATGCACCAAGTTCAAATTGTACCTTTGTTCTAACAATCTGCGCTTCCGATACTCCTATTCTGCTCACAGATTGTACGTACAACACACACATGTTAGACTTTATATACACTGCGCATGCGTGAAACTCCGCCTGCCCCTGACCTTCTTTCTAGTATATTCCTTGTCCCTCTGCGCAGTGGGAGAGTGCATGGCAGAGAGACAACAGGTGCATGCAGCAGAGAGCAGCGATGACAAAAGGCCGGAGCCACGAACGTCCCGATCCTAGAGGAGATTTAAGGCCTTTAATATGGCCTTTATAGAGATGGTGGTAAACAGTGGACATCTTCAAGAAGGATGACTATGATGGAAAGCATGGACCGTACCCAAACCCAAATGTGAGAATGGCCAAGATCATGACTAAAGTTGTGAAAAGTCTGCCAAAGAATTTTGAGGTACGACGATCCAAGGATCAACTGAGGAAACGATAGTCAGACCTCAAATTGAGGGAGCAGGATCAGTACAGAAGAATCAAGAGAGTGCTGCAAAAAAGTATTTTGCCGTGTGTTCCTATTCTTCTTATTACGTTTGTGCTGCTCCATGTGCTTTTCTTTACTGTTGTAGAGTATAAAATGGCAAGTTTCAGGTTCGCGGGCACAGTAATCGTTCATAGTAAACATCGTTTGTTCGCCCACTAATACAATGTTTTGGGCAGATGCAGGTTAACTACATTTGGTCATGCCTATTTGTCTTAAAAGAAGCTTAGTACATTGTTGTCTAGATGGGTTTGTAACTAGAATGAAATGCAAACTTGATTCCGTGTGAGGAGAGGGCACTGAGCAGCTGTTTACACATCTAAATGTAGGAGCACTAGTGTAGGAAACCAGAACAAACTTTTTAGGGTGTCTCACACAGGTGCTCCAGTGGATACTAGGGGTGTCTACATGTGTGATACTTTAAAAAAAGGTAAGTATTCCAGCTTTGTAAAGGGAAAAAATCATGTCTTCAGCTTTGAACTCTGCCAAAACATACAGTTGTATGACACTTCCAAGCAATGTTTCATATTCCTATTTCTTGCCTCAAATATCTGTGTGCTAAGTATACCTTTATTTTATTCACATAGGGGAGAAAAGACTCGGGACATCTGAGGTCACCAGGAACCCCCAACCTCCTAAAGAAGGGGAAATCCAAAAACAACAACCAGAGGATATGGGGGAAGGAGAGGTTTATGAATTGGGTGAAATAGTGACCACAACAGGTGGGTGTCTGAGACCACAGCTTCAGGTAATAGATGTATGCCTGCATATTTCTAATACATAGTGTGTTTTTTCTTTTAGGTGATGTGGAAGTTGTGGAAGAAGAATCTCATTTCACAAGTGCAAGTGCACATATCCTCATTGGGGAGATCATGGTGTGCAATCGGGATTTACAGAAGATCAAGGAAGACATCAATGATGTTGAAAAAATACTCAAAAACATCATTGATGTTTTAGGCAGAATCGAAAACACATTTGTAAAATTGTTTCTATTTTTCCAACTTTTGTTCAAAATGTTGAAAGCCAAATTTTGAAGATGCACACAGTTGGGGTTTATTTATGAAAGGTAAATCCACTTTGCACTGAAAGTGCATTGAAAGGACACTTGGAAATGCAGGCGCTCTAAATCTAAGGGGTAGAACTGAAATGAGTGGAAGCTCTGCTGATTTTATCATCCAATCATGTGCAAGCTAAAATGCTGTTTTTTTATTTCCCTTGCATGCCCCCCTCGGATCTACAGCGACTTTACTTCCAAGTGGATTTGCCTTTAGTAAATAAACCCCAGTGTGTCAACATGTGCTATCTGCCATCACGAGATCAAGGTATGCGTTTTGGGGGTGCAAACCCTTCCTCTCAACTCAAGTAGCTGAGAGGAAGGGGTTGCACCGCGGAAACACGTCCATTGATCCCCCATGATGGGAGCTAGCACATGTTGACATTAGGCATGGGATCAGAAGGGAAATCCCCATTTTCACTGTCAATTTGTGTGCATCTTCAAAATTTAGCTTTCACAGGGGTGACATCACCCCATCTGATGAAGGCAATATCAACACAGTTTGGACATACTAATGTCTGATATTGCCTTCACTTTGTCAAAGTTGAACTTTGTATGTTCCTGAGTTGTGTATTGTTTTATGGCTTTAAACATGCCTGTTTTAACACAAAAAGTCTATTTGTACTGTCCAAAAAAAAATGTTATTTCTAAAATATGTTGGTTCAAAAACCCTTTTCTAATGCACATGTGAATGTGCAGAGTAAAAAGTTTTCTACTCAACAATGTGTGCCTTCTTCTTTCAAGACTCAATATCATTTTTTGGACTAAATTGCTGTTTACACTCAAATGGGGGTTATTTACTAAAGGCAATTCCACTTTGCACTACAAGTGCACTTTCAATGCAGTTTCAAGAGCATGTTTCATGTGCACTTTTGTGAATCAGTACTGCTTGGACCTTGAAGAAGGTTACATACCCCGAAAGCTTATCCTGAAAAATTGTATGTTAGTGCAAATAAAAAAGTATCATGGACAGTACTCATTTTTTTCTGTCACAATTGCACTAATACGGCTACAATCACATCAAGCACTATTGAAGAAAATGGCCAAAAAGAAAAGCCCATTGTCGAACCTAGAAGACAGTTAAAAGAAACCCATGCAGTAAATCTAAGTAAATTTTATTTCAGTTTAAGTAAAAAAAAATGTTGAAAATGTTTCTTAAACATTTTCTGGCATATCAATGGCCCCCTACCCGCAAAGTACTCAACATACTTCTGTCTTACTTCGTGAGCACTTTGGGGGGCAAACCAGGACGGTCAGCTTCAAGCGCCATTAGGGTTTCTTCTTGAAGTCCGACCTCAGGCCCAACTGAGGCCACATAGTTCATTGAATTTCTCCTTAAATAGTTGTGGAGAATGCAGCATGCAAGGATTATATGGTTAAGTTTATATTACGCCATAATGATTGTCGAAAGAAATAGGCGGAACCGGCTGGCCATTATCCCAATAGTGTGCTCCGCCACTCTTCTGGCTCTGGCCAGACGGTAGTTAAAAACCCTCTGGTCCGGGGTGAGGGTCCTCATGGCTTCAAAATGGTCGGCTGGTCAAAACGAACTAACAGAAAGCACTGAAAAACAGAAAGACTGGGGCTGAAAATCATAAACGAGCGCACAAGAATGGACTAAAAATCAAATATGTAACATAAATACGAACCCACAAGCATAAACTGAAGAGCAGTAACGATCGGAAAAGCATGAGGTTGAAAAGCGTGAATCGTCTCACCAAACTTCTACTAACACGATATTAGAGCTGAAAGGTTGGCGCACTGGCTATTGAACTTCCCTTTTCTAGTGCCGTTGTACATGTTGTACGTCACTGCATTCTTGACATTCAGAATTTCCGACAAGATTTGTGTGACCGTGTGTATGCAACATCCATCGGAAAAAAAAACATGGATTTTGTTATCGGAATGTCCAATCATGTGTATGTGCATAAGAGTTCTTCTAGCGTACCAACTGGGCAGCCCAGATGTCCCTCAAGGAGCAAAGGGATAACAGAAAAAATGTAAAAAAAAAAAAAAATCTTATAATTTAGCTTTTAACCACTTAACAATCAGCCCATAGCCGAATGACGGCTACAGGGTGGTTGCTTAACTCTGGGAGGCCATCATATGACTTCCTCCCAGAATTCCACTCTCGCGCAGCCCCTGGGGTGCGCTCTCGAGAGCATTCGTGACTGCCGGGTCCACAGGACCATGGTAAATGGCCGCGATGTGCGGCCATTTACCACGTGATCGCTCCGCCAAGTGACGGAGCGATCACTTGTAAACAAACCGGCGTCATGTTATGACACCAGTTCCTCCCTCCCCTCTCTGTACCGATTGGAACAGAGGAGGGAGAGAGATCGGTGTCAGCAGTGCTGTGGGCTGGATCTGCAGTGCCCACAGTGCTGCTTGGTGATACCCAGCCATGCTCGGCCATGCTCAGCCATGCTCAGCCATGCTCGGCCATGTTTGGCTGTACTCGGCCTCTGTATGTGGCCAGGCTGTAGAAGTCCCACACATGTGGTATCGTCATACTCAGGAGGAGCAGGAGAATCTATTTTGGAGTGTCATCTTTGGTATGTACATGCTATGTGTTATAAATATTGTATAAATTGACAACTTTGCGTTAAAAAAAAAAAAGCATTTTAGACCAAGCTGGCGGTTCATCGTGCTCAGGTGGAGACCTCTGACCACCGCCTCTTGCTACGGGATATGCAACGCCATGTGGAAGACCTCGATAATAGAGGTCGCAGAAACAACATCCGCATTCGCGGCTTGCCTGAGTCGGAGGGCGCTGAGGACCTTCAGACTTCGCTGCAAACGCTATTCAACGAGATGTTGGGGGAAGATCCGGACAAGCACATAGAAATGGACAGAGCCCATCGGGCCCTGAGACCCAAAGGCCCGGCCTCCAAACCCAGGGACGTTATTTGAAGAATCCACTCCTTCCCACTTAAGGAAGACATTATGCTCAAGTCCCGCGCCATCTGTAATTTGGCCTTCGATAACTCACCGATTCAGCTTTACCCAGACCTATCCTGGATTACGCTTCAAAAACGTAGGCTGTTGCAGCCTCTTCTCCGGGCCCTGCAAGACAAGAATGTACTCTACAGATGGGGCTTCCCCTTTAGCCTGACCGCGAGACATCAAGGAAAGTCGGCGACTCTACGATACCCGGAAGATCTTGTCCCCTTTTGTGACACTCTGGACATTCCTGTCCCTCACCTGCCTGATTGGGATCTGGTCGCCTCTCCCCCCCCCGATGCCGGTGATCTGGCAGAAGGTCCCTTCAGCCAAACGGCGCAGAGGCCCGGATCCCCACCGCGGGTCACCCAAGCGTGACTGAAGCACAGGCCCTGTCCAATGGACGTCTCCCCTCTACAGTTTTTTCTTTTCCCCTATTTTTGGGGTTTTGTTATTCCTTCCCCCCCGATTGCCGGAGCTACGCATTCTACTTGTTTTTCTTCCTCGGGCTGGCCTAGGTTGAGTCCCGAGATGGATCGACTCCCGGGTTACTGCCCCCCCTGTGGTTTTGCACTTGTTGGTTCCTTTGGTGGAGTGGACTATTGGTGCCTCCCTAACCCGATTTTTTTTTTTTCTGTTTTTGGGTTGGGGAGTCGATAAGGAACCGTACAGATCCGGTGTCCCTATAGGACCTCTGGACCTGTTACTTGATAATGTTTTCTTTTATCTTGTACTGTGTTTTTGTTTCTCTTCTTTCCTCTCTCTCTAGGCTTTCTCCTCTTCTTGCCTCCTCAGTGGCGCCATGCCAGTGGTTCTTCCGGTCGCCGTCTCTCCTCCAGTGGTCGCTGCTCCTCCCGAGGCGCCTAGGCCTCCAACAAACTAAGCTAAGTATGCCCTATACACCACCCCTACTTGACCATGGCTAGGATCCTGTCCCTTAATGTCCATGGCCTGAACTCCAACAAAAAGCGGCACCTAGCGCTTAGGAAGTTCCGACAGGCGGGGGCAGATATAGTGATGGTCCAGGAGACACATTTTAACCGGGGAGACTCCTTTACGTTCGCCTCCAGACATTTCCCTCAGGTCTATCAGGCCTTCAACCCACGGAAAAGAGCGGGAGTGGCCATTCTTTTCCGGCAGGGAGTCCCTTTTACTTGTACCTCCATGCACCTAGACCCACGGGGCCACTACATTATACTCCATGGTCTGTGGCGTACGCAGGCACTGACCCTATGCGTTCTCTACGCCCCCAATGTCCATCAACATAAATTCTTGTCTAGGGTGTTTTCCCGTTTTTTAGGACGCCCCCCGGGCTTCTGGTGATAGGGGGGGATTTTAACCTTACTCAGTCCGCACTCCATGATCGCCTAGCAGTGGGCCCCCGGGCACCTCAGGCTAGGACCCTAAGAGACTCCAGGCTCTTCCGCCAAATTACCAGAAGGCGGGGTCTTTTTGACGCCCGGCGAGCTCTGCACCCACAAGACCGCCAGTACACCTTTTTCTCCGCTCCCCACAGCACACACTCCCGTATTGATCATTTTTTTGTCAACAACGCGACACTGCGGGCGGTCCAATCTGCACATATACTCCCCATCTCCTGGTCAGATCACGCCCCCATAACTCTAACCCTAGCACTAGACTTCCCCCTTCATAAGCCCTGCACCTGGAGGCTGAATAACTATCTCCTGCAGCATGCTCCGGCAAAGGCAGAGCGGGAGTCTTCGCTCCAGGACTATTTTGTTGAGAACGACACTCCAGACGTCTCCCTCGCTACCCTCTGGGCCGCCCACAAGGCTGTCATCCGGGCGCGCTGTATAGCCCTATCCTCAGCCTTGAAGCGGGACGCACGGACCGCCAGGCTACTGGCTTAGAAACGGCTTAAGACCCTTGAGGCCCGTCTTTTGGTCTCCCCCTCCGTCTCAACCCTTAAGCAAATCGTCCAGACTAGGCTGACACTTCGGGACCTGGCGTTGGGATCGGTTGAGAAAGCTCTAGTCCGCCTGCGACAACTCTATTATGACAAGGGGAACAAAGCACAGTCACTATTGGCCCGGAAACTGGTGGAACGTACGGCGACCTCTGCTCTGGCCCAAATTAAAAATAGGGGGGGGACCTTCTGACCCACCCCCAAGCGATAGTGGATGCGTTCGCAGACTTTTATACTGACCTGTACAACAGACCGGACATCCCCCACAACCCCCCAACCTCGGGCCAGTCTAACCGTATTACCCAGTACTTGGACAATATAGTACTACCCCGACTGCAAGACGCGGACCTCCGAGAACTGAACGCCTCTATCACTGAAGAGGAGCTCCTGGAGACTGTGAGGGCTCTCCCTGCCCACAAGTCTTCGGGACCAGACGGGCTCCCCTACGAATATTACAAGGCGTTTATACCTCTCTTGAGCCCACATATGACCAAGCTTTTTAACTCATTTCTCCAACAGACCCCGGTACCGACCGAAATGCTAAGCTCGTTCATTTCCCTCATTCCCAAGCCAGACAAAGACCCGACTGCTTGCGCTAGTTACCGGCCTATAGCCTTGCTGAACGCTGACCTAAAATTTTTTACGAAGCTCTTAGCGAATCGCCTAAATACGATCCTCCCTTCCCTAATACACAAGGATGAAGTGGGATTTGTCCCCTTGAGACAAGCAGGGGACAACACTAGAAAGATCATTGATCTTATTGACGTGGCGAATAGGGACAACCTAGCATCTCTGGTTCTCAGTTTAGACGCCGAGAAGGCGTTTGACCGCCTCAGCTGGCCCTTCATGGAGGCCACGTTACACTGCATGGGCTTTCGGGGCCCATATCTGCGAGCGGTGCAGCACCTCTACACTACCCCCTCCTCGCAGGTTAAAACCCCCTTCGCCACGTCCTCAACTTTCTCTATTACTAATGGCACCCGCCAGGGCTGTCCGCTTTCTCCTCTCCTTTTTGCTCTGTGCGTGGAGCCTCTGGCGGCTGCCATTAGAAGCAACCCGACATTCGAGGGATTCCGGTCAGGGGCAAGGAATTTAAGATTTCGCTCTTCGCAGATGACGTTATCCTTACCTTGACTCAGCCCGGGATCTCACTCCCCAACCTCCACTCCGAGCTGGACCGATACGGGGAACTTTCGGGCTATAAAATTAACCCATCCAAATTGGTGGCCCTCCCACTAAACATGGGGGCGGCTGAGACGACCCACTTACGCTCCGCTTTCCCATACAAATGGGAAAGCTCTTCCCTTAAATATTTGGGGGTCCTCCTCACGCCATCATTCCATTCCTTATACCAGGCTAATTTCCCCCCCCCTCTATCCGGCGATTAGGGAATTACTACGTAAATGGAAGGCCCACCACATATCGCTCATGGGACGGATCACATCTATTAAAATGGTGATCCTTCCCAAGCTCCTGTATTTGTTCCAGGCACTGCCGATCCCGGTCCCGTATGCACAGTTACGCGTGCTCCAGAAGGACCTGTTGAAATTTGTATGGAACTACAAAAAACACCGGGTCCCGAGCTCTGTCCTGACGGCCTTACGCTCTGACGGCGGATTGGCGTTCCCCGATTTAGTCCGCTACTACCAGGCCACTCAGCTACGGGCCGTAGCCTCCTGGTTTCCACAGAGGTCTTATAATAGATGGTCGGAGATTGAAAAGATCTGGCTGGCTCCAGTTCACCCGAACAGTTTCTTATGGGGCGCGAGGGTCGATATAGACTCGGGTCGGCTACTAGGGCCGATGGCCCAGCTCCGTCTGCTCTGGTGGAAGCTCTCCAGCGAACACAGTCTCCACTCGGAGTTCTCCCTACTGACCTCCTTCCTCTGCAACCCGACATTACCGGCTAGCCTGACCCACCAGATGTCCTGGCCTTGGGCTTCGCGTGACCTGTTTCACTTGGGGCACCTGGTGGACCCCAGAACACGAAAGCTGTTGTCCTTCTCGGAGCTCCAGGCTAAACATGACCTCCCCCATCAGACGTTCTACAGCTACTTACAAATTAGACACTTTGCACAATCTAGGGCCCCTCACCTACGGTTCTCCCCGCCCTCTCCCTTCGAGCAGATAATTCTGGAAGGACGAAATCGCAGAGGGTTGATTTCAGACATTTATCGCATCCTCAACACATACCACTTTCAAACGAGGGGGAAGCACTCCTACATGAGACGCTGGGAGGGGGAATTGGGTGAGGAGCTCCCCCTTGAGACCTGGCAGGGGGTGTGGCGCCAGGCGGCCAAATCCTCTCTGTGTACACTGTACAAAGAGAATTCCTACAAAATCCTCTTCTTCTGGTATCAGACCCCAGGTATTCTCCACAGGATATACCCCTCCACCTCAGATCGCTGCTGGCGATGTCTGAAGGAGCGGGGCTCCTTCTTCCACATCTACTGGGCCTGTCCCCTGATTGCCCCATACTGGCTCATGACTCGTAGGCTACCTCCAGCATTTATTCGACGTTCCTGTACCCCACTCCCCTAAATTCTTCTTACTGGGCCTGTCCCAACACGCACTGGCTAGGCCGGGCCGGAAGCTCCTTAGGCATATCCTGACAGCGGCCCGCTGCCTGATAGCCCTAAACTGGAAAAATCCGTTGCCCCGTCTAGGGAGGCCCTTTACTCCAGGATCAAGGATGTTGAGCTCATGGAGAAAATGACTGTCAGGGTGAGGGATAGGCTTGAGGAGCATGACCTGATCTGGGGGAGATGGCGGCTGCTGGAGGACTGATGGTGAACCGGTGTGGACACGGTGATGTGGACCGTTGGCATTCTATTCCCTTTTCTATGTCTTTTCCTCTTTCTTTCCTTCTCTCTCTTCTTCTCTCTTCCACTCTTTTTGTTAATACTACTGATGGTCCTTGTTCTGTTTTAAGTCTGGCATATAAGCTAGGCAGCAGACCCTGGGTGGCCTTTTGGTTCCCAGCACGGATAACTGACTTTTGGTGTCTTCCGTCCTGCTGTGCACCCTGGGTCGGATTGCCTGATCTCGCTGCATCTCCCAATACTGTGTTCTCCTGCACTGTCTATCTACAATGGGCCCCCTGTATTTTGGGAGCCATACTACTATTGCTGTATGCCTGTACTATTACTTTTGTTATATGACCACGAAAAATAAATTGTTATTTGCAAAAAAAAAAAAAAAAAAAAAAAAAAAAAAAAGCATTTTAACCACTTCCCGCCCGCCGGCCGTCATATGATGTCCTTGAATTTGTGCGGGGATATCTGAATGATGCCTGTAGCTACAGGCATCATTCAGATATCAGCGATTCCCTACACCATAAGAACAATCATAGCGGCTGTTGCGCTGCTTGATCGTTCTTACAGGAGGCAAGAGGGGACGCCCTTTACCGACTCGCCAATACGATCAGAGCCAGAATCGTTTTTGTTTTTTTTCAGGCTTCCCAGCCTAGAGGTAAGATGTGGGGTCTTATTGACCCTATATCTCACTGTAAAGAGAACCTGTCATGCCATATTCCTATTACAAGGGATGTTTACATGCCTTGTAATAGGAATAAAAGTGATCAAAAAAAATATTTTTGGGGAAAAAAATGCCAAACTAAAATAAATAAAGTAAAATGAACAATAATAAAAAAAAAATGTAAAGCGCCCCTGTGAAATGAACGGACGCATACGTAAGTCCCCCCCCCCACATATGAAAACGGTGTTCAAACCACACATGTGAGGTATCGCTGCGAACGTTAGAGCGAGAGCAATAATTTTGGCCCTAGACCTCCTCTGTAACTCAAAACATGTAACCAGTAACAAAATTTAAATTGTCGCCTATGGGGATTTATAAGTAGAGACGTTTGGCGCCATTCCACAAGCATGTGCAATTTTAAAGAGTGACGTGTTAGGTATCTATTTACTCGGCGTAACTTCATCTTTCACATTATTCAAAAACATTGGGCTAACTTTACTGTTTTGTTTTTTTTAATCACAAAACAGTTTTTTCCCCAAAAAAAGTGTTCGAAAAATTGCTGCTGTGCAAATACCGTGCCAGATAAAAACTTGCAATGACCACCATTGTATTCTCTAAGGTCTTTGCTAAAAACATATATAATGTTTTGGGGTTCTATGTAATTTTCTAGCAAATAAATTATGATTTTTACATGTAGGAGAGAAATGTCAGAATTGGCCTGGGTGCTCCAGAACGCCTGATGGTGCTCCCTGCATGTTGGGCCTCAGTATGTGGCCACGCTGTGTAAAAGTCTCACACGTATGGTATCGCCATACTCTGGAGTAATATCAGAATGTGTTTTGGGGTGTAATTTGTGGTATGCATATGCTGTGTGTGAGAAATAACCTGATAATATGACAATTTTGTGAAAAAAAAGGAAAAAAAATCTTGATTTTGCAAAGAATTGTGGGAAAAAATGACAACTTCAAAAAACTCATCATGCCTCTTACTAATTACCTTGGAATGTCTTCTTTCCAAAAAGGGGTCATTTGGGGGGTAGTTGTACTTTTCTGGCATGTTAGGGTCTCAAGAAATGAGATAGTACTTCAGGTGTGATCAATTTTCAGATATTGGCACCATAGCTTGTGGACTCTATAACTTTCACAAAGACCAAATAATATCCACCAATTTGTACTTATTTTTACCAAAGATATGTAGTGGTATAAGTTTTGGCCAAAATGTATGAAGAAAAATTACTAATCTGCTAAATTTTATAACAGAAACGAAGAAAATTTCATTTTTTTTACAGAATTTTCTGTCTTTTTTCTTTTATAGCACAAAAAATAAAAAACCCAGCGGTGATTAAATACCACCAAAAGAAAGCTCTATTTGTGTGAAAAAAGGACAAAAATTTCATATGGGTACAGTGTTGCATGACTGAGTAATTGTCATTCAAAATATGAGAGCACCGAAAGCTGAAAATTGGTCTGGTTATTAAGGGTGTTTAAGTGCCCAGTGGTCAAGTGGTTAAAGATAAAGTAGACTTACGGCAATCAGGTCAAAAGATATTGGATGGACATACATGATATAAATTAAAGACACACACGTAAAACATATAACAGACAGAAAAGAAAAAAAAAACATTTGAAACTAAACTCATCATTGAGGCCGGGATACTTTAGGGCTGATAGGTCATGTATCCACCTAGCCTCCCTTTGCAGAAGCAATTTGTCATAGTCACCTCCCTTAATGCCAGGTGAAATATGTTCTAAGGCAAAAAAATGCATTTTAGTACTGTTGAAATTGTGATGTATGCCAATGTGGTGACTACTTAAACTGCTCAATCTAGCTAGGAAGAGTGGATCCATTCCAGAATCCATGGCTCGGGTCAACATTGTCCTTTTTTGTCAAATAACTTTTTATTATTATAGGAGGAAACATTACATATCATACACTTCAATGCAGCAGTGGCGGAGCCAAAGGTGAAAAGGGAACGTACAGTAAGAGCTTATCGGCATGCGGAGTATAGCCACTTGGAGCAGGTACAAACCAGGCCAGGCAGAGCTATCCACAGGCAGTATGTTCATCAACATAAGTAAGTCAGGGATAAAGTCTAACCAATAGTAAACTAGTCCTCAAAACTCTACTTCTAGTTAAGAGTGGCATTCCGAGGTTACAGGTATCTACTGAATGTGTGAGATACTTGTACTACTAACTAACCTATTCAAACACCCTCCCTTGGGGGAGTTTGGAAGAAAGACTGAAATAAGAGAAGAGAAAAAAGGAAAAAAAAGGGGGAAGAGGGAGCGAAAAGAGGGGGATACCAAAAAGGATGTAAAGAAAAGAAGGGAAGGAAAAGGAGGTAATAGAGGTGGGTAGTCATCCTAAGTATTCCGCTTGTCTGTCAGGGCCGATCGCCCTTGAGATTCCAGGGGTTCCAAACCTCGTCATGCGCTTCCAGCCGGTCCTGTATCCTGGCGGTCATCCTTTCCATTAGCTCCACGTCTCTAATTCTAGCGTATAGTGCGTCTGGAGTAGGAGGGTGCGTCCTTTTCCAATGAAGTGCAACAAGACACTGCGCTGCTGTCAGGATATGTCGGGATAGTTTCTGTAGGGATCTGGACAGTTTGGGGAAAGGGACTCCCAGTAAAAAGTGTTTGGGGTTCAAGTCCAGGGATTGGTCCAGGATACTGGCCAGGAGAGTATGGACTTCTGTCCAGAAGGGGACTATGTGGGGGCATTGCCAGTAAATGTGCAAGAGGGTGCCCTTATGCTCCAAACAGCGCCAGCACCTGTCTGTTGTGTAAGGGTAAATAGCGTGTAGAACATCCGGGGTCATATACCAGAAAAATACAATTTTGTATGCATTTTCCCGGTAGAGTGTACACATGGAGCTCTTGGATACCTGTGACCAAATCACCTGCCATTGCTCCTCCGTGAACACTTCACCCAGAGCCTCCTCCCATTTAAGCATGTATGCATGTTTGCCTTTAAGACCCATAGGAAAAGCGTTAAGTATTTTATAAATATCTGAGATCATCCCTCTCTGGGCCATACCTGCTGAAACAACATTTTCAAATGAGGTAGGCGGGGAGAAGCGGAGGTGTGATGAGATGGTCTGGGCAAAGTGACGGATTTGTAAATAACTATAAAAGCTCTGCCGGGGGAGGTCGAACCGAGATTGGAGTTCAGCGTAAGTCAGTAGTCTCCTTGATCTGGGGTCCACTAGAGTCCCCAGATGGAAGAGGTTCCGGGAAGACCAAGGGTGTTTCATCTGGCGGGATAGGCTATCTGGCACTTGAGGGTTGCATATAAAAGAGGTCAGGAGCGATTTATCCGAGGTCAAGCCAAACACCTTGGAGGACCTACGCCATAGGCTCTGCAGATGGGACATAGGTCCCAACAGTTGGGACTGGGGGACCAATGCCGCCGCACTCCAGAGCATACTGTTAGGGTGTATAGGGGCCAACCACCGTGATTCGATTTCTGACCAGCGGTTGTGAGGCCTCTGGGTAAACCAGGAAGCAACCGCGTGGAGTTGGGCAGCCTGGTAGTATCTAACTAGGTCCGGGAACGCTAACCCCCCATCCGATCGGGAGGCGGTCATGACAGAACGAGGTATTCTTTGCCGTTTATAGTTCCACGTGAATCGAAGTAGGTCCCTTTGCAATTTTTTAAAGTGTGAGGAGGGTATGGGAATGGGGAGGGTCTGGAAAAGGTAGAGGAGTTTCGGGAGAATTACCATTTTTACAGAGGCTATTCTACCAAGGAGAGAAATTTGGTGTTTCCGCCATTGTGAAAGCAGTCGCCTAATATCTCCATAAAGGGGTGGATAGTTCGCCTGATAGAGGGAGGTATAGGTTGGGGTAATGTTTATCCCCAGGTACCGAAGGGAAGTAGACTTCCAGTGGTAGGGAAAGTTGGATCGTAGATGGTCCACCTCCAGCGGTGGGATGTTAACTGGAAGGGCTTCTGACTTTGAGGCGTTAAGTTTGTAGCCCGATAGTGCACTGTAACGATCTAATTCCATATGCAGGTTGGGCAGGGATATCCTGGGTTGGGTAAGGGTAAGAATTACGTCGTCCGCAAATAGCGAAATCTTAAATTCCTGGCCTCGAACCGGAACACCTCTAATAGCTTGGTTCCGTCTAATGGACGCCACCAGGGG
This sequence comes from Lithobates pipiens, assembly GCF_037356315.1. Classification (NCBI taxonomy): domain Eukaryota; kingdom Metazoa; phylum Chordata; class Amphibia; order Anura; family Ranidae; genus Lithobates; species Lithobates pipiens. The sequence continues at coordinate 32,958,312 of NW_027507787.1, forward strand.
TTAATATTGTCCTTTTATTAAAACCAGGGAAAGACCCACTAGACCCAGGTTCGTATAGGCCTATCTCCCTCTTGCAGAGTGAATTCAAAATTCTAGCCAAAGTGCTGGCTCTGAGATTGAACAAGGTTATCTCTTTTATTATCCATGCTGACCAGGCTGGCTTTATGCTTCAGAAGTCAACAGCGATTCATTTATGCAGACTATGGGGTAGATTTACTAAAGCTGGTACACACAGAATCTGGTGCAGCTGTGCATGGTAGCCAATCAGCTTCTAACCTCAACTTGTTCAATTAAACTTTGGCAATAAAACCTGGAAGCTGATTGGTTTCTATGCAGAAGTGAGCCTGATTTTGCACTCTCCAGCTTTAGTAAGTAAATCCCTATATCTTAACATACAGTCCCCAGCAGAAAACAGTGGAGATAGGGCATTGCTGTCGCTGGATGGCCATAAAGCATTTGACAGTATTGAATGGCAGCACCTATGGGTAACGATGGGCAAGTATGGATTTAGTGACACTTTCCTGTCATGGGTTCAGTTGTTGTGCGATGACCCGGTGACAACGATCAGAGAGGCAGGTCACATCCCGCAGTCCTTCCCTTTGCATAGGTGCACCCAACAGGGGTGTCCTTTGTCCCCACCTCCTTTTCGTTATTGCTATCAAGCCATTGGCAGCTATGATCCTCTCGAACTCCAGTATCCGTGGATTCCAATATGGAAGGTTACAGGAGAAGATAATGCTTTAATGCGGATGACACATGCTCCTTCTTGGGAATACCTCTGATTCTTTGAGGAAGGCAATGTCAGTCATATCCACTTTTGGTACATATATTGAGGGTTGGTTATTAATTGGCCTAAATCATCTATTATGTTACTGGATGCCAATTCTGGCAATCAGGTAACTACACTGCAAAACATCCCAGTTTCTATCTCCTTAACTAATTAGACATTTATGTCACTCCCAACCCCTTAGAGTATTTTTCCCTTAACTTATTTTTTCACTATTACTTTGATGCATTCGAGAGAAAGCCAAGGTATGGTCCCAACTCCGGTTGTCTGTGGTGGGGAAAGTTAACCTCATTAAGATGGCCTCAACTTCTATGTTTTGCACAATGCTCCAATGGTAATCCCTTAAAAACAGACCCCCACAGATAAATTCAAGCAACTTCAGAAACCTAAGGTTTCTGGGGGATTAGCTCTGCCTGACCCCTCGCTATATTATATGGCAGCTCAGCTACAACATATTGCTAGAGCCATACCTGTAGACCGGGTGGTAATGAGGGGGAGAGAGGATTCCACCACTGTTCTGATGGTTTATGTGACTGGGACTAGTGATGTGGCTATGGGTCTAGAGGCATTGGCATATACCAAATCTAACAAACAGTTTCCCACTTTTATCCTCATGTAAAAGATTTGGAACAAGTCCAGGCAACTGCTAGCTGTCACTGGTTTCCGTAACTACAGCCCTATCTGGGATAACAAATATGACCCTAAACTGCTACTGAAGGATAGCGGGCCTAGGTGGAAAACATATGGGGTCACCTGTCTGAAACATATCTTTTGTAATGGTAAATTATCTTATTTGACTGAACTACAACAAAAATTCCATGTACCGCACTCCATGTACTGCTTCTACTTGCAGTTGCAGCATGCTATTAAGACACAATCGGGTAGGGAACCGTAAATACAGTCCTCAACCCCCATATTTAATTATATGGTTGACCTCTCCCAACTTAAAGGTTTTATCTCAAATTACTATACAATGTTATCTTCTGTATTCCTACAGGGTTCCCCCACTGGAGTCATGAGCAAGTGGGAGACGGATGTGGGTACAGTCGAGGAAGAACAGTGGGAGGAGGTTCTGCAGGCTGTGCAGGCCTGATCTCAATGTTATGCAGCGCCTGTCCCAACTTTACATAGTCCTTTGGGTGCATTCTACGCCTGCTCGGCTGTGTAGAATGGGAGTGAGAGATGACTCTGTGTATGCTCTAGGGAGCATGGTGACTTAATCTATCTACTGTGGAGATTCCCTCAATTCCATCTGTACTGGTCTGGGGTGCTGAAAACCATTAATACGATATTTCAGGTCAGTATTCCCACCAACCCAAAGCCTTGTATATTAGATATTCTGGATGAGCTTCCAACTGAGGAACATCCTAAACAGGCCATTGCCAGGGCTCTCTTTCAGGCCCTCAAACTCATACTTTGGCACTGGAAAGCTGTTGACCACCCCCCCCCCCACACTTAAAGAATGGATCACACAGATGGGGGAAACCTTGAGGCTGGAGAAGTACTTCTACCAACACAGAGGGCGTCCGCACAAATTTAATAAGTGTAAGGCTGACCGCAGGTCAGCCTGTGTTTGTAGGAGGAGTCAGGAGTCGGGCTGCATAAAGCCTGCCCTCCTCTGCCTCCTCCTCTTGTGGACGCTGGCTTTCGTGTCAACGTCACTTCTGGGAGGCTTCCCCCGTGTGATTCTGCAGGGGGGAGGGAACAGGTGTTTGCTGGCGGCTCCGGTCTCCATGAGGGAGCCCTTCTCCCGCCCGCCTCCCTCTCCGGCTGCCTCTGCCTGAGGGCAGGGGAGGGAGGTTTTGTTCACCCAGGCTTCCATTGTGATGTTCTGCCGGGGGAGGGGGGTTCGCTGGCGGCTCCAGTCTCCGCTAGGGAGCCCTTCTCCCGCCCACCTTCCTCTCTGGCTGGAGGTAGGGGGTAGGAGGTTTGTTGCATCCAGGCTTCCTCTGGGGGGAGGGAGGTGTCAGGCTGCAGCTCTCCCGTCGCCTCCTCCTGGTGGTTCTGCCGGGGGAGGGGAGGGAGGTGTCGATCGCTGGTCATGTGGCGGGGGGTTTAGTCTGCCCCTCTCTCCCAGGGTTGTTCCAGCCACCCCCTGCCTTCTCTCCCAGTGTTCATGCTGGGGGAGGGGGGATGTTTCGTCATGCCAGCGCCACTCATTGACTCCACTTCTCCCGGGTTCCGCGGGGGGGAGGGGGGGGGGGTTTCAGCCACCTGGCAGGCCATTTTCTCCTGCCTGCTTGCTGGGGGAGGGGGGGTTCGTCCGCCTCTCCTTCCTGCCTCCTTCTCCTGGTAGTCATGCCGGGGGCAGGGGGGTGGGTTTGATCACCTGCTGGGGGGAGGGGGGGTCTGTCCGTGGGAAGAGGAGAAGTTAGTCCACCTGGTGGCTGCAGGGGTGATGCTTCTCCCACCCGCCTCCTTCACCCGGTGTTTCCACAGGGGGGAGGTGGTCGATTTCTCATGCAATTTACGGTTTCTCATGCTAGGTTACGCTTTTAATGCTTTTTCCCGTTTTCTCATGCATTTTACAGTCTCATGCAATTTACGATTTCTCGTGCAATTTACGATTTCTCGTGCAATTTACGGTCTCTCATGCAGTTTACAGTCTTCTCATGCAGTTTGTGGTCTTCGCATGCAGTTTGTGGTCTTCGCATGCAGTCATGGTCTTCTCATGCAGTTATGATCTTCTCATGCAATTTACAGTTTCTCATGCAAATGTACAGTTCTCATACCAATTTACAGTTCTCATACCAATTTACGGTCTCATGCTTATTTGGGGTCTCGTGCAAATTACGAGTCTTTACGCAATTTACGTTTTTGTTAATTCACGGCTTTATGCAGTTACGGTTTTACGCAATTTACGGTTCTCATGCAATTTCTGTGTCTGATGCAGTTGACATGTCATGTGATTTACGGTTGTTTTTTCCCGTGCGATTCATGGTTTCATGCAATTTACAGTTTCTGCAGATTACGGTTTCTTGCACGATTTTACAGTTTTCTGCAATTTACGTTTTTTTTTGTAATTTTGTGTTGCTCATTTCATTTTGCGTTTCTCAGGCGGTTGACATTTTATGGTTCTTATAGGGTTTTCAAATAATTTATGGTTCTTCGGTTTTACATTTTCCCATGTTTTTTTTTTTTACTTGTGTGATGCAATTTACGTGTCTGTTGTATGTTACATGTCTCAGGCGACTTTTATGTTTTCCTACGTTTTCCCTATGTTTCTTTAGTTTTCCCCATGTTTCTTTCGTTTTTTCCCATTTGTTATTTTTCCATATGTTTAAGTTTTTTCCAATATGTTTAAGTTTTTTCCCATGTGTCGTTTGTTTCATGTTGCCCTTCGTTTGCGGCATTTTCGTTAGCTGGTACTTACATCCAGGATCTGTCATGTCTACAGGTCCATACGGGCTGAGATTTTGTTGTTAATTGATTGTCGTCCCACAATCTTCTCGCCTGTAGTCCACACATCATCCGTACACGTTCACCGTTATACCGTTACTTCTTCCCACCACGGTCTGTGGGTACCTTAGCCCTGAGTGTTCGTTTTTAATTTCCTGTCTTGGCGCTGCAGGTTGCTTGGGCTCATTTCTGCATTTATTAGGGTGGTATCATCAGGTTCACATTCATATGCTGTTGGTCCTGTCATTTTGGCATCCACATCCTTACACTTTAGGTCCTACGTCCTTTACTTGTCAGGTACCAGGGGGTTTGTTGTGTCACGGGCGGGTTGTTATTAGGTTTTCTGGTCATCTCACACAGCTGGGTTGTCCATGTTGTTCCACCGCGGGTTACCCATCACGCCTATGGGTTAACAGATTGAGGTGATCGTTTTTAATTGGCTTGGTCGGTGGCAAGTCTTCTCATCTGTTTTTACACCACTCACATTTTGTCTTGAACTCTCGTTTCTCAGGCAGTTGGTTTCTCATACGGTTGTCCTTAGGCAATTTACGTTTCTCATGCTATGCTACGTTTCTCATGCAATGTCACGTTTCTCATGCAAATGTCACGTTTCTCATGCAAATGTCACGTTTCTCATGCAATGTTACGTTTCTCATGCAATGTTACGTTTCTCAGGAAATGTTACGTTTCTCATGCATTGTTACGTTTCTCTTGTTTTCCAGGTTTCTCTCGTTTTCCAGGTTCCCCCCCCCCCCCGGTTTCTCTCGTGTCCCCCTCCACCAGGGTTTTCTCTCGTGCCCCCCCCCCCCAGGGTTTTCTCTCGTGTTCCCCCCCCAGGATTTTCTCTCGTGTCCCCCCCCCAGGGTTTTCTCCCGTGTCCCCAGGGTTTTCTCTCGTGTCCCCAGGGTTTTCTCTTGTGTCCCCAGGGGTTTCTTTCATGTCCCCCAGGTTTTCTTTCATGTCCCCCAGGTTTTCTTTCTTGTCCACTAGGTTTTCTCTTGTGTCCCCCAGGGTTTCTCTCGTGTCCCCCCTGGGTTTTCTCTCGTGGTTCATCATTTCACATTCTCGTGCAACTTGCGTTCCCTAGGCAGGTCGTGTTTTCAAGCAGTCTTGTTTCTTATGCTGCTCACGATTATCGGCTCACATTACTCATGTTTCTCGTCCAGTCTCGATTCCTTCCCGCAGGTTACTTTCTTGTCACAGGTTTTCTTTGTCGGTTCACGGTTCTCTTGCTAGTTGTGTTCCTGTCCAGTTGGGGATCAGTACACACTATCTTTAATTTCCTTGCTGCGTCCGGCCGGGAGTTGCGCATGGTATGGAGCGCTTGGTTAGTCAGCCTATTGCTCCGCAGCTTTTACTGGCTCAGGGGCTTTAGTGGATCCTGGGGCTGGGCCTGTATCGGTAAGCTCGGGTCTCAGATGCAGGTACCAGCATCGTGCTTTCTCTTCAGTGCCATGTTTGTGGTAGATTGATTTTCCTTTTGGCTGACATAGCAGCTTTGATCAGTAGGTTTTGTTTTACATACCAGGTAGGCTCACGACATTGCTTGGCATGTTTTCTAGGCTTCCGGTCTAGGTTTCCAGTCCTGTTGGTTAATATCCAGTTCCTGCTTTGGCTTTTCTGTGTTGTTTTTTTTTTTGCCTCCTCCAGCTTGTATCGGCCCACAGCACTTTCAGGGCGTATCGAGTTAAGTCTCAGCATTTCATGTTGAATGACCCGTCAGGTTGTTTTATTTGCTGTACCTTAGTTTGAAGCCGTCCAGGGTTCCAGCGGAGAAGACTCCCTGTTGTGCTCAGCTGATTTTCCATCATGGGTCTTGTTTTTCGTGACGTTTGGCATACTTTCAGGTCTCCTTTTGCTTTGGTCACCAGCTCGGGGTGCAAGGCAGTGCCATAGCTGGCTTTTGTGGTGTCTTAAGCCGGGGGGGTGCTTCTGGCCCAGGGTCTCACTTACTTTGGTCAATTTACTGGTGGGCACCCTGGCCGGTTCTGTCACATCTGCATGCTCGCAAGGCGCAGCATTCAGGGGCAGCTTGATTTTCAGGTTCTTGGAGCCTGGCTAGGTGTGGTGCTTGGTGTTGGTTTTATACCAGCTTGTTAGTGTTACATTTGTCAAACCTTGGGTGGTCTTTTACTGCCTTTCCTAGCACTTCCTTTTCTGCAGCTAAAGTCATACCTCATTGCCACCACACCAGGTTAGACGTTATTTCACTGTGTAATCTGGTTGTTATGCTTTCATCCTATTGTGTCATTTTTGCCCCCTTTTAGGCATACTGACCATGTGACCCTGGCACACTTCAGGTCTGTGTTCTTTGTTGCTCTTTGTTCCTTTCCTTACTATTAGGGATGAGCCGAACACCCCCCGGTTCGGTTCGCACCAGAACTTGCGAACGACCCCCGCGTTCGGTACGAACGTTAGAACCCCATTGAAGTCTATGGGACTCGAACGTTCGAATTGGAAAGTGCTCATTTTAACGGCTAATATGCAAGATAGTGTCCTAAAAAGGGTTTGGCGACCTGCCTCCTGCCTCAGGGGACATGGGTCACTGCAAAAAAAAGTTTTAAAAACTACCGTTTTGGCGGGAGCACTGATTTTAATGACGATTAAAGTGAAAAAAAAAAGTGAAATATTCCTTTAAATATGGTGCCTGCGGGGTGTCTGTAGTATGCCTGTGAAGTGCCACGTGTTTCCCGTGTTTAGAACAGTCCCTGCACAAAATGACATTAAATGGAAATAACACCATTTAAAACTGCTTGCGGTTTTAATGTTATATCTGGTTCCTGCAATATGGTTGAAAATCATTGAGAAACATGGCATGGGTAGCCCTCCCTGCCCATTACCAGCCTATTTGGGTCTTGTACGCATATTAAGGGGAACCCCGTACCCATATTAAAAAAAGGAAATGCGTGTGGCCCCCAGGCCCTATATACTCAGAACAGCAGTATACAGGCGGTGCAAACAAGACAGGGACTGTGTAGGTTTGTTGTGTTAAGTTGAATCTGTTTGTCATTTTCAACCGGTACATTTTTAAAGTGTAGCTCCAGTCAAAAAAACTATCTTTAAGCTTTTTGGAAAACATAGGGAAGGGTTATCACCCCTGTATAATTTGTTTTGTCGTCCATCTTTTTTCATCTCACTTGCTGCTGTCTCCTTGCGTTTGCAAGTAGGAGATGTTTGTAAGTTGGATGTTTGAAAGTAGGGGCCTGCCCTATATTATAGCGGTATGTACTGGGTACAGAGCACGCAGACAGCACGCACTATCTCCTAACACTACTGACTGCAAGCTCTATTATTAACCACTTGTTAGCCCAATGTTTGCATAAAGTGAAAGATGAAGTTATGCTGAGTAAATAGATATCAAACATGTCACTCTTCAAAATTGCACATGCCCGTGGAATGGCGCCAAACATCGCTACTTAAAAAATCCCCATAGGCGACGCTTTAAATATTTTTTTACTGGTTACATGTTTTGAGTTGCAGAGGAGGTCTAGGACTAGAATTATTGCTCTCGCTCTAACATTCTCGGCGATACCTCACATGTGTGGCACATGCGAGCACATGGGGACATGGGCGCTTTAATTTTTATTTTATTTTTTTATTGTTCATTTTACTTTATTTATTTTAGTTTCACATTTTTTTTCCCAAAAATATATTTTTGATCACTTTTATTCCTATTACAAGAAATGTAAACATCCCTTGTAATAGGAATATGGGGTGACAGGTCCTCTTTACAGTGAAATCTGGGGGGTCAATATGACCCCACATCTCACCTCTAGGCTGGGAAGCCTGAAATAAAAAATAAAAAAAAGATTCTGGCTTTGATCGTACTGGCGAGTTGGTAGAAGCACCGGAGGGCGGTGAGGGGTGGGGGGCGTCTATGGCTGGGTATTTCAGGGTATCACCGAGTATGGCTGGGTATCTCTGAGTATGGCTGGGTATGGCAATTTATGGCAGGGTATTACAGAGTATTGGCGGGGTATTGGCGGGGTACTACAGAGTAATAGCAGGGTACTGCACTGCAGAGTAATGGCAGGGTACTGCACTGCAGAGTAATGGCAGGGTACTGCACTGCAGAGTAATGGCGGGGTACTGCACTGCAGAGTAATGGCGGGGTACTGCACTGCAGAGTAATGGCGGGGTACTGCAGAGTAATGGCGGGGTACTGCACTGCAGAGTAATGGCAGGGTACTGCACTGCAGAGTAATGGCGGGGTACTGCACTGCAGAGTAATGGCGGGGTACTACAGAGTAATGGCAGGGTACTGCACTGCAGAGTAATGGCAGGGTACTGCACTGCAGAGTAATGGCGGGGTACTGCACTGCAGAGTAATGGCGGGGTACTGCAGAGTAATGGCGGGGTACTGCAGAGTAATGGCAGGGTACTGCAGAGTATGCACTGGTATTGCAGAGTATTGGCAGGGAATTGAGGGGTTAAATTCGGTGAGCAGCGATGTGGGCACTGCAGATGCAGCCCACATCGCTGCTGACACCGATCTCTTTCCCCTCCGCTGTACCGATCGGTACAGAAAGGGGAGGGAGGAACAGGCGTCATAACATGACGCCGGTTTGTTTCCAAGTGATCACTCCGTCATTTGACGGAGCAATCATGTGGTAAACGGCCGCTATGAGCGGCCGTTTACCATGATGCGCCGGGTCCTATGGACCCGGCGGTCACGGATGCTCTCGAGTGCGCACACCTCGGGGCACGCGAGAGCAGAATTCTGGGAGGCCGTTAATTAACGGCCTCTCTGAGTTAAACAACCGCCCTGAAGCCGTTAATCGGCAATGGGCAGTTGTTAAGTGGTTAAAGCTAGATCACTAGCTATATAGGTGAGGTGAATATAGTGGTGTATACTGCAGTCAGGGCACAGACAACAACCACTACACAGCAGCAAGATAGGAAATCAGCCAAAAACGATTGGTGTGTACTGTGTTGAAGGTACACAGAACACCCACTGCTTCAGATGCAAAGTAACACACTACAGGAGGCCGCCTTAAAGGCGGCCTTATATAGTGTGGGGCGTGCACTACACAGCCTGAGCTATGATTGGCCACAGGCAGGATGCCTGTGGCCAATCATGGCTCTCCTCGCTGCCGGCGCTGCGATTGGCCAAGCATGCGGGGTCACAGTGCATGCTTGGCCAATCATCGGGCAGCAATGCACTGCGCCAACGCAGTGCATTGTGGTCCGCGCGCGCGTCACTCGAATTTTGACGCGAACGGCCAAAACGTTCGGAATTCGCCGAACGGCCAATGTTCGAGTCGAACGTACGTTCGACTCGAACACGAAGCTCATCCCTACTTACTATCCATGGATTAACTCCGAGTACAAGTGTAAGGCTGACCGCAGGTCAGCCTGTGTTTGTAGGAGGAGTCAGGAGTCGGGCTGCATAAAGCCTGCCCTCCTCTGCCTCCTCCTCTTGTGGACGCTGGCTTTCGTGTCCCACCCACCCATTCCCTTTTTCTTTTCATTTCATTCTTTACATTTTCATACTTGGGTATGCCCCCTTTTAGGCATACTGACCACGTGACCCTGGCACACTTAAGGTCTTTGTTCTTTGTTGCTCTTTGTTCCTTTCCTTACTATCCACGGATTGCCCACGAGTACAAACCATGAGACCCATGGTTGGACACCCCAGGGCTCTCCCCAGTGGAATTGGCTTTAGATAGAATGTTGGGTCAAGGCTGTTGCTGTATGGAACACATAAGCAAATTTTGTTCATACCTACGTTAAATGCCTTGTATTTAAGATGAGACATTTATGGGGCCCCCATGGGCAAGTGAGTGTTGATGGGAAAGTGGGCTTGGGACTATGTTATATTTCTGTATGCCATAGATTGTTTGGAATCTGTATTGCTTTTTTTTATATTTCCTATAGTTTCTATGTCCTGCTTTGTGGGGAGGGCTTTTATATAGGCCACCATGTCCCAGCTTTCCCCAATGCTGTGGGGGGAAGGAGCGGGGCTTCTGGGGTGAGAGGGGCTGCTGGGGTGAGTGGGCTCCGGGTCTGAGGACCAGGGAGAGTGAGAGGAGCAGCCGCTGAGAGGGTCGCTGCCATATTGGAGGCTGGCGTGGTCCTGGAGTCCGGCCTCTTCGTAGGAAAAATATCTGCCGAATTCTCCCATCTTTTGGTTCCCCGGTGTGCGGGGAGTATTGCTACACCCTCTCCGGCTCATAAGTTCTGTCCATGGTGCTGTGTGGTGAGAGAAGGACGGGACCGGGAGTCGGTCAGTCACGCTTCCTATCTTTCCATGTGCAAAGCCATACCCCCTCAGTGCATATTTTTAGAGGAGAGGATTATTAGTGCAAAAATTGGGTTTTTATATTTTATTTCTTTCGTTAATTTTAGCCATGGTTTACTTCAACAGGATTTTTTATGATCTGGTACCTTAATAATAATAATAATAATAATAATAATAAATAATAAAATTATATATACAGTATATTGTAATTGTTTTGTGAGCTAACAATACATTTCCCCATATTAATGTTTTCTATTTCCCTATTTAAAGCTAGTAGGTGATGCTGTAGGCACAATTTTATTAATCTTTGTTGAAAAAATTTCGCTGTCCAAATCAGTCCAAATAGGACAGTCCAGACCTATCTCTTTGTTAGGGCCGGTTCACATCACATGCAGCCCAGTGCATTTTTTTCTGCATCAAAAACACATTGGATAGTAGGTAAATGGTTTTCAAAAGCATAGTTTCCACCAGTGTGGTCAGTTCCAGTGAAAATTTCCACTTGATCAGTGATGCAGGCTTTACACTGCAGAACCGATCTGTGTATTGTGACAGTGGGAAAGTCTCTCCACTGCTAAAATACAAAGACACAGCGAGGAGAATTCTCCCCGTCCACCTTAAATGTGTTGAGCAGGGAATCAGGTCAGTTTTTATTTTCAAACCAATGGTTGTGCAAAAAAAACGGACTCATCGGTGGCCAGCCTTACTCCTTCTGTTCTGTACTTATTTCACTACTGCTGTACTTTATGTTTAAAAAACATAGTTAGCTCTGTAACACCAATGTCATGGAAGCACGCTGTATTAAATATGTACTTGTAAAATTATTATTTTAGGATTACAAAATAATTTTTAAAAATCAGTTTAGGCACTACTAGACTACTAGATTTTTTTTAAATTAAATGGATTCAAAACCATTATAGCTCGACTAAACTCTACCCATTTTGATAAAATATGCTTTGCCTGGTTTTCGAAAATGCTGAGAGGGTGGCTGAGAAACTTTTCCTAATCAGATTAGTCTAAAATCTTAAAATGGCCATAGATGGATTGAAATTCATCTGATTCGGCAGGAACCGGTTGAATTTCGAATCATCTATGGTCGTTCCCTTTCATGAGTCTAGCTAATACGCTGCAGGGCTGATCAGTCCCGCTGTCAGGATATAATGACACATTGGGAGAATTCCCACATTCACATCAAATGTGTTGGTGGGGGAATTGGTTCAGTTTTTTTTGTGTGTTCAGCCTTCCTACTTTACAGTACCCATGCATTCTTATGCCGCATACACGATCGGACATTTCCGACAACAAAATCCATTTTTTTTTCTGACGAATGTTGGCTCAAACTTGTCTTGCATACACACGGTCACACAAATCTTGTCAGAAATTCCAAACGTCAAGAACGCGCTGACATACAACAAGAGGAAGTTCAATAGCCAGTGCGCCACCCTTTGGGCTCCTTCTGCTAATCTTGTGTTAATAGAAGTTTGGTGAGAGATGATTCGCGCTTTTCAGCCTTGTGCTTTTCCGATCGTTACTGCTCTTCAGCTTGTGCTTGTGGGTTCGTATTTATATTACGTATTTGATCCTCAATGCATTCTTGTCCACTCGTTTATGATTTTCAGCTTCGGCCTTTCTGTTTTTAAGTGGTTTATAACTCCCGTCTGGCCAGAGCCAGAAGAGTGGTGGCGAACGGCCAGCCAGTTCCGCCTATACCTTACGCCAATCAACATGGCGGAATATAAACGTAACCATATAATCCTTGCATGCTGCATTCTCCACAACTATTTAAGGAGAAATTCAATGAACTATGTGGCCTCAGTTGCTCTTGAAGCTGGCCGTCCTGGATTGCCACCCCCCCCCAAAGCGCCCGCAAAGTAAGACAGAATTATGTCGAGTACTTTGCGGGTAGGGGGGCCATTGATATGCCAGAAAATGTTTAAGAGACATTTTCCAAGATTTTTTTTACTTAAACTGAAATAAGATTTACTTAGATTTACTGCATGGGTTTCTTTTAGCTGTTTCCTAGGTTTTCTAATGGGCTTTTCTTTTTGGCCATTTTCTTCAATAGTGCAAATGTAATTTATTTGATACATGAGGTGACAATCTCGTCTTCAGTAAACTATTATTATATTGTGGGTCTGCTACACACACACACACCTTGTTTTTGTTATTAATGTATGTAATGCATTACTGAGAAAAATATTCATAATTTTCAGCACCATGAATGAATTTTGGTGAGTCATGAAAATGGCATAATTGTGGCAAATTATAAAACACTGTGGGAGTTATTTACTAAAGGAAAACCCACTTTGCACTCCAAGTGCACTGCAAAAGTGCACATGAAACTGCACTTGTAGTGCAAAGTGGATTTGCCTTTAGTAAATAACCCCCATTTCAGTGTAAACAGCAAATTAGTCCAAAAAATGATATTGAGCCTTGAAAGAAGAAGCCACACATCGTTGAGTAGAAAACTTTTTACTCTGTGCACATTCACATGTGTGTTAGAAAAGGGTTTTTGAACCAACCAACATATTTTAGTAATAAATTTTTTTTAGGACAGTACAAATAGCCTTTTTTTTGTTTAAACAGGCATGTTTAAAACCATAAAACAAGGGGCGTGTCCAAGATGGCGCTGGGAGAGGACGCTCATTAACAGAGCTCCCGGAGTCCGGCCACTAATCCTCCTTTTACGGCGGCATCCGCGTGATACTGAGTGGTGGAACAAGTTTTGTCAGTGGTAAGGACTCCCGGGCCATGCCTGGAGGCAGGTCCCGGAGAACATCGCAACCAGCAGCCACACGAGACAAGGCCCCAGCCGGAGGCCGGGCCGTATCCTCGAGCCACATGGCGTCTCAGACGGAAGCTGCGGACCCCCCTCCCGCGGCCGCGGCGGACATCGCCACAGCTCTGCAGACTATCGCCACGGGTCAGGCAGTGTTGATGGACAAAATGGACCACTTGCAGACCAACGTGGATTTTATCTGCCGCGACCTGGATTCCTTCCGCAGCCGAGTCGCAGAGGTGGAGCAGCAGGTGTCGGCGACGGAGGATGCGGTGCGGGACCATGCTGGTGACCTACACACACTGAAGGCCAGAGTCAAGGCCCTGGAGACCCGAGCAGAGAACGCAGAGAACCGGAATCGGCGCAATAATCTGCGCATCGTTGGCCTTCCGGAGGGCTCTGAAGGTAATGACCCTGATACTTTTATAGAACGCCTGCTTAAGGAGCTTCTACTGAGGGCCCATTTCTCTCCCTTTTTCATGATCGAATGGGCCCACCGTATGCCGGCTACACGTAGCCCACCTGGCTCTCCGCCCCGCACCTTTATATTTAAGCTTTTGCACTACAAGGACAGAGATGTGGTATTGTGGGAGGCTAGGGCACTTCAAGAACTTAAATTTGAAAATGCGAGGCTAATGATATTCCCTGACTACACCATGGAGACACAGCGCCAAAGCAAGTCATTTGACACAGTCCGAGCCAAGCTGTGCTCCAAGGGGCTAAAATATAGTATGCTCTTCCCGGCGCTGCTGCGGGTGGAAGATGGGGAGAGGGTGAGATTTTTTTACCTCCCCGGCAGAGGCCTCATCATGGATTGAAACATTGCGGAGGCATTAATCTACCAGCACGCGGAACTTTGTTGGCACTCAGCTAGCCACTTGGACATATCCTGCTACCCTGTTTGATTGGGGACCCTGGAGAGGTAGGGGGCAAGTTGACTGAAACCTGTTGAGGGGCTGCCTGGTCTAGTTTGACACCAATTGTGGATTGCCTTTCCTTTGGAATGCACCACCTGCCCTGACGTGCCAGTTATCCTTATGAGGCCCCCGTGTTACAGTGCCCCTGGCCCTTTGGAGCTGCGGAACTGAATATGGATGCCGCCTTGTGGGCGAGCGCCCCCCAGGCCTTTTCATTCCCCTTGCCAAGTTTGTAACCTAAGCCTAAAACTCCCGGCCTCGGCTGGGAGAACGTTTGCAATGACTTGCCGGACTCCGTAACCCGATCCATGTACTGTACCTCAGAGGACGGGACTCTGGTGCCCTCTTGTAGTGCACGTCCCCACAGGGGCCTGTTGCCCCTTTTTGGTTTGGGAGTGATGCCCCCTCCGGGTTGGGTGGGGGGTGGGGGTTGGGTTTGGGGTTTTTGTTTTGTTCCAACATGTTGGTGTTCGTGTGAGTCAGCTTGGTATATGTCATAACTGCTTTATGTCCTACATTGGAGTTGTATTACAGCAGGTACGAAATGGCAGTGTGGTTGGGGCTCGATCTAGACCTGTAGAGTGGTATGTGGAGCTCAATGTCTTCCTGTAAAATTGTATCCTGGAACACCAGGGGCCTGAACTCTAAGATTAAGAGGTCACTGGTGTTCCAGTTTTTGCAAAAACACTCTCCCCACATTTGTATTTTGCAGGAGACACACCTAACAGGGGGTAGAGTTATGAGTTTGCGCAGAAACTGGGTGGGCCACTCCTATCACTCGACCTATTCGAACTTAGCAAGGGGAGTGAGTATCCTTATATGTAAGTCTCTGTCTTTTCAGCTTTTGGCCCTGGAGGTGGATCCGATGGGGAGGTTTGTCATTATCCATGCAAATATTATGTCTTTGGAGGTGGTGTTGGTGGGTTTATATATACCCCCCACCCGGCCTCGGTGTCTCTACTATACCAGATTGTAACAAAACTCATGCAATATGACCCAGATAATATCCTTCTGATGGGGGACTTTAACATGGTCCCGGAACCCTGCAATGGACAGAATGTCTCAGTCCTCTAGTACTGCTGCGGCGCTGAGGGCCTGGGCCGAAGTTTTTAACCTCACTGACGTCTGGCGTTGGCGACACCCCCAGCTGAGAGCATTTACCTGCCACTCAGCGACGTACAAAGCGTTTTCCAGGATTGACCTGGTGTACTCGGGGGGTCCTGTCCTTTCTAAGGTGACAGACATCTCCATTATACCTAGAGGGATCTCGGACCATGCCCCAGTCTCCCTGATGCTGGAATTATCCTGCCCCCCCCCCCCCCCTCAGAGAGTCTATTGCTCCTCTCAAGATTTTGGCTCACTGACCCACGGATAGCTATCCCGGGTAAGGCAGGTATTGCTGCTTTCTGGGACACGCGGGATAGAGATGTCCCCATCCCGGATACTTGGGATGCCTTCAAAGTTTGTATGCGTGGGCAATTTCAAGCTCACATTGGTGGGGTTCATAGGGAAGCTAGGAGAGACCTTCTGGAAGCTGAGGATAGGGTTAGATTTATGGAGTCTAGATATGTTAGCGACCGCACGTCTCAGGCTAACTCATGTTTTAGGGAAGCCCTGAGAGATGTTAACCTTCTACGACCCTCCGCTACAAAAATCCGCTTGCTTCATCAGAGCCAGAGAATTTTTGAGCAGGGCGATCGCAATGGTAGATTGTTGGCATGGCTGTCCAGGGAGCATTCCTCCCCGGTCTCGATATCGCGCATTCAGTCACCCGATGGGGAAATCCTAACTGATCCGTCTCAGATCAACGCTAGATTTGCCTCTTACTATCAGGATCTTTATAGCTTTAGAGCCCGGTATACAGCGGATGAACTAAGTCTCTATTTGGACCAAGTGGACCCGCTGTGTCTTACTGACGCTCTGAGGGAAGCTCTGGATAGTCCCCTGACACTGTCAGAAGTCCAAAGAGCTGTCAAATCATTGCAGGGGGGAAAGCACCGGGTCCGGACGGGTTCCCCGCAGAGTTTTTTAAACATTATGCGGAAGATATTCTACCCATCTTTAGAGAGGTCCTGTTGAGGGCGCGGGAGAGTGGGGTGCTTCCTGGGTCAATGTCGGAGGCGGTTATTGTAGTCCTCCCTAAGCCTGGCAAGAATCCTGAACTGTGTTCCTCATGCTGGCCCATATCACTCCTAAATGTCGATCTGAAAATCCTGGCAAAGGTTCTGGCGGGCCGCCTGAACACGGTAATCACAGCCCTGGTTCACCCGGACCAGTCCGGGTTCATGCCGGGCAGAGGGACTGATATTAACATACGGAGACTGCTGACGCATATGGATAGAGCACGGGAGGACAGCCAGGGGGTGGTGGTGTCCTTGGACGCCGAAAAGGCTTTCGATTCGGTAGAATGGGGCTACCTCTGGGCTGTCCTTCACAAATTTGGTTTTGGACCCGTGTTTATTCAGTGGCTGCGATTGATGTACGCCTCACCTAGCGCTCGTATACGCACCAACAACTCCCTCTCGTGGGCCTTCCCCCTGGGAAGGGGTACCCGACAGAGATGCCCGCTATCGCCTGGGCTTTTTGCCCTGGCGCTGGAGCCTCTGGCCACCAAAATTCGTGATGCGTCCGCAGTTCGGGGAATTTGGGTGGGAGTGGTGGAGGAGAAGATATCCTTGTATGCGGATGACACTATTTTGTATCTGGCTGATGTCTCCTCCTCACTCCCTGCGGCCCTACAGATAGTCAATGAATTTGGGATATATTCGGGCGTCAGGGTCAACTGGGAGAAGTCCTTAATTTACCCCCTGAGCCCTACTGGGCCTAGGCCCTCTATGCGGAATCCGCTAGTTTGGGTGGATAGTTTTAAGTATTTGGGGATAAGGATGGGTGGACCAACGGCCAGGTATATGGAACTTAACCTGAACCCGCTGTTGACCCACTTCTCCAAGCGATGCATGGACTGGAAGGCGCTGCCCCTGACTCTGGTGGGTAGAGTGAATCTCATTAAAATGGTCTTTTTGCTGAAGTTCCTCTACCTATTTAGAAATAGCCCGATTGTGATCCCTGTGGCCTACTTCAACAAGATAAAGTCTATAGTCACCTCCTTTGTATGGTTGGGAAGGGTGCCACGTTTGGCGCTGTCCACCCTGCAGCTGGCAGTTGGGCAGGGCGGGCTCGCCCTTCCCGACTTCCAACGCTACTACTGGGCGGCGGTGTTGGTTACTTCCCGGTGGTGGTTTTTGCAGCCGAGGGACAACCCAGCGGTGGCCCTGGAGGCTGTAATTCTGGGGTCTTACGCAGCTCTAAGTAATTTGATTTTCCGAGGTGTCAGAGCGCATCCCTACATTACTACCCTGATGTGCACAACTGTCAGGGTGTGGAGCCGGGCTCAGGCGATCCATCGGACTCCAGGTGTGGTGTCATGTATCAGATAAGACCAGAACTGTGTGGACTGCAACAGAGGAAACCCAAACGTGTATAAGTGAAATATGATTTATTAAGGAAAGTGAATAATATAAATACAATCACACAGTGCAATAAATCAACCAACAGAGACCCCCAAACAACAACAGACAGATATGTACAATAAATGTGAAATACTAGGATCATAAACGATAGGCAGGACAGGGTCATGCACAGAGGATCAGCAAATAAACAAGGGCAGTCCAGAATCAGAGACACAAGCCAGGCCAAGGTCATACATGGGGAGATCAGCAGATGGGGTAGGGAACACAGGACAGGGAGAGGAGGGACGGATCAGACTGCAGGACAGGGATAATGGTAACAGGTGGGACAGGGTAGGGACCAGGACAAGGAAACAGGATCAGAACCACGGGTCACAGGTTCAGGGCGCAGGAACAGGTTCAGGATCAGGATCGCAAGCAGCAGGTCAGGGCACAAGGAACAATACAGAGGCAAACATATGAGTGCTTGCCAGCTATTTATAGGCCTGTGATTGGCCTCAAGTGACACCTGATTGCAGGAGGTGCTGCCTGCTCCATACTGCCAGGATCCATCCGCTGGTGGACGCCAGTACTGCGGCCCAAAGATGATATAGCATCAGCAGGGAAAATCTCTCCTGACAGCTCAAAACTGACAGGAGACACCTGCTGGTGGACCTCAATACTGCACGCCAAAAGACAGATATTATCAACGGATGGAACATTTCTTGACATGTGGTTTCCCCCCATATGCCCTTGTGGGGCAACCCGAATCTGTCTCATTTTCGGAGTATCCCGGACTCGCAGGTGTGGGCTAAGAAAGGGATAGTGGCTTTAAAACATGTAGTGACAGGGGGCAGGCTGAGTACGTTCCCGGAACTTAAAGCTAAATATGATCTGCCGAATTGGATGTTTTTCCGATTCCTACAGATAAGGCATGCCTTTCAACACCAATTCCTGGGTGGGGTGGTTCTTGGGAAGGACCCCGGTTGAGACGTTGTTGACTGCTAAGCTCCTACTGGCTTCCCTCTCCACAATTTATTTTCACCTGACAGCCTCTAAGTCACCCAAACTGCCCCAGCTATACACTAAATGGAAAAGAGACATGCCGTCTCTGGGGGTGGAAGATTGGGAATCCTGTGTCTCCTCTTATGTCTCGACCTTGATCTCGGCTAGGGACCGTTTTATACAGCTGAAATTCTTGCACCGGGTTTATTATATACCGCAGAGATTGGCGGCTATTTACAGGGATATGTCCCCCAACTGTGCTAGATGCGGAAGTGAGGAGGCCAACTTTATACACATGGTATGGTCCTGCCCAGCGCTAGAAGAGTTCTGGGAACAGATTCTGGCTGATATTAATCAGACTGCTGAAAGCTCCCTCCAGTTGAAGCCAGAACTTATGCTTTTGAATGTGGTAGATGACCGTGCTGTGGGGAAATATGGGAAACTGTTTGTGGCCTTTGCTACATACTACGCTCGAAGGGAGGTGTTGTTGAAATGGAGGTCTGAGCTCCCGCCCACCGTCACCACTTGACGTGTTCACCACACCACCGTGAACACGTGGATATCACCGAAGTAGAGTTTTTTGCACTGTGAATGCACAACCTCACTTTATACCTGCATCGTTTATGACATTTTCACTGTATTACCCACCATTGGACTATCTTATTCTTTGATTAATATTGTTTGCTATAACTTATACTATATGCACTACAGCACTTTATTTTGTTTGATCACTGCCTTTATATCACAGCACGAGTGATATTTTGTTGTTTGCACATCAATTGTTTTTTTTGGTCTATTGATTTATTTATATATGATATTTTTATTAATTTTAGACAGATTTACCATGCACCTGAGCACTTTATTTGAAATTTTGGGATAAGTTTCCTTTTTTTACACTATTGAATTAAGGATTCATCCTCGTGGGAAATATAATTTTTTCCCCCATATTTTTTATTTATTCGTGGGAGCACAGCACCAATTCTTTTACCAATTTTATATTTATATGAGAGTTAACTCATAAAGTGTTTGCAGCACCCAGCTAGTTAGAATAATACTTTTTCATTTCTATATACAGTGCAGGAGCCCTCACATACACTTGTCCAAAATGGGGATTTCCCTCCTGATCCCATGCCTAATGTCAACATGTGCTAGCTCCCATCATGGGGGATCAATGGACATGTTTCAGGGGTGCAACCCCTTCCTCTCAGCTACTTTAGTGTTTAGTACTTTTTGTTGCAACAAAACACGTGCCTTGATATCCCGTGATGGCAGATAGCACATGTTGACACACTGTGTGCATCTTCAAAATTTGGCTTTCAAAATATTGGAAAAAAGTTCGAAAAATAGAAACAATTTGATAAATGTTGGTGTGTTTTCAATTCTGCCTAAAACATCAATTACGTTTTTGAGTATTTTTCAACATCATTGATGTCTTCCTTGATCTTCTGTAAATCCTGATTACACACCATGATCTCCCCGGTGAGGACGTGTGCACTTGCACTTGTGAAATGAGATTCTTGTTCCACAACATCCACATCACCTAAAAAAAAAAAACACCATGTATTATAAATATGCAGGCATTCATCTACTACCTGAAACTGGGGTCTCAGACACTCACCTGTTGTGGTCACTATTTCACCCATTCCATAAACCTCTCCTTCCTCCACATCCTCTGGTTGTTGTTTTTGGATTTCCCCTTCTTTAGGAGGTTGGGGGTCCCTGGTGACCTCAGACGTCCCGAGTCTTTTCTCTCCTATGTGAATAAAATAAAGGTATACCTTGTAAGGTGCGCCCCTCCTTGATTAGCTCGAGCTGGACTTTAGTGGTCACTGGAAAGCCCTCTCAATCGATTGGGTAAATCAGACAACCATATGCATTGAATGGATTATCATGAATACGAGTTCTTTATTTCCTGTATACCACTTTTATGTGTTTCAGATATTGCATAAAGACAGAGGGAAGGCCTCTTGTCAGCCAATCAAAATTATTGGCACAAGACACACAAGGCACAATGGCCTTTTGAATGACCAATCATATACATCCACAGTTATGTTCGTCATACATTAAGCAAAATTTTTTTAGGGAATTTTTGATAAGAAAAAGTCCCCAGACATATATATAAAAATATGTTTTCATGACCTTCAGCTGTCTATCATAATTTGAACATAAAACCACAATATTTCATTTCGCCCTACAATGTTCTAAGTCTGTAAAACTTAAATGCCAGCTGCGACCACAAGCGCGTCCTGTTTTCCAAGCGATTTTGCACTTCAGAAGAAACTTGCAAAAGCACTGCAGGTGAAGCTATTTCCTGTATAAAATATATATATCAAATATGTATATATCTTTGCAAGCAGTTTCTAGTATAATAAGATGAGTATAAACTTAAAGGGTAACTCTCCCTACCCTTACAATCTCTCCTCTGATCATGAAGAACGAAGTCCTCTCTTGATCATTCTCAGTACCACTTATGTTCTGAGTAGAACATAGCCATGGCTGTGTCTGGGTCTGAAGTGGAAGGTTTGATTTTGGTAATTCCACCCATCAGACAAAATACAATCCTAATGGTGGCATAAATTGCAATTCCCAGGATAAGTATGATGATGAGGATCATTCCTACTTTCTTAAAGAAGTTCTTAAAGAAGTTCATGATACTATCCCAGAATGAAACAAACCATCCCCCCACTCCAGAGAATGGATTCCAGGAGTCTCCCAGACGCCTCATTTGGTCCTGTAATTTTGCCCTTTCATCATTGTGTCCCTTTATATGTTGCTAACAATATGAATGCTGCTATGTTGCATGACCCGTCTTTCCTTTGGATATGATACCCAGTAACTGCTGCAGCTTGTGCTTTGGACATCTTATCTCCTGTCTGTGTACAGCAGGGATACATATAACTCATCCCCGTAAATGCTGCTCTGCCCTTGACCCCTATACTGTCATTCCCACTCATTCCGCATGAAGAAGTAAGCCAGCACCCAAAAACGGTTAATAAGAATACCTTCATGGTTAGTACAATTGACAAAATGAAAATAACTCTAACATTGCACCTTCTGGGCTTTGTGGATTGGGGCTTGGGGGAACCTAGAAGGAAAGCAGCCTGGCTGTGGGACAAAGGTGGTCTGTGGGGCTGGAGGGGAGAGGGGCAGGGAGTGATGGGATCAGAGTCTCTTCGGATCCAAGGGGGAGGGAGGTGGCAGGGAGTGGTTGGATCAAAGTCTCTTCGGATCCGTTTGGTCCTGGTTTTGGGTCCATCTCCAGTTCTTGCTGCTGTGACCCTGGCACTTTCTTTATCCTTGATGTGTGGATCCATTGCGGGCTTTGGTCAGTTAAAATTGCTGTCCTGGAGACCTTGAGGACTTCAAATGGACCTTGAAAGACGGGACCTGGTTGCTTGCAGACTGCAAGTTGTTTGATCAACACTTTGTCTCCTGGTATGAAGGGATATGTTGGTTCTGTGGAAAGAGGAGGAAAGGTGACAGAAACCTTGTCATAGATTTCAGTAAGGCTACTTACCAAATGTTTCACGTGCTCTTCCTGTAAGGAATATAGGTTAGACTCTTCACTCATTTTAGGGGCTTTCTGTGCTGGCCTACCCATTAGGATTTCAAAAGGGGGAGAGTCCTGTCCTGGCAGGGGGGGTGGTCCTTATCTGGAAGAGTACCCCTGGCAATAAATGAAGCCAGTTTTTCATAGTACCCTGTGTGTCCCTCCTTAACTTGTCTTTAATGATTCTGTTCATTCTTTCCACTACTCCTGCACTCTGGGGATGGTAGGGGATGTGGAGCTTCCATTGTATCCCCAGAACTTTCACTAATTCTTGGGTGAGTTTTGCTGTGAAAGCGGGTCCCTGGTCAGAGTATATGGAAGCGGGTAAACCGAACCTACTAATCCAATGATTGATTAAACACCTAGTGGCTATCCCCGCTGTCTCTCCTGTAACGGGAATAGCTGTCTACTAAGATTTTTGATATTACCTTTCTGTTTGGGCATGTGTGTGAAATGAATCTGTATATCCTGCAAGAGACCTAAGCCCTTGTACACACGGTCAGAGAATCCGTCGAAATGTGTCCTTTCGGACGGTTTTGTCGGATAATCCGACTGTGTGTGGTATGCATTGGACTGTTTCCGTCGAAGTATCCGTCGGACCAAATTTTCCAACTTGCTGGAAATATTTTCCGACAAACTGGTCCGATCGGACATACTCCGATCATGTGTAGAGAATTCCGATCGGACAAAGTGGCACGCATGCTCAGATCAAATTCCTACATTAAAGCTATTGGCTACTAGCCTGAACGTAGTCCCATCGTAACGAAATTACATCATCACGTTCTGAAAGATCGGATTTTCCGACAACTTTGTCCGACTGTGTGTATGCAACAGTTTCGGACACAATTCGTCAGACAAAATCCGACGGATTTGGTTGTTGAAATGTCCGACCGTGTGTACAAGGGCTAAGGGGGGTGGGAGATGACCATGTAGACCATGTTTTGGACCCTGAACATTGTTTTGTGCACAGGTGAGGCATGAGTCTACTAGCTGGCTGACCAGGGAATGTGCCTTCTGAGTACAAAAGCTTTGGTTATACAGTTGTAAAAGGGGCTTTTCTATGTGTCCAGGGCCGTGAAGGTATGACAAAATCAAGGGAGCAACAGCTTCTGGGATTCCTATGACTCCCTCCTTGTTTGACCACAAGCCGTCCAGATTGCGTGTCAAACCTGCGAGCACCCAGCAATCTATGTCTTCAGGTTGTGCTTTTTTTGTAGGAGAGATGCTGTGGAGGGGAAGTCAGGAGGGAAGTCTGATTGCAATGGGCAGTCTGAGTAAGGAATGTAGCAATCTGACTGCTGGGGTAGTGTCAGAGCATGGTTTAACTGTAAGTCTGTGTGTGTTTAATAACATAATCTCAAAACCACTAGAGCTTTGGGCTTTCATGTGTTGAGTTGACATATTTTGTAGAAGATGCACTACAGTGTGTGTAGTGTACAATGTGGTGTCGGTGCTGAGAGTAATTTTAGATGCCTCCTTTACAGTCATTGCACAAGCAGCCACAGCTTGTAGACAGGCAGGCATGCCCTGGACTTGAATTGGTAATTTCTTTGAAATGTAGGCCATGGGGCGGTAGTGAGTGCCGTGCATTTGTGCTAGAACCACATCGAATGCAGGGCCCCTGACTACACAGTACAGCACAAAGGATTTTTTGTAATCTGGCAAGCCCAGCGCTGGGGCATTGGCCAGGGACTGTAACAAAGAGTTAAAGGCTTGTGTCATTTCCACAGTATATGTGACCTGTTTTGGGGCAGTTAATGCAGTGGCAGGGCGTAGGACTGCATCATAAAAAGAGCAGTCTAGGATCCATTGCCTACAGTAGACGATAGAGCCGAGGAAGGAAAGGAGCGCTGCCTTATCCTTCGGGGGACCGAGACAGGTCAGAGTCTTGACTTGTTCAGGGGACACCTGTCGTGTCCCGTCTGAGATAATACATCCTAGGTATTCCACCTTGTCCCTGCACCACTGGATCTTTTTCCGAGACGCCAAGTGGCCCTTGAGGGCTAGATGGGTCATCAGGCTCTCAGAGTCTTCTGCACACTGTGTCCCGCTCTCACTACACAACTGTAGGTCATCTACATATTGTAGTAGGACGGATCCCTGGGGTGGCACCCAGTCATCCAATGTAACTTTCAAAACCATGGAGAAAGCTGCCGGACTGTCCACATATCCCCGAGGGAGACGCTTCCAGGTCAGTTGGCCGGAGCCCCAGGTGAAAGCAAAGATTTCCTGAAAATTCTCATGTACATCAATACTAAAGAAAGCATTGGACAAGTCTAGTACCGTATAAGTGGTGGATGTGGCAGGAATGTTAAAGATCCCGGTGATGTCTGAAACCATTTGTTTAATCCCCGTAGGTCCTGCACCATCCTCCACACCCCACTGGCCTTTCTAACAAGATTTATGGGGGTATTCCAGGGACTGATGATGGGTTTAAGGATTCCCCTTTGTAAATACTCTTCAATTTGTGGCTGTATACCCTGTCGTTTTTGAGTGTGTAGTGGGTATTGTTTCTGAAAGAAGGGTGTAATGTTAGGTTTGAAAGTCGGGACATAGGGAGTACATTTGACATGTCCTACATCTGTCTTGGACTTTGCCCATATTGGGTGAGTCTCTAGAGGCGCCGGTATGGTCATAAAGTGAAATGTCAAATCTCTTTTTTTTTTGCCATTGTTAGGTCACATGTGGCTGATTTAGCAGTCATTCTCCCTTGTAGGTCAAATTTAATGGTCATCCTCAATGAGGACATAAGGTCCCTTCCCATTAGACATAAAGGGAAATCAGTGTGGATGGAAAAACTTTGCTTGGTTAAGGGTCTATTATGCAAGTCTGACACCTGAAGAGGTTCTACGGGGCGTTTGTCATTAGGTTGATTTGGAGGACGACCTGGAGTTCTAC
The DNA here is from genome assembly GCF_037356315.1 of Lithobates pipiens. Lineage (NCBI taxonomy): Eukaryota > Metazoa > Chordata > Amphibia > Anura > Ranidae > Lithobates > Lithobates pipiens. The sequence continues at coordinate 32,983,331 of NW_027507787.1, forward strand.
TTTCGTTTTGTGTGTAACATCTGTCCCATTTATTCCCATAGAGCACCCCTTGGTACAGTTTTTAGTGATAAAAAAGTGGGGGTCATTACATAAGGGACAGGGGCAGACGCCAATATCGACTCCTGAAGGAGCTTTTCTAGGGGATGAGGGAACCATTTTCTATATTCCTTCAATGCTTTAGACCATACTTTATAACATTCAGTCATATATTCTTTATCATAAGGGAACGGTGGATAATTATACTGTTTATGTTGCCACACAATTTAGTAACCTCCTCCCATTCTTCTGCAGAACAAGGTCCGCATTTGGTTAGCCCCGCAATTTATAGAGCATGTGCTCTAGTTAATATGTTTTTCCAGAAGGGTTCAGTATAATGTTTTCCATAGTTCCCAGACATGAAATCTAAAGGAGTGGGCTGATCCGGCTTACCTTCCGACCTCCCTTTCCCGGCAGATTGCCCATGTTTAATTCTTATATTTTAACTTATATTGTAACTCTATTTGTACACAGCAGCTTCAGAACATACAATCAATGACTCAGGACAAACCACAAATCTTTCACCAGTTCTAAATGCAATAAGACTCCTGACACCTTTAACAGTTAAACCTTCTTGAAACACAAAATTATTATGTATATTGAACCTTAATGTCTATATCCGCGGTACCCCCTCGGGGAACAAAGGACCCTTTTCCCACCTTGTGATAATAACCACCATCAACACTAGCAACCAAATAGGTTTGAGATTATTTGTATACAAATAATAAGCCTGTTAAACACTCTGGGCAGCATCCTGCCAACAATTACCCAGGACAATGTCCTGACATTGATTTTAGAGGTTTCCAATGACCAGTCCTTTATAATTGAAAACTAACATTTTCAATTATTTGTCTATATTCTTATCCTTAATCCCGGCCAACCTAGCGAGGATTTCAATACTTCATACTCCTTAAATGAGTGAGCTACCTTATTTCAAAGACAGAGACAGAGATTCTATCATCATCTTGAAAATCACAATATCTCTATATCAAGTGTTCAAGGTACAGCATCAACGAGGCAAGCTTCTCAAAAAGACTTATAAAAAGTAATTTTAAAGAAAGCTTACCTTGTTTAATGACTGTATCCCACTTCTGGTACCAATTCTGTAAGGTGCGCCCCTCCTTGATTAGCTCGAGCTGGACTTTAGTGGTCACTGGAAAGCCTTCTCAATCGATTGGGTAAATCAGACAACCATATGCATTGAATGGATTATCATGAATACGAGTTCTTTATTTCCTGTATACCACTTTTATGTGTTTCAGACATTGCATAAAGACAGAGGGAAGGCCTCTTGTCAGCCAATCAAAATTATACAAGACACAATGGCCTTTTGAATGACCAATCATATACATCCACATTTATGTTCGTCATACATTAAGCAGATTTTTTTTAGGGAATTTTTGAGAAGAAAAAGTCCCCAGACATATATATATATATAAATATGTTTTCATGTCCTTAAGCTGTCTATCATAATTTGAACATAAAACAACAATATTTCATTTCGCCCTACAATGTTCTAAGTCTGTAAAACTTAAATGCCAGCTGCGACCACAAGCGCGTCCTGTTTTCCAAGCGATTTTGCACTTCAGAAGAAACTTGCAAAGGCACTGCAGGTGAAGCTATTTCCTGTATAAAATATATATATCAAATATGTATATATCTTTGCAAGCAGTTTCTAGTATAATAAGATGAGTATAAACTTAAAGGGTGACTCTCCCTACCCTTACATACCTAGCACGCAGATCTTTGAGGCAAGAAATAGGAATATGAAACATTTCTTGGAAGTGTTGTACAATTGTCTGTTTTTGCAGACTTCCAAGCTGAACACATGATTTTTTCCCTTTACAAAGTGGGAATACTTACCTTTTTTGTTAATCACACATGTAGACACCCCTAGTACCCACTGGAGCACCTGTGTGGGACACCCTAAAAAGTTTGGTCTGGTGTCCCACACTAGTGCTCCTACGTCTAGATGTGTAAACAGCTGCTGAGTGCCCTCTCCTTACACTGAATCAAGTTTTCATTTCATTCTAGTTACAAACCCATCTAGACAACCATGTATTAAACTTCTTTTAAGACAAATAGGCATGACCAAATGTAGTTAACCTGCATCTGCAAAAAACATTGTATTAGTGGGTGGACGAACAATGTTTACTACGAACGATAACTGTGCCCATGAACCTGAAACTTGCCATTTTATACTGTACAACAGTAAAGAAAAGCACATGGAGCAGCACAAACATAATAAGAATAGGAACACACGACAAAATACTTACTTTTTTGCAGCACTCTCTTGATTCTTCTGTACTGATCCTGCTCCCTCAATTTGAGGTCTGACCATCGTTTCCTCAGTTAATCCTTGGATCGTCTTCAGCAGACTTTTCACAACTTTAGTCATTATCTTGGCCTTTCTCACATTTGGGTTGGGTACGGGCCATACTGCCTGTCAAAGTCGGCCCTCTTGAGATGTCCACCGTCTTTATCTCTATAAAGGCCATATTAGAGGCCTTAAATCTCCTACGGGATCAGGACATTCCTGGCTCCGGGCTTTTGTCATTTCTGCTGCTGTCTTCATGCACCTGTTGTCTCTCCGCCATGTGCTCTCCCACTGCTCAGAAATACAAGGGACGGGGAATATACTAGAAAGAAGGTCAGCGGCGGTCAGAGTTTCACGCATGCGCAGTGTATATAAAGCCTAACACGCATGTGTTGTACGTGCGATCTGTGAGTGGAGGAAGGTGTATCAGAAGCGCCGATCATTAGAACGAAGGTACAACTTGAACTTGGTTCATCAGTGGCCTATACTGCTTCTAGATTTAGGCCTATATTGGAACAAGATTAGGAGAGTTTAGCTTGACATTAGGGTTTGTTTTGTGTTGTGTCTTGCAGAGAAAATTGATCTATTGAATGATGAGGACTTTATCCCCATATTCATTGCTATGTACAGGGAGCTACCCTGTCTGTGGCAGGTAAACCCCCCCTTGTATAACAATAAACCAAAGAGGAATCAATTGCTGGAATTTGTGAAGCCGGTGATCCCCACAGCAGACATCCCCTATTTGAAGGCTCTAATTGGTGCCATGAGGAGCACTTATAATAGGGAGCGCAAAAAGGTCCAGGATTCCCAGAGATCAGGAGCTGCAGCAGATGACATTTATGTACCCAGGCTGTGGTACTATGACAGACTGCATTTTCTGGCAGGCCAGACTGAACCCAGGCTAGCACTCTCCAAGCTTCCTTCAAGGCTTCCTTCCACCTCATCTGAGGCTTCCGATGTCCAACCTGGGCCTTCCAGCCAGGAAGAAGTGGAGGAGCCTAGCTTGGGCAAGGTATAGCATTGTTCAACATATTTCTAGTCAAATAATTAAAGATGTTAGCTAGATGTTATTATTGATCAGTAATTTATGATTTTACAAAGTGTTTTACATATCATTAAACAGTAGTAGCCACAAATGATTAGGACAAGAATGAAAAATGCTGGGGTCAGAATGATAGTCTTTTCTATTTCTTTAACATTCAGTTTGCAACAGTCATGAGCTGAAAATTGTGTGTGATTGATGAACCAAAAACTAAAACGATGTCCCTTTTTCATACACAGGAAAGTCTCAGCCAGGGAGAGGCAGTGGAATGTGACAGCCAGGAGGTCCCAGGAAGAGTAGTCACCTGGAGGCAGCAGTACTTGGCCTATTTCGGAAGGCTACTGCAGCTCTCAGAAACCCCCCCAATAATCAAGACGACTATGCCTACATGGCAGCCTTCAAAATGCAGGAAATGGAGGAGGGCCAACGACTCTTATGTGAAGAAGTTATGTTACAAGCCCTAAATAAGGGGTTGAGGAGTGAATTCACGAGCCAAAGCCATGTTTGTGGTCATCCTTCTCCTCCTCCACCTCCTGCCACAACTACAACACCAGATCCACAGCCTGGAAGACAAGAGAGGGATGGCCTGGATTCAGTCTGGTCTGACAATAGAGGCAGGCTGTGGTAAGACCACAGCCTGGGGACAGATATGTCATCTGCTGCTGTTCCTGATCTCTTGTAGTCCTGGACTGGATTGTGCTCACTATTATAAGGACTCCTCAGGCCAACAATTTTGACCTGGGGTAAAAAGGCTTTGCAAATTTCACCAGTTTCTCCAGCGTTGCCTTCCTCTTTATTTTGTCATGACCCATAATAAATGGCTATTTATTTTTCACAAATACTTGCCTATGTGTTTTACTTCAAAAAGGACAGTTTGTTTGTGAGTAGTCAGGTACATTACAAAATACAATGTCAAATTAACAAGGGATACCAACCAACCTCCTTGAAGTTAAAAAATAAAAGTTAATAATGTTGGTGTGGTAATTTGACACAAAACGAAAGAAAAAATTCTGGAGATCACTATAAAAAAAAAAAAAAAAATTGATCTGGATAAAAACAAAACACTATAACCAAAATTTCTAAACATCATTATGGAGATCTGACGAAAACAAAAAATAAAAATATTCCTGAGATCACGTGAAATAATAAAAAAATAAGTGTGAATATGAGCAGCAAAACAACTTCATTATTCTAGTATTATAAAAAAACAAGAGAATGCGCTGCATTAAAAGATTTCAAAATTTGCAGCATGACGAATGTGCTATCTCCATTACGAATGCTAGTTTTACCAGACCGATTGCTTCCATCTCGTAATTGATTCAGAGCATGTGTGGATATTTTGTGCATTGGAATTGTTTACACACAATCGGAATTTACAAGAATGGATTTTGTTGTCGGAAAATTTGAGATCCAGATCTCAAATTTTGTTTGTCGGAAATTCCGACTGAAAAAGTCAGATGGAGCCTACACATGGTCGGAATTTACAACAACAAGCTCCCATCGAACATTTCCTATCAGGAAATCTGACCGGGTGTACGTGGCATTACAGTATGCTTGATCACCCTATCTATAGCTACAAGTAGACACCATCAGCAAGTCATTATAATAGTAAGATTTTATTTTTATTTTTTATAAGCAGCTATAAGCATCCTGTTCCCCCTGCTTGTTTTGTGGTTGGATTGTACCTGCATGTGTGAAAAAAATATCTTATATCTAGAATTCTAGCAATGTTTGATAAAAATAATACTATAAATAAAATCAAAGAAATGTAAAAGCAGTCACCTACATAATTGATAGATTCACTCTTGTGCGGGTCAGGAATACTTGCAAAATCACTGGCATTCCCGACCAGCAGGCAAAACACCCTGCACTCTAGCTGTCGCACGGAGGGAAGCATTAACTCCTAATGACAGAGCCACACATTGGAAAAACTTTCACATTTTTACATGTGCTAAACCAGATTATGCTCAAGCACCATGTAATTCCCTGTGCGCAATTTAAGAAAACAAGTTCTGGGACTTCTTTACCCACGTTTCTGCGAGTGGGGCAGCCCATTGAAATTAATGAGTTGCCTTACCTACACAACACATGTCGCACTGATGTGAATGGAGCCTAATAAGTAGTTTAAAGAAAGATTAATGCAACAGTAATAAAAACATAACAAGGCAACCATCCTCATCTTTTCGTTGGCAACTTCAGCTTTTTATTTATGACTTCACCAGTTAATTGTATAAACGAAGAAGCTAACGGAGCCCAACAATTAGATTTGTATGATGTGTACGGAAAGACATATTAATCAATGTATTCATTAATTTAAAACTCTGTGGAAGATCAATAATCCCACTACTATTAGAACAATACCCCTGAGAAACAGCTATTGAACCTTCATCAAACGTAACAAATAAATGTGGTGAAAATAATTCTAGCATCAATAAGAAAGTCTAATTTGTAAGAATACACAAACCACAAGGTCATTTTGTTTTATATATATAAAAGCTAGAAATAGCATATGTAGGGAAAAATGAAGGAGTTTTCACAGCCATAAGGTAAAGAATGTGTTGACTGCCTAGTTTTGCATAGAACAGGAATGAGTTAGATGCTCTGTCAAGTATGTATTGCTGTATATGCCCCTGCTGGGGAAAGTCACCCCTCTATTTGTCCTGGTGGCCATTGTCGCCAAGATCGATGGTAAGAGGAAATCTTCTGAAAAACAGTTGCGATGGTTCTGGCAAACACTTTATGCCTATGGTAATGAACCAGGTCCCATGTTACCGAATGTACTCAATGACCATTTACGAGAATCCAAACCCATTAAACTATGCTTATCAATGTAATTACAGCTATCCCATTCACTATTGTGGACAAATTTACTTCATCCTTATCTATATTATATTGGCCTTCGGACCTTTCCTGCAAAGACTTAAGCCAGCCATAGAGCGTCAGAAACCGTGAAATCAGACCGAGACAGAAATACATTTAAATCACACTTGTTTAATAATAAAAGTAAAAAGAACAAACAAAATCAAAACATAGCCAGAGTTCAGTAACCGGAACAGATAGTCAGCCAAGCCAGAAAAAGATAGGTGTAACCTTGTGCGCTGCTATAAACTAAAACTAAACACCTAAATTCTATAGCTGGTGACAGCTGCTGACACTTCCCACACCTTCCCACCATGTGATCAAATGAAAAACTCTATATATTATTATATATGTCTTGTGCACATGCACTGACATATATAAATGTGTCGCGCTATGTATCGCAGAGTAACCAACTGCGATGCAACCTTCTAATATTATAAACTTATTATGAAAATATTCCTATCCCCATAAGGTGCTAATCAATAAGGTTACAAATCCATATATGAATATACATATAAATACATGAAAATGAAATAAAAATGAAATAAAAAATAAAAATAAAAAATAAATAAAAAATAAAAAAATTGAATAATATATAATCACGTGAAATGCATATATATCCAGTGCCTGATGATCTAAAGTCTATATATATCTCTAATATCCAATTTCCAATAATAAAGTGATCGTGCTCAGTGAATATAGCGTGAATGAAATCATTAAGATGCCATCAAGTCCATAAAAAATTTTTTTTTTTAATATTTTAAAATTAAAACAACAAAATTGGAATGAACATAAAAGGAAACAGTCCTTCTTTAAAGTGCCCAGTGGTATGTCCTTTCCAAGGGTAATGCCGCTGTGTGCCTGGAAGCAGCGGGCCTTGGTTCACTCCGGGAGCTGGGTAACCTAGTATATAGAGGACATTGGGCTTATGACAACCTCCCACTACCTACTAAAACAACCCTTAAGATTTGGACAGTGGCCAGGAGGGGACTTGTAAGTCTTGTAAGTCCTCAGAGCTGGTCCCCCTTTTGTCCTCTCAGGGGAAACCCTAATCTTTCACATATCAGGACAGTGCTGGACCCGATTATTTGGGACAGATATCGTATTAAGACTTTTGGTGACATTATAGAGGCGAGGGCCCTACTACCGTTCACGACTCTCCAAACCAAACAGCAGCTGCCGGGGTGGAGGTACTTTCGGTACCTCCAGCTACGCCACGCCACCAGTGCCCAATACCCCATACCAAATGGAAATGGATCCCATCAAGGAGGTGCTAGCTCAAGAGAAACTAGAAAAACCCCTATGGACCCAGAAACTTGGACCTACTAAAGACTGATTCCACTAAAGTGGGCAGACTTTGGGATCAGTGGAAGGCAGATATACCTGGCCTAGATAAAGAGGACTGGAATGAATGCTTGGCGGATTGCACCGATTTATTGATATCCTCCAGAGAAAGACTGATACAAGTCAAATTCTCACACAGGGTCTATTATACTCCCCAGAGACTTCATAAGGTCTTTCCACAACGGTCACAAGACTGTCCTCGGTGTCAAAACAATATAGGAACATACTTCCACATGTTTTGGAGCTGCCCAAAAATAGCTAAATATTGGGCTGAGGTAGTGGACTCTGTTAACGGTCACCTGCAGCTGAGCCTTCCCTTATCACCAGATTTGGTACTATTGGGTATTCAGGATGACGATCAAAGGCTTGGGCACACAAAACTACTACTGACCTACCTTTTCTTCTACGCGAAGAGAGAGATTTTGTTGCACTGGAATGTCCCCTCTCCCCCCCCCCCCGATTGGATCATGGGAGAAGTCAATTCATGCCGTACTTCCGCTGTATAAACTAATATACTTTAATAGGAACTGTCCAACAAAATGTAACAAGGTATGGCAGCCATGGACGGCATAGATAGGTACAATTTTGAGGGAAGTTAAGATGAGTGGGGGAATGACACCTTAGCCAGTTTCAATTGAGTGATCTGGGTGAAATCCTGATTTACTGATATGAAGTATTGCAATGATGTACATATCCTCTGTCTCTTTTGGTATAAAACTCACCTGTACTGTGTCTTTGATTTGGTCCATGTTGGACACATGTTTGATCTCTTGTGTAAATAAAGGAACATTTTTGACTTTAAAAAAGTACCCAGTGACTTTGTGCAAAATTGTGCTCTCCTCCCCCGTCAGGTGTGCCCTCACCTTAAGAGCCCATTCACACAGGGGCAACTCCTGATCCGACTTCAGGTCGCCCCTAGTCGCCTCAGGTCGCCTCAGGTCGGACAACATTTAAAAAGCAATGTAAGTGAATGAGAGCCGTCTTAATGCACACTACTGAAGTCGCTCCGACTTCAGAAAAGGTTCCTGTACTACTTCTATCCGACTTGTAGGCGACCGGTACCCATTGATTTCAATGGAGATCGCCTCCAAGTCGGATCTCCGTCTATACGGAGGCGACTTTGACAGAATTATTAGCTCTGAAGGGGGAACTCCACGGCAAATTTCTGAAAAAAATTTGGCGTGGGTTCCCCCTCCGAGAGCATACCAGGCCCTTAGGTCTGGTATGGATTCCAAGGGGAACCCCCTACGCCGAAAAAACGGCGTGGGGGTCCCCCCCAGATCCACACCAGACCCTTATCCGAGCACGCTACCCGGCCGGCCAGGAAAGGGGGTGGGGACGAGCGGGCGCCCCCCCCCCTCCTGAGCCGTACCAGGCCGCGTGCCCTCAACATGGGGGGGTGCCTTGGGGGAGGGGGGGGCGTGCGGCCCCCCCACCCCAAAGCACCTTGTCCCCATGTCGATGAGGACAAGGGCCTCTTCCCGACAACCCTGGCCGTTGGTTGTCGGGGTCTGCGGGCGGGGGGCTTATCGGAATCCGGGAGCCCCCTTTAATAAGGGGGCCCCCGGATACCGGCCCCCCACCCTATGTGAATGAGTATGGGGTACAATGTACCCCTACCCATTCACCTGTGGAAAAAAAGTACAAAAAAAAAACACAACACAGGGAAAAAATATTTTATTGCACAGCTCCGGGGGTCTTCCGTCTTCGGGGGTCTTCTCGCCGGACTCCTCCGCTATCTTCTTGTAGCTCTTTTGCTAGCGGAGGAGTCCGGCTTTCTTCCTCCCCGCCGCCGGCCTCTTCTCCCGACTTCGGGGGTCTTGTCCCCCTCTTCGGTTCTTCTGCCGGGCCACCGCGCCTTCTTATAGCTCTTTTGCAGGCGGTGGCCCGGTCTTCTGTCGCCGCCGCCGCCTTCCGTTCTTCTTCTTCTTCTTCTTCTTCTCCAGGAGATGTTGACACGACGCTCTCTCCGGCCACAATGCCAGGGACGCGCTCCGCTGCCACTTATATAGGGACAATGGGGCGGTGTCACATGGGTTGATGTCACATGGGTCGGTCACATGGGTTGATGTCACATGGTAAGGGGGCGGGGTCACCATGTGACATCAACCCATGTGACCAACCCATGTGACATCAACCCATGTGACACCGCCCCATTGTCCCTATATAAGTGGCAGCGGAGCGCGTCCCTGGCATTGTGGCCGGAGAGAGCGTCGTGTCAACATCTCCTGGAGAAGAAGAAGAAGAAGAAGAAGAAGAAGAACGGAAGGCGGCGGCAGCGGCGACAGAAGACCGGGCCACCGCCTGCAAAAGAGCTATAAGAAGGCGCGGTGGCCCGGCAGAAGAACCGAAGAGGGGGACAAGACCCCCGAAGTCGGGAGAAGAGGCCGGCGGCGGGGAGGAAGAAAGCCGGACTCCTCCGCAAAAGAGCTGCAAGAAGATAGCGGAGGAGTCCGGCGAGAAGACCCCCGAAGACGGAAGACCCCCGGAGCTGTGCAATAAAATATTTTTTCCCTGTGTTGTGTTTTTTTTTTTGTACTTTTTTCCACAGGTGAATGGGTAGGGGTACATTGTACCCCATACTCATTCACATAGGGTGGGGGGCCGGTATCCGGGGGCCCCCTTATTAAAGGGGGCTCCTGGATTCCGATAAGCCCCCCGCCCGCAGACCCCGACAACCAACGGCCAGGGTTGTCGGGAAGAGGCCCTTGTCCTCATCGACATGGGGACAAGGTGCTTTGGGGTGGGGGGGCCGCACGCCCCCCCCTCCCCCAAGGCACCCCCCCATGTTGAGGGCACGCGGCCTGGTACGGCTCAGGAGGGGGGGGGGCGCCCGCTCGTCCCCACCCCCTTTCCTGGCCGGCCGGGTAGCGTGCTCGGATAAGGGTCTGGTGTGGATCTGGGGGGGACCCCCACGCCGTTTTTTCGGCGTAGGGGGTTCCCCTTGGAATCCATACCAGACCTAAGGGCCTGGTATGCTCTCGGAGGGGGAACCCACGCCAAATTTTTTTCAGAAATTTGCCGTGGAGTTCCCCCTTGAGCTCATTCTCTGCTTGGCCTCGGCAAAAGTCGCCTGGCCTGGGGCGACTTGTAAGTCGTCCCAAGTCGGGCTTGAAGTCATCACAAGTCGTTTTGAAGTCGTCCCAAGTCGCGCTGTGATCTTAACTCAAGTCGTGTCCAAGTTGCCTGACTCAAGTCGCCTACAAGTCGTGTTGCCCCTGTGTGAATGGGCTCTAAGGGCTTAAATTTTAAGCCTGAAATTATTAGTATCAGCTGGGGGACCTTGATGCTTTCTTTTATTCCTGTAGTGGCTGCTATAGACACCTCTCACTGCAAGGTTCCTCCAACATCTAGCTGTACACCTTCCTCCAAGAAATCTCCTCCAAGCCTCCTCACATATCCCATAGGGAGAGTAATAAAGGCACACAATAGTGTAATACTGCTTAAGTAATATTTAGTCACTTTAAAACATATAATCCATCAAACTCACATTTAAATAAATAAAAAAACGCTGTATAAGGTGCTTATAGTGCTGTAGTGATAAGGGGGGTAGGGTCATCTGTTCCCGGATCTGCAGCCCCGGTGGTGTTGCATTCAGATGCTTCTACGCCACCTCCCCATGCTACCTCCTTCTTTCTGTGCGTCAGGCAGTCAAAATCCAACCAATTTCATCACTATCCTCGTGACTTCTTATGGGATATCTCAAGCAAGGAATGCAAGAGATGTTTCTTGTGATGTTGACCAAGGCGAAGGCAGACCCTCTGGACTGGATGGCTTAAGTAGGCAGGACTGACGAGCAGGATATGCCCAACAGCTAACTAACTGTGGAGAGAGATGGGAGCTGGCAATTAGCCGACAGCTGAGCGGCCAGTTCAGAGAAGGTAGGGCTGAGCCCAGCCCCGACAGTACCCCCTCCTCAACAACACCTTCCCCTCGGAGGACCACCAGGCTTGAGGGGAAAATGTCTATGGAAATCACAGGGGGAGAACAGGGGCATGTACGTCCGAGGATGAGACCCAAGACCGTTCCTCCGGACCGCACTCCTTCTAATGCACCAGGTACTGTATGCGCCCACGGAACCTACAGGAGTCAACAATGGACTGTACTTCATACTCCTCATGGTTCTCAACCTGTACAGGGTGAGGACATAGCACCGAGGTGGCAAAGCGCTTGCAGACCAAAGGTTTTAATATGGAGACATGAAATACATTTGAAATGCGCATATTAGAAGCAAGGTCTAATGCGTAAGCCACTGGGTTAATCCTGCAAAGAATACGGAAAGGTCCAATAAACCAAGGTGCAAACTTCAGTAAGGGAACACGAAGTTGGAGGTTGCGTGATGACAGCCAGACCCTGTCCCCAACCTTTTAGGAAGGTGCAGGCAGGCGTCTGTGGTCAGCATGGAGTCTGTACCTATCATTAGCAATACGCAAAGCCTCCTGGACTTGTGCCCAAGTGGAACGAAGACCATGGAGATGCTCCTCTAATGCAGGAATACTCTGAGAAAGAAACAAGTCAAGCAACATGGAAGGTTGGAAACCATAATTCGCCATAAACGGGGACAATCAGGAAGCAGAATTCAAGGCACCGTTGTAAGCAAACTCTGCCCACGGTAATAGGTCCAACCAGTTGTTATGATGGTCAGAAATATAGCAAAGTCGGAATTGCTCCAAGCACTGCTTGGCTCGTTCTACAGCCCCATTAGACAGAAGTGATACGCAGAGGAGAAATGAAGCTGAATCCCCAACTGTGCACAAAAGGCTTGCCAGAACCGGGACACAAACTGACTACCTGTTACGGCCCCTACCGTGTCTTTTAGACGGCCAGGCATGGTCACACCCCAGGTGGCTCTGGGTGGTATTGAACTAATCACTGTTTGCTCTTGCTCCTGTTTCTTTACCTCTGAGCCACACCTCAGTTCTATTCTGCCTGCTTTCCAGCCATGCCTAGTTTTGCATAAGTATTGTGGCCAATTCTGTTTGTACCTCTCACTCTTGGATCAGCTGTGGCAGGTTACCTAATTAGCTGGGTATAAAGCATTGCTTCACTCTAAGGGCTTGGTCAGTTCATTGTCTCTTGTCACCAAAGGTACCTGTGTTCAAAGTTACAGTGTTCCAAGACTGACCCCGGCTTCTGACCCTGGCTTGTATTTCGTTTATGCTGACTTCTGCAATCCCGGACAACAGCTTTCTTCGACGATCCCTTGGCTTTTCCTGTCAAGCCCCCGTGTACAGATTCACATCCCAGGTAGCTTATCTGTTTGTTACTGTGGGCTGTGTCTATTTGCAAGGGTGAGCGTACATCTCTGCACCATAGACTCCAACCTAGGTAAGCCCTCACATAATGAACTGAACCACCATGGAGTCCGCAGAGATGTACAGGATGCTCACCTCCCTTGCTCTACAAGTCTTGTTGTGTCAAAACTTGTCGTGACAAGGCGTCAGCCCTTACATTCTTAATACCGGGTAAGAATGAAACAGTGTAATTGAAACTTGACAAGAAAAGAGCCCACTGCGCTCTTCTAGGAGAGAGGCGTTTAGCCTCAGATAAGAATGTGAGATTCTTATGGTCAGTAAGAATGAGAACCGGTACAGTGGTACCTTCAAGGAGATGTCTCCATTCTTTCAGGGCCAACAGCTCTCTGTCACCAATCTTGTAATTGCACTCTGCAGATGACAATTTCTTGGAAAAGTAGCCACAAGGATGCATAGCGCTCTCAGAGGTAGGACGTTGAGACAGAAGGGTGCCAACACCAGTCTCAGAAGCATCAACCTCAAGGATAAAAGGTAACATAGGATCAGGATGTGCCAACGCAGGAGCAGAAACATAGGCAGCCTTGAGACTCTCAAAGGCCTTAATGAAGACCAACTCTGTAGGTTACCGTCCTTTCTGGCCATATCAGTCAGGGGCTTGACCAGAGACGAGAAGTTACGAATTAAATATCCGATAATAGGTGGCAAAGCCCAGAAAATGCTGCAGGAAAATCCACGGGTTGGGGCCACTGTAGGACTGGCAAAAGTTTCTCTGGGTCCATCGAAAAACCAGTATTGGAAATTACATAGCCCAGGAATTTAACCTGTTCACTATGGAATTCGCACTTCTCTAGTTTACAATAGAGATTGTTCTCTCTTAGTTTCTGAATCACACAACAGACATCTGTGTGGTGGCTCTCCAGGGACTTGGAAAATATGAGGATATCATCAAGATAAACCACCACACTTAACTGCAACAAATCTCGGAGGATATTGTTAATAAATTCCTGGAAAACTGCCAAGGCGTTACAAAGGCCAAAAGGCAATATGAGATAATGGCCTGTTCTGGTATTAAACACAGTTTTCCACTCGTCGCCCTCCTTAATTCTCATAAGATTATATGCCCCTCTCAAATCAAGCTCCCTTGAGACGGTTAAATAACTCCGTAAACAATGGAATCAGATAGGCATTCTTAGCGTTTGAGACCCCTATAATCAATACAAGGTCTCAGTTCACCACTCTTCTTCTTCACAAAGAAGAAACCAGCACCAGCAGGAGACGAGGATTTGCAGATGAAACCTTGAAAGTGCATCTGCAACATACTCCTCCATGGCCTCATCCTCCAAGACTGACAAAGGGTAAACCCGGCCACAAGGGGTTATGGCCCCAAGTTGAAGATCAATTGTGCAATCATATGGCTGGTGTGGAGACAAACTACCAGCTTGACCCTTGTCAAAGACATCCCTTCATCACAATAGATAAGACATCACGATACTCCTCTAGCAGGGAGGAGAGTGAAGAGGTTCACAGAACCTTGGCTACCTTCTGGAAGCACGTCTCACTGCATTGTGGTGACCAGGAGAGAACCTCAGCATGGAGCCAATCAGAAGAGGGGTTATGCCTCTGTAACCAAGGATAACCAATAACCAGCGGAAACTTAAGTGAGGAAATAACTTGGAATTGGATTATCTCATGGTGAAGAGCCCCTAAGGCCATGGACAACAGAACCGTCTCATGAGTCACATGGGCAGGCTGTAGAGGTCTCCCATCAAGAGTCTCAATGGCAAGGGAGTGTCACGAAGTTGCAGCGGAATCAACTGCTTTGATACAAAGGCAGCATCAACGAACAGGCCTGCAGCCCCAGAGTCGATTAGAGCCTGTATCTCGATGGATGACTTAGCCCACGAAAAGGTAACCGAAACCAGGGGTTATCCTTCTGGATAACTAGGGATGAAACAATGCCACCTAAGGTCTGTCTGTCTCCTCCTAAAAGTTATCTCATCCGCAGAGAGACGTGAGAAACCCAAGTGCATGGGTTCACCTTCGCTGGCTGACTCTGTACCAGGAAGCATGGGATGTGAAGGAGGCATGGGTGGGATTGCAAAGCTCGGAGACAAAGGTAAGGCTGACCGCAGGGCAGCCTGTGTTTGTAGGAGGAGTCAGGCTGCATAAAGCCTGCCCTCCTCTGCCTCCTCCTCTCGTGGACGCCAGCTCTCGTGTGGCTGTCGTCACTTCCGGCGGGTCGGAGGAGGACGACATTCTGCTGCTCTGGCGCTCGTGGACGGG
Source organism: Lithobates pipiens (assembly GCF_037356315.1). Taxonomy (NCBI): domain Eukaryota; kingdom Metazoa; phylum Chordata; class Amphibia; order Anura; family Ranidae; genus Lithobates; species Lithobates pipiens. The sequence goes on from NW_027507787.1 coordinate 32,998,467, forward strand.
GGTGCTTTTGGCCCCCGCCGGCTCCGTTTGTGGGCATCTGTGGGTGGGTGGGGGGGTTCCAGCCACAGGTTTCCCCCGTGTGGTGCTGCAGGGGGAGGGGGGATTCACACTACGCTCCAGTCACCACAAGGGAGCTTTCTCCCGCCCGCCTCCCTCACCGGCTGCCTCTGCCGGAGGGGAGGGGGGAGGGAGGCTTGCATCCATAGCCTTTCCCTTTGTGGTTCCGCTGGGGGAGGGAGGGGGGGTTTCTCTGTAGGCTCCGGTCGCCACGACATTTCTGACTGTTTTCATTGAACATTTTCTAGTTTCTGCCAATCCATTGATGCTTGTAGAACAGTAAGGAGCGCAGTGTCCAATGAATTGAGCTACTGTCTTTTGATGTGAGCTGCAGTGGGTGGGGGTTTGTCCGCAGGTGGCTGTGGGGGACCCGCTTCTCCCACCCGCCTCCTTCTCCCGGTGTTCTGCCGTGGGAGGGGGGAGGACGCGTTAGCCTGCATGAATGGTTAAACTTAATTGACAGGAAAGTTATCAAACCCCTAGAACTGCTGGGCTCAAAACCTCAGTGCTCACTCTGTCTCACAACTGATGGTCACGTGTGAAGCCTATAATGATGCTGCCTGTAACGGCACCCCTAATATAAAGGGGGTTAACGCCGTTTACGATGTTCACTCTCCTAGACACACATCCACTCGCTACCAATATCCACAGCTAAACGACCCTTTCCTATAGGAGCCGACCCCTCTGGCAAAAAGACGAGACGCACTCTGTCTCTTCTGTAGTAGGAATGATTTTATCATTGAGAAACATTGTAACTTTATACACAATTCAAGGCACATGCTTTAACATGAACAAGGGCCCAGCTCCACCCACACATCCCAAGACTCAACACCTCATCCTGACGTCTGCTAGGCTTCAAACGATCCCACCCAATACACATCTTTTCACAAAGGGTTGGCAGCCAGTCTGTCTGGCACTTTACAATACACACAAGGACAGACTTAAATCAACAATAGAAATGCAAAACAACTTAATTCCTCACAGCAATGATACTTAACCCCCATATACAGTATACATCCAATCTATATACAATGTATATACAGCCTTGAATATGGCTATCACAGACCATATCGGGGGTTTCTTTTATTCACCCTGTGTCCAAAGTGACCCCACTGTCACACATCTCCCCTTTCGGCAGGGGACTAACAGAGGAGGGGACCCCAGACGGGTTGACTCCGCAGTTAGTCCATGGGTCCATTCTTCCAATACTGGATAACCCATCAACATTGCACTAGGAGCCCGGGAGGGCGTCGGTTTGCCGGGACAACCCATCAGCATTGCCGTTTTGCTTACCGGGTCGGTAGCTGATGGTGAAGTTGTAAGGTTGTAGGGCTAAGCTCCACCGCAGCAACCTGCCATTATCTCCGGAGACCCGGTTAAGCCAGACCAATGGGTTGTGGTCGGTGACCAGTGAAAATTCCTGTCCATATAAGTAAGGGTTCAGCTTTTTAAGGGCCCAGACCAGGGCCAAACACTTCTTCTCCACTGCCGCATAGCTCACTTCCCGGGGTAATAGTTTTCTACTCAGGTATGCGACAGGGTGTTCTCCTCCATCCTCCCCAACTTGGCTCAGCACCGCCCCCAGTCCAAACATGGAAGCATCTGTGTGGACAAGAAAACGTTTGTTAGGTACTGGGGCAGCCAAGACAGGGGCATTTACAAGTGCTTGCTTGAGGGCTAGAAACGCGGATTCACAAGCTGGAGACCAGAGGACTTGCCTAGGTAAATTCTTTTTCGTCAGGTCAGTCAGGGGTTTGGCGATAGCACTATAATTAGGGACAAAACGTCGGTAGTACCCTGCAGTTCCCAAGAAGGCCAATACCTGGGTCTTAGTACGGGGCGTGGGCCAGTTAGCTACTGCCTCTACCTTGGCTGGCTCGGGTCTCTGGTTCCCACACTCCACTCGGTGTCCCAGGTACTGCACCTCCGCCATCCCTAGATGGCACTTGTCTGGTTTCAAAGTCAGGCCTGCGGCCCGAATTTTGTCCAGAACCACTCCTACGTGAACCAGGTGCTCCTCCCAAGACCCACTGTAGATCGCAATGTCATCCAGATATGCACATGCAAAATCCTGGAAGCCATCGAGGAGCCTATCCACCATACGTTGGAAGGTCGCCGGGGCATTTTTCATTCCAAATGGCATGACCTTGGACTGGTACAGGCCAAATGGGGTAACAAATGCCGACTTGGGGATAGCATCCTCGGCCAGGGGGATCTGCCAATAACCTTTACACAGGTCTATTGTAGTTAAATAACGTCCCCTGGCTATACGATCTAGTAGTTCGTCTACCCTGGGCATCAGGTAGGCATCGGTGGTGGTCTTCTCGTTGAGTCGCCTGTAGTCCACGCAGAACCGGGTAGTCCCGTCTTTCTTAGGCACCAGGACTACAGGCGAGGCCCAAGGGCTGTCAGAAGGCTCAATGACTCCTAACTGAATCATCTCTTGTATCTCCTTCCGCATTTCCTCTCGGACTGCTTCAGGGATACGGTAGGGGGGCTGGCGGAGGGGTGCTTGTCCAGGGGTCTCTACCTTATGTACAGCCAGGGTCGTATAGCCCGGTCTTTGGGAGAACGTCGCCTGTTTCTCCCACAGAAGCCGCTTAGCCTGTTCCTTCTTTGTGGGGCTTAACCGGTCTCCTAGCTGTACAAGGCTAATGAGGTCAGTCTGGGGCTCTCTCTCTAGTAAGTCAGGGAGGGGTAAACCTTCTGAGTCGTCCGCAGCAGGGGCACATACTGCAGCAACATCCTCCTGCCGTTCCTGATACTCCTTCAGCATGTTCACATGAAAGGTTCACTGGATTCTTTCATCTGCACAGCTGGCAATGACATAGGTAGTATCACATACCTGGGCTACTACTTTATACGGGCCCTGCCAAGATGCCTGCATTTTGTCGGTCTTCACAGGCTTGAGCACTAAGACCTTCTGCCCAACCTGGAAGACCTGCTGTCGGGCCCCCCGGTCGTACCATCTCTTCTGTCTTCCCTGGGCCGCCTGGAGATTCTCTCTTACCATCAGAGACAGTTGCTCCATGCGGTCCCTGAGTTCCAGAACATAGGGTACTATGGGGGTCCCTTCTTGCTCTGTCTCTCCCTCCCAGTGTCCTCTGATGAGATCGAGGGGTCCGCGGACCCTTCTCCCATAGAGCAACTCGAAGAGCGAGAACCCAGTAGATTCCTGGGGTACCTCTCTGTACGCAAATAACAGGTGAGGCAGGAATCTCTCCCAGTCTCTGCAAGAGTCCGAAAAGGTCCTCAGCATTTGCTTGAGGGTCCCGTTAAAGCGTTCGCAGAGACCATTAGTCTGGGGGTGGTAGGGGGAGCTCAGTAAGGGCTTAATATTGCACACCTTCCACAACTGCCTGGTGAGTACCGCGGTAAACTGGGTTCCCTGGTCAGAGAGAATCTCCTTAGGGAACCCCACTCTGGTAAAAATCTTAACCAGGGCATCAGCTACTGTCTCTGCTTCAATGTTGGACATAGCTACTGCCTCTGGGTAACGGGTGGCGTAGTCCACCACGGTGAGAATATACTTCTTTCCGGATGGACTAGGCCGGGCCAGGGGACCCACAATGTCAACGGCTATGCGGTAAAAGGGCTCCCCAATAATAGGCATGGACATGAGTTTAGCCTTAGGGCGGTCCCCCCTTTTCCCTATCCATTGACATGTGTCACACGTTTTGCAGTATTGTCGCACATCCTGGCTAAAATTGGGCCAGAAGAAATTCTGTGTGATGCTATGGGCCGTGCGACGGAACCCTAGATGTCCTGCTAGCGGCACATCATGCCCGATTCGCAGAATCTCCAGCTGGTATTTCTTAGGTACCACCAGCTGTCGTTTCTGCGAAGGGGCCTTACTTCTCTGAGATGGCTTAGGGATCCTATACAGTCTATCCCCATCCCATTCAAACAGCTCCCCATCTATTCCCCTTTCCTGAGTATCTGCCTTAGCCCTATACTTGTGTAAGGTCGGGTCCTCCCGAGTTTCCCTCCCGAATGCTTCTGGGGTATCCCAGCCTAGGCGCGCCTGATCTAAGGTACGTGTCGGGGAGGATAGTCTCACCTGGGTCTCTGCAGCAAGCAGGCCGGTTCCAGCAGTATGTGTCTGTGCACGGGTAGTCACAGGGTTGACTTCATCGGGGCCCATCGGGGTGTAAGCAGAAAGGAGGGGGGCCAAATCATTCCCCAGTAGTACATCCGCAGGCAAGTCCTTCATCACCCCCACATTCACGTGTCCCGAACCAACCCCCCAATCCAGGTGAACACGGGCCATGGGTAGCCGGAAGATGGTACCTCCCGCTACTCTTACGGCTACAGTGTCTCCGGTGTGTTGGCTCTCTGGGATGAGGTTCTTCTGTAGTAGGGTCATGGTAGCGCCGCTATCACGTAAGCCATTGGCTACCGTTCCATTAACCCGGACCGTCTGCCTGTGTTGTTGCCTGTTGTCCCGGTTAGCTGCTTGTATTGGATCAGCCTCGTGCAGGACGCCCCAATGTTCTTCCTCCTCAACGCAGTGGGCCGCAGGCATGGGTGTGCGGGGGCTCCCCCTTGCTGGTTGTCTCCATGACTGGGACTGGATGGCTGGATTTAATGGACAGTTTGGCTTTTTGTGCCCTAGCTGTTTACATCCGAAACACCTGATGGGTTGTGCATAGTCCTGGAATTGAACCTGGGCTGCTGAGGATAAGTGGCCGCTGGGGTTGGTGCTGAAGCTGTGTTAGAGGCTGATAAACTGGGCCGAGATGGTGGATAGCGCTCGCTTCCGCCTGACCTTCGAGAGTCCAGATATTCATCGGCCAAAGTAGCCGCTTGCTGTACAGTCCGTGGTTGCTTATCTCGTACCCAATCCCGTAGTACCGGAGGGGTGTGGTTAAAGAACTGTTCTAAGAGTACTAGTTGGGTGATGTCCTCTATGGTATGAGCGTGGCTTCCCTGGATCCAGCCCTTAAGGTCTCGCTGCAGACGATGTGCCCACTCCACATATGTTATGTGGGTTTGTTTCCGGGATTCTCAAAACTTAATCCGGCTGGCTTCGGGTGTAATGGCAAATCGGGCTAGCAGAGCTTCTTTTACCCGGTCATAGTCTTTAGCGTCCTCATCCTCCAGGGCCCGATACGCATCCGCCGCACTGCCAGTTAAATTACTTGCCAGTAAGGCGACCCAATCTTGGGGCAGTACTTCATGTATCTGGCATAGTCTCTCAAAGTCCTGCAGGAATGCTTCAATTTCCTCCTCTCCCTCCTTAAATAGTTTGAACGCCCGAAAGGGCAACTTACGGACAGGCGCTGCATCTTTAGGTGTTGTCTCCGATTGCCGTATTTCTGCCATTCTCTGTTCATGTTGCCGCTCTAGTTCTCTCTCCTGTCGCTCATCCTGCAGCTGGATGTCTCTAATGGCATTCTGTATGGCGGTCTCTGATGGGTTAGCACCATATAATGCCACCCGCTGTCGAACTCGTTGCTGAAACAAGTCTTCAACTGACCGGGGTCCTGCATCACCATCCCTCTGATCCATCTCGGTTAGTTCCCTGATCAAGGTGGCCTTGTTCTTTGTCCCACTGGTCCCTCCACGGCTCTCAAGTAAGTCTTTCAGTGTGGCTTTCCTGCAGGCTGCATAGCTGGTCATTTACTGTGGTGGTTTGAAGTGTCCCAGTAACTGGAGGGAAGATCCCACTGCTGCCACCAATGTAACGGCACCCCTAATATAAAGGGGGTTAACGATGTTCCCTCTCCTAGACACACATCCACTCGCTACCAATATCCACAGCTAAACGACCCTTTCCTATAGGAGCCGACCCCTCTGGCAAAAAGACGAGACGCACTCTGTCTCTTCTGTAGTAGGAATGATTTTATTATTGAGAAACATTGTAACTTTATACACAATTCAAGGCACATGCTTTAACATGAACAAGGGCCCAGCTCCACCCAAACATCCCAAGACTCAACACCTCATCCTGACGTCTGCTAGGCTTCAAACGATCCCACCCAATACACATCTTTTCACAAAGGGTTGGCAGCCAGTCTGTCTGGCACTTTACAATACACACAAGGACAGACTTAAATGAACAATAGAAATGCAAAACAACTTAATTCCTCACAGCAATGATACTTAACCCCCATATACAGTATACATCCAATCTATATACAATGTATATACAGCCTTGAATATGGCTATCACAGACCATATCGGGGGTTTCTTTTATTCACCCTGTGTCCAAAGTGACCCCACTGTCACACTGCCCTCCTCAAGTGGGGGAACTCGAAACATACTGTTGAGAAGATAAAAGCATATTAAGTGAAAACTCCAACTCAGGTGATGTACAAAATGCTGTGGTTAGAATTTGATGCGTTTCAGGAGACAAGCCCCTTCTTCAGACCCGCTGCAGTTGTAACATTTAAATAGCAATGTATTACAAAGACTCTCCCCTACGCTGGTTACTATGGCGCAGAAAGAAGGAATCAGCATGGGTTGATGGAAAGAAGTATCCTATCAAACAGTTTATCAACTGCTTAACACGGTTTGTCACCCCCCCCCCCCCCCCCGCCTGAGCTCCACGTGGCGTGCCTCCCCCAGCCTGAGCTCCATGTGGCGTGCCTCCCCCAGCCTGAGCTCCACATGGCGTGCCTCCCCCAGCCTGAGCTCCACGTGACGTGCCTCCCCCGCCTGAGCTCCACGTGACGTGCCTCCCCCGCCTGAGCTCCACGTGACCTGCCTCCCCCGCCTGAGCTCCACGTGACGCGCCTCCCCCGCCTGAGCTCCACGTGGCGTGCCTCCCCCTGCCTGAGCTCCTTGTGGCGTGCTTCCCCCCCACCTGAGCTCTACATGGCGTGCCTCCCCCCCGCCTGAGCTCTACGTGGCGTGCCTCCCCCGCCTGAGCTCCACGTGGCGTGCCTCCCCCGCCTGAGCTCCACGTGGCGTGCCTCCCCCCGCCTGAGCTCCACGTGGCGTGCCTCCCCCCGCCTGAGCTCCACGTGGCGTGCCTCCCCCCGCCTGAGCTCCACGTGGCGTGCCTCCCCCCGCCTGAGCTCCACGTGGCGTGCCTCCCCCCGCCTGAGCTCCACGTGGCAGGCCTGAGCTCCATGTGGCGGGCCTCCCCCCACCTGAGCTCCACGTACTATGTGCTATTTACGTTCTTGGGCAATTTTCGTTCTTGTGCAATTTGCGTTCTTGTGAAGTTTGCGTTCTTGTGCTATTTGCGTTCTTGGGCAATTTGCATTCTTGTGCTATTAATATTCTCGTGCCATTCATGTTCTCGTGCTATTTGCGGTTTTCTCATGCAATTTTACGTTCTTGTGCATTTTATGGTTTTCTCATGTGATTACGGTCTCATGCGATTTCGGTCTCATGCGATTTCAGTCTCAGGCCATTCACGTTCTCACGCAATTATGTTCTCAAAGCGATCACGTTCTCAAAGCGATTACCTTCTCATAGCGATTACGTCTTCATGCATTTGCGTTTTCAAGCAGTTGCGTTTCAAGCAGTTGCGTTTCATGCAGTTGCGTTTCATGCAGTTGCGTTTTCATGCAGTTATGTTCTCGTTTCGTTTTACGTTCTCATGCAGTTATGTTCTTGTTTCGTTTTACCTTCTCATGCAGTTATGTTCTCGTTTCGTTTTACGTTCTCATGCACTCATGTTCTCATTTCGTTTTACGTTCTCATACAATTATGTCCTCGCTTCGTTTTACGTTCTCATGCAGTTATGTTCTTGTTTCGTTTTACCTTCTCATGCAGTTATGTTCTCGTTTCGTTTAACGTTCTCATGCAATCATGTTCTCGGTTCGTTTTACGTTCTCATGCAATTATGTCCTCGGTTCGTTTTACGTTCTCATGCAAGTATGTTCTTATTCGACTTGACGTTCTCATGCTTTATGTTTTCACGCACGTTTCTCACTTGTTTTTTACAGTTTCACATGCAATTGCCGTTTCTCATGCAATTCGCAGTTTATGCAATTCACGGTTTTCATGCAATTGATGTTTTTCATGAAAGTTATGGTTCTTACACAATTTTGTTTTTCATGTGATTTGGGTCTCTCATGTGATTTACTTTTCTTATGAAGTTGGTGTTTCTCATGCAATTGACGGTTTTCCATGCAATTTTACAGTTTCTCATACAAATTGCGTTCTCGTGCGTTTTGCAGGCAGTTGGCGTTTTTTAAACGATTTACAGTTCTTACGCATTTATGGTTCTCATGAATTTATGGTTCTCAGGCATTTTACGTTTCTCATGCAATTTACGTATCAGATGTAATGTACGTGTCTGTTGTAATTTACGTGTTTTTATTGCAACTTCTTGCGTTTCCCATGTTTCTGACATTTCCCCATGTTTTTCTAGTGTTTTCTGACATATTCCCATGGTTCTGACGTATTCACGTGTTTCCTTACGTGTTTCCTGTGTTTCCTTACGTGTTTCCCATGTGCCGCACGTTTCATGTCTTATGCCTTTCATGTCATTGCCCTTGTGTAATTTCATGATTTTCAGGCATTTTACGTTCCTCATGCTTGTTAAGTGTCGGATGTATTGTACGTGTCTGATGCTATTTACGTGTCTCATGCATCTTCTCATGTTTCCCATGTTTCTTTTGTTTCTCGTGTTTTCTTGCCTTTTCTCGTGTTTTCTTGCCTTTTCTCGTGTTTGTTACGTATTCCTATATGCCGCACGTTTCATGTCTTATGCTTTTCTTGTCGTTGCCTTTCGTTCGCTGCTTTTCTGTTAGCTGGTGTTTGCATCCAGGGTCTATCATGTTTACAGGTCCTTACGGGCTGAGGTTTCATTTTTGATTGATTGTCGTCCCACAATCTTCTCGCCTGGAGTCCCTACGTCATACTTTACATTCACCTTTACACCTCTTCTACTACCCACCAAGGTCTGTGGGTACTTTAGCCCTGAGTGTTTATTTTAATTTCCTGTCTTAGCGCTGCAGGTTGCTCGGGCTCACTTCTGCATACACTAGGGTGATATCATTAGGGTCACATTCATGCGCTGTTGGTCCTGTCATTTCAACACCCACGTCCATATATTTAGCAGATACTAGGGGGCTGGTTATGTCATGAGTAGGTGGTCTATCATGTTCAATGGTTGTTTCACACAGCTGGGCTGTCCATGTTCTTCCACCGCGGGTTACCCATCTTGCTTATGGGTTTAACAGATTGAGGTGATCGTTTTAATTGGCTTGTTCGGTGGCAAGTCTCCTCATCTGTTCTTTCGCCACTCACATTTCTTTTTAACTCACATTTCTCATGCGGTTTGTTCTAATGCAGTTAAGTTTTCATGCAAATTGTTTCTCGTGGAATATTATGGTTCTCATGCTATGTTACGTTTCTCATGCTATGTTACGTTTCTCTTGCTATGTTAACCACTTTCAGACCGGACCATTTTGCTGGTAAATGACCAGAGGTCTTTTTACAATTTGGCACTGCGCTGCTTTAACTGGTAATTGCGCGGTCATGCAATGTTGTACCCAAACAAAATTTGCGTCCTTTTCTTCCCACAAATAGAGCTTTCTTTTGATGGTATTTGATTGCCTCTGCGATTTTTATTTTTTGCGATATAAATGGAAAAAGACCGCAAATTTTGAAAAAAAATGATATTTTCTACTTTTTGTTATTAGAAAAATCCAATAAATTCAATTTTAGTCATACATTTAGGCCAAAATGTATTCAGCCACATGTCTTTGGTAAAAAAAAAAGTCAATAACTGTATATTTATTGGTTTGCGCAAAAGTTGTCACATCTACAAACTAAGGTACGTTTTCTGGAATTTACGCAGCTTTTAGTTTACGACTGCCTATCTCAGTTCTTGAGGTGCTAAAATGGCAGGGCAGTACAAAACCCCCCCAAATGACCCCATTTTGGAAAGTAGACCCCCTAAGGAAATTGATAAGTGGCATGTTGAGCCCATCGAATATTTTATTTTTTTGCCTCAAGCGATTGAATAATGACAAAAAAATTATTTTTTTTTTTTTTTTACACAAAGTTGTCACTAAATGATATATTGCTCACACATGCTATGGGCATATGTGAAATGACACCCCAAAATAAATTCTGCTGCTTCTCCTGAGTACGGGGATACCACACGTGTGGGATTTTTTGGGAGCCTAGCCGCGTACGGGGCCCCGAAAGCCAAGAACCGCCTTCAGGTTTTCTAAGGGCGTAAATATTTGACTTCACTCCTCACTACCTATTACAGTTTTGAAGGCCATAAAATGCCAAGATGGCACAAAACCCCCACAAATGACCCCATTTTAGAAAGTAGACACCCCAAGCTATTTGCTGAGAGGCATTTTGAGTCCATGGAATATTTTATATTTTGCCACAAGTTGCGGGAAAATTACAAACTTTAATTTTTTTTTATTTTTTTTTCACAAAGTTGTCACTAAATGATATATTGCTCACACATGCTATGGGCATATGTGAAATGACACCCCAAAATAAATTCTGCTGCTTCTCCTGAGTACGGGGATACCACATATGTGGGACTTTTTGGGAGCCTAGCCACGTACGGGGCCCCGAAAACCAAGAACCGCCTTCAGGTTTTCTAAGGGCGTAAATATTTGACTTCACTCCTCACTACCTATTACAGTTTTGAAGGCCATAAAATGCCAAGATGGCACAAAACCCCCACAAATGACCCCATTTTAGAAAGTAGACACCCCAAGCTATTTGCTGAGAGGCATGTTGAGTCCATGGAATATTTTATATTTTGCCACAAGTTGCGGGAAAATTACAAACTTTTTTTTTTTTTTTTTTTTCACAAAGTTGTCACTAAATGATATATTGCTCAGGCATGCCATGGGCATATGTGAAATGACACCCCAAAATAAATTCTGCTGCTTCTCCTGAGTACGGGGATACCACATATGTGGGACTTTTTGGGAGCCTAGCCGCGCACGGGGCCCCGAAAACCAAGCACCGCCTTCAGGCTTTCTAAGGGCGTTACAGTTTTGAAGGCCATAAAATGCCAAGATGGCACAAACCCCCCCAAATGACCCCATTTTGGAAAGTAGACACCCCTAAATTTAGGGGTACATTAGTGAGATTAGGTAATAAATGGCGGGTGCCCTGAAACTATAAAAAAATAACTAACCAACCAGCGTCACCTGTAACAGTTATATGGTGATCACTGGTGAAAGGGTTAACTAGGGGGCAATCAGGGGGCTTTATGCGGTAGTATATGGGGGTCCCTGGCGCTATAAAAAGCTGCGGCGAACCTAAATACCTACCTGCCTAACTAGCGTCACCTGTGACACTAATACAGTGATCAGAAAAACGATCGCTTATTAGGCTGGGTTCACACTGGAGCGATGTGGGAACGCCACGAATGCGCGGCGGGTTCCCGCATCACATGCCTCCCGGCGGCAGTTCACACTGCCCTATGCGAACTGCTGGGAGTGTCAGTGAAATGTTAATGACACCCCCAGATCAGTTCGCATATCGCAGTGCGATCTGCAAACTCGGATCGCATGGTGTGAACACCCATGCGATCCGATTCTGCTGCGGACCAAAAAAAGGGTCCCGTGCGAGTTTGCGGCGGGTGCGGCGGGTGCGACACGAATTCAGCCATACTATCTGTATGGCTGAACTCGAATCGCACAGAGATCGGATGTGATTTGCACTGCAGTGCGGTGCGAATCACATCCGTTCTCATAAACCGCTGCAATGTGAACCCAGCCTTAGTGACACTGGCGACGGGGGGTGATCACGGGGTTAAACCTTTATTGGGGGGGTTAGGGGGGTACCTTAGAACTAAAGGGGGCTAACCCTAACTGCCCTAACAGTTATTACAGTCACAAATGACACCCGCCGGGTGATCAGGGGGTTAAACCTTTATTAGGTAATAAATGGCGGGTGCCCTGAAACTATAAAAAAATAACTAACCAACCAGCGTCACCTGTAACAGTTATATGGTGATCACTGGTGAAAGGGTTAACTAGGGGGCAATCAGGGGGCTTTATGCGGTAGTATATGGGGGTCCCTGGCGCTATAAAAAGTTGCGGCGAACCTAAATACCTACCTGCCTAACTAGCGTCACCTGTGACACTAATACAGCGATCAGAAAAATGATCGCTTATTAGGCTGGGTTCACACTGGAGCGATGCGGGAACGCCACGAATCCGCGGCGGGTTCCCGCATCGCATGCCTCCCGGCGGCAGTTCACACTGCCCTATGCGAACTGCTGGGAGTGTCAGTGAAATGTTAATGACACCCCCAGATCAGTTCGCATATCGCAGTGCGATCTGCAAACTCGGATCGCATGGTGTGAACACCCATGCGATCCGATTCTGCTGCGGACCAAAAAAAGGGTCCCGTGCGAGTTTGCGGCGGGTGCGGCGGGTGCGACACGAATTCAGCCATACTATCTGTATGGCTGAACTCGAATCGCACAGAGATCGGATGTGATTTGCACTGCAGTGCGGTGCGAATCACATCCGTTCTCAAACCGCTGCAATGTGAACCCAGCCTTAGTGACACTGGCGACGGGGGGTGATCACGGGGTTAAACCTTTATTGGGGGGGGTTAGGGGGGTACCTTAGAACTAAAGGGGGCTAACCCTAACTGCCCTAACAGTTATTACAGTCACAAATGACACCAATGCAAAAAAAAAAAAAAAAAAAAAAAAAGCAATTGGTGTCACTGTGACTGGGGGGGCAGGGGTAATTGGGGGGGTGATCGGGGGGTAAAGGGGGGGTGTGAGTGTGCCTGGCATGTTCTACTGTATGTGTGGTGTGTTGGTGCAACTCACCGAACCTCTCTCCTCGGTGCCGGAACGAAAAATACCGACACGGAGGAGAGAATACATCACTTCCTCTCCTGTGTTTACATTACAGGAGAGGAAGTGATGTCACAGAGGATTTCCATTCGTCGAGAGCGATCGCGAGGGGGTGGCCATGAATGAATGGCCGCCCCCTCATCCCGGATCGCTCTCGAAGGAATGCCGACCGCCGCAGGCACCGGGGGGGGCCCGATCGGGCCCCCCACCCGCGGGCAGGCAGGGACTTATATATACGCCCATATGCCTGCCCGTGCCATTCTGCCGACGTATATCGTCGTGCGGCGGTCGGCAAGTGGTTAAGTTATCCCTCGCGTGTCCCCAGGTTTCCCTCTCGTGTCCCCAGTGTCCTAGGTTTCTCTCATTTTTCCTAGGTTTTTCTCGTTGTTTATCGTCAATTCATATTCTCATGCAAACTGCGTTTCTTATGCAGATGGTGTTTTTTGCAGCCTCAGTTCTTTTGCTGCTCTCAGTTGTATCAGCTCACGCTACTCATATTTCCTGTTCAGTCATGTTTCCTTCGCGCAGATTTCATTGTTGTCACAGGTTAGGTTTGTCTCATGTCACTGCTTGGCATGTTTTCCGGTCTAGGTTTCCAGTCCTGATGGTTAACATCCAGTTCCTACTTGCTTTTCTGTTTCTTTTTGGCCTCTTCCAGCTCGTATCAGGCCACAGCACTTTCAGGTCGGATCGAGTTGAGTCTCACCATTTCAGGTTGGGTAACCAATCAGGTTGGTTTATTTTCGGCACTTCCGGTTGAAGTCATCCTCAGGGGATCCAGCAGAGTAGTCCCGCAAATATTTTCATTACGTATCTGTCATACTCTCAGGTCTTCTTGTGCGTTGATTACCAGCCTGGTGCTCAAGACAGGGCTATAGCTGTTTTATTGTTCCTAGGCCAGGGGGAGTGGTGCTTCTGGCCCAAGGTCTCGCTTACTTTAGCCAAGCAACTGATTTGCACCCCGGCTTTCTGTTACATCTGTATGTTCGAGATTCAGCATTCGGGGGTGGCTCTGTTATCAGGTTCTTGGAGCCTAGTAAGGTGTGGTGTTCGGGTTGGTTTATACCAGCTTGTGTGTTACATTTGCCAAACCCTAGGATGGTCCTCTGCTGCCTTTCCTAGCGCTCCCCCTTTCTGCAGCTAGGTTCATACTTTTGTTGCCGCCACCCCAGGTTAAATGTCAATTCACAGTGTAATCTGGTTGTTAAAGCTTTCATCCTACTATATTTTTTGCCCCTTTTAGGCATACTGACCACGTGACCCCGGCACACTTCAGGTCTATGTTCTTTTTTGCTCTTTGTTCCTTGCCATACTATCCACAGATTGACTCTGAGTACAAACGTACAGGAGGCTTCTGCAAGCGCTCCTTAAAAGAGTCTTTTTCTGAGTCTGGAGTCAATGAGGATGGCAAGCGTGATCAACTTCTCCAGCTCAGTGGGTATATCTCAGGGTGCTATCTCATCCTTGATGGTATCCAAGAGACCATGAACAAAAGCAGCCACGAGGGCCTCATTGTTCCACGCAACCTCTGCTGCCAGAGTACAGAATTCAATGGCGTAGTCGGCAACAGTTCTCGTTCTCTGTTCAAAGGACATGATGCACTTGGCAGCAGAAGCGGAGAATGTGGGAATATCAAATACCCTTTTAAACAAAGCCACAAACTCAGGGTAGCTCAAGACAACAGGTTTTTGCATCTCTCATAGAGGGTTTGTCCAGGCCAAGGCACTCTCAGAAAGCAAAGATATCACAAAACCAACTTTGCTTCTGTCCATGGGGAAGCATCTCAAAGTATATCTCAACCTGGTGGAGAAACCCTCTGCATTGGATTGAATCGCCCCCAAATCGCTGGGAAAGCAGAGGGGAGCAAGACATACCTCTTATAGAAGTAACACTTGAGGCTGGTGCCTGCACAGAGATTGGCGCAGCAGCAGGGTCGGCCTGCAACATAGGTTGTACTGGGGCGGCCACAGTGGGAAATTTCAGTTGATCCATGCGACTCAGGAGTTTTTAATAACGCCATGGCGAACTGATCCATGCAGTGATTCAGTTAATTGAAACTGGAAAAAATATTACCAACAAGTGGATTGACTGTATCTTCTAAATTTATGGACTTCGGACAGAAACCATGAAATCAGACCGAGACAGAAGTACAGTTAAATCACACACTTCTTTAATAATAAAAGTAAAAAGAACAAACAAAGTCAAAACATAGCCAGAGTTCAGTAATCGGAATGGATAGTCAGCCAAGTCAAGTCAGGGATCAAAGTAGTGGAACAGCAAGCAGGATCTGGAGCCAGAAGGATCAGCAAAGCCAGTCTTTAAACAGGGATGCAGGTGATGTTGACCAAGGCGTAGGCAGAGACTCTCTGGACTGGATGGCTTTAGTAGGCAGGACTGACAAGCAGGATATGAACAACAGCTGAGTAACTGTGGGGAGAGATGGGAGCTGGCAATTAGCCAACAGCTGAGTGGCCAGCTCAGAAAAGGAAGGGCTAAGCCCTGCCCTGACATAGAGGGATTGAATCTCTACAGGTTCCCTGAACCCCCCTCCACTCGGAGAACACAATAACCTTACAGGAAGGATGCCCCATCAACACTGAGTGTGTGTGTCGATGGGGGAATAGATCACTTCCTATCCTGACTGAAAGCACTGTATCATAAAACTTTAGTCATATTAAGCTACATTTCTCACCAATCCACTTTATTTCTGATCCATAGGGCCACATGCCAAGGATGTCCCCTTTTCCCCATATTGTTCCTCTTAGCTTTAGAACTCTTTGCGTGCCCCATTAGATTTAATCCAGACATTCAGGGCATTAATCTGGGACATAATTCATTCAAAATCAGCTTGTTTGCAGATGACTAATGCCCTGTACACACGGCCGGACTGCTTGCTGCTTGGTCGAAATGTGCGATCGGATTGCGTTGTCGGAAAATCCGATCGTGTGTGGGCTCCATCAGACTTTTTCCGTTGGAATTTCCCACACACAAAGTTTGAGAGCTGGATCTAAAATTTTCCGACAACAAAATCCAATCATTTAAATTACAATTGTGTGTAGACAATTCCGACAGACAAAGTGGCACGCATGCTCAGAATAAATTACGAGATGAAAGCTATTGGCTACTGGCCTGTTTATAGTCCCGTCAGACGCGTTTTACGTCACCGCATTCAGAACGATTGGATTTTCTGACAACTTTGTGTGACCGTGTGTATGCTAGACAAGTTTGGGACAAAATCCGGATTTTGTCATCGGAAAGTCTGACCGTGTGTACAGGGCATTACTCTTAATGTTAAGCCAACCACACACTTCTTTACCTGTTTTATTCTCTATACTTAAGTAATTCTCAAAAATATCTGGCCTTACCATAAACAAAAACAAATCTATGGCTCTTAATATCTCACTCCCCGATACTGCTGTGACCTTGAAACACAACTTTAGTTTCATTCGGTTCTCTTCTCATCTTGATTACTTGGAAATTCATCTTACCCGCTCAGATCATACCTTCTCTACAGCCAATTACACTCCCACTTTTCAGAAACTAAAAGTTCTCCTCTCCATTTGGTCCCACCACTATACCTATCAAGGATAGGGAGAATCAACGCTATCAAAATTACAATCCTACTGAAGTTCCTTTATTTATTCCACACCCTCCCAATCCTTATGCCCTGCAATATTTTCAGAACCATGTCCACATTTAATTTGGTCCAACAAAAAAGTGAGAATCTTGCGTCATACAATGTTCACATACTGTATAAGGCTGGGTTCACACTGCTGCGGGGGGAGATCCGGATGTGATTCGCACCGCAAATCACATCCGATCTCCGTAGCGATGCGAGTTCAGCCATACAGATAGTATGGCTGAATTCGCATCGCTCCCGCAGCAAACTCGCACGGGACCCTTTTTTTGGTCCGCAACAGAATCGGATCGCATGGGGGTTCACACCATGCGATCCGATTTCTGTGCGAGTCGGCAGATCGCACTGCGATATGCGGACGGATCTGGGGGTGTCATTAACATATCATTGACACTCCCAGCCGTCCGCATAGGGCAGTGTGAACTGCCGGCGGGAGTAATGCGATGCGGGAAAACGCCGCGGATTCGCGGCGTTCCCGCATCGCAGCGGTGTGAACCCGGCCTAAGAGGCAAGATGGTTCTGAAATTCCCAATTCTATTAAATACTTCAGAGCTGTGAAAAGAGCCCCAATGACCTCCCTGTACATCTAACAACAAGCTGCCCTGTGGGTTGATCTGGAGATGTTCTGCTGCTCACCTGTTGCTATCTGCACAATCCCCCGGCTTCTGCCCAGATTCAAATCTCCCTCCATGAACCCTCTAATGCAATACAACCTCATTACTTGGGACATCACCAAAATTTTCAGTAAACTGATTTTACTGCACTTGCCTCCTTTGTCCATTCTAGGTAACCCGTTGTTTCTCCCAGGAGGTGCTTTTCATTAGTAGCACCTCCACAAATTTCCCTACACCTAATCTTTTCTCAATGGTTGTACTGTCTATACTTGGGTAGAACTTAAAAAAAATATCAAGCTTCATCCTTTGAACTCTTTCATTATCTGCAAATAAAGCATTGGCTTACCACCATATTCACTAACAAAGATCTCACAAGCCAGCTATCAATTTGCGAATATATTTACTATCACACACCTTTGTCCACTAAACCGATAGCCATCCTCTGCTCTAAACTGAACTCTAACCAACACACAAATCACACTTACTATATATATCCAAGTGGGAAAAGACCTTCAAAATAACAAAGATAAAAATGACTGGTTTCAAATCTGGGCCACAATAGCCTTTTTTTCAGTTAATATAAACACAATTGAATCTGCATTCAAAACTGTTGTGAGACAGTACATTAAAATTACACATAACAAATCTCCATTCATCTCTTACTGCGCCAGTCTAGAAGACGTTTTGAATACCTGGAGGACCTGTCCCATGCTCACACAGTTCTGGACCAAGGTTTGAAAGCCCCTACAATCCATGTTTAACCAATTACCGACCAGCCACCATCATTAAACTGCGGTAGGTTGGCTCTCCTGAGCGAATTGTCGTAGGTGTACTTCGGCCACTTTAAGAGTGATAGGGGCCCGCGGTGCGATGCAACGTTGGAGCCAATACGCGTGTTCAGTGGCCACCCACAATCACTCCACAGAGAGCCAGTTCTGACATGGGAGTAGAGAGATGTCTGCTGTTCCTAGTGATCCTAGTGATCAGGAACAGCGATCTCTCTCCTCCTCTAGTCAGTCCCATCTACCCACAGTTAGAAACACCTCCCTAACACTTAACCCCTTGATCGCCCCTTTGTGTTAACCTCTTCCCTGCCAGTGACATTTGTACAGTAATCAGTGACTATTTTTAGCTTTGATCGCTGTATAAATGTCAATGGTCACAAAAAAAATTCAAAAATGTCCGATCTATCCGCTGTAGTCCCGTTAAAAAGCGCAGATCGCTGCAATTACTATTAAGAAAAAATCCAAGAATCTATCTCCCAGTTTGTAGACGCTATAACTTTTACGCAAACCAATCAGAATATGCTTTTTGCAAATTCACTTTACATTGCAGGCTATTTGTTTAAATCATTTGCAAACTTTTAGCTATGCCTCTGGCAGTTGCATTTCCACTGATTAATAACTAATTGTTCAACCAATACGTTAATTAATCCTATGATCTTTGGGTGTGGTGACCAGTGATGTAAGTAACTCAGTTAAAATAAACGGAGTTACTTAACGCAGTCACTTTAGAGGGTAACGAGTAATCTAACTGTTTACTCTTCCCCTCATGGTAACTCAGTTCCCATTACTTGGGCTGCGTTACCACAATTACATCTACCGCCCGGGAGCCGTGGCCGCGCTGCCTGGCCGTTCGTTCCGCCGCGGGAAGGGGGATTTCACCAGCTGAGCTGAGAAGAGGCTGAGACTCAGAGAGACTGTCTGGACCGCCCAATCCCACCCCGCCTATCCAGAGAGAGAGAATGTAGGGAGGCGGGGCAGACACTGAAAAATGAAGTCAGCTGACCATCTGAGACCAATCGAGTGAAGGGGAGGGTCTCTCTCTCCCCATGAAGAAAGGCATCCCTGGAGGCATTCAAGTAAGTGACTGTCTGACGATTCGAATTGCAGTGCAATGGATCCATCCCAAGTCCTCCACCACCTCTGCTTCTTACTGATCCCATCCCTACCCACCCACCATCACTTCTACAACAGAGGGGATGGGGGATACGGCAGGGATGAGATCAGTGGTGGTGGGGGATGGGATCAGTAAGAGGCAGAGGTGGTGGTGGGAGAGGATGGCACCACCACCGCTGCCACCCCCCCAAGTACCACCGCTGCCTGCCACCCCCCCAAGTACACCACCACTGCCACCCCCCCAAGTACCACCACTGCCACCCCCCCAAGTACCACCACTGCCTGCCACCCCCCAAGTACACCACCACTGCCACCCCCCAAGTACCACCACTGCCACCCCCCAAGTACTATACACCACCACTGCCACCCCCCAAGTACACCACCACCACTGCCACCCCCTCAAGTACCACCACTGCCACCCCTCAAGTACCACCGCTGCCACCCCTCCAGTACCACCACTGCCATCCCCTCAAGTACCACTGCTGCCACCCCTGTCACAGTTATGCCGCATACATATGTAGCCGACTATCCGGCTAAGTCTGCCGGACTATCCGCCGCCCACCCACCCCAAAGCACCTTGTCCCCATATGGATGAAGAAATGCGAGTCCGGCGGTAAGATTGGAGTGCAAAACTACTTTCTAAGTCCACCGTACTTTTGGGTAAAAAAAGTCTGCCGGAGGCTACACACGGGCGGATTGTCCAGCGGACTTGAGTTTGCCGGACTTTTCCACCGGATTGTTTGATTGTGTGTACGCGGCATAAAAGAGATTCTGAAAGCCATCTATCCTCGACCTAAAATGGCTTATGGTTTAGTGTACTGTTGTTGAAATAGATTATTATCACAATCCCTGTAATGAAGATCAATAGTCAATATTGCTTCAGATTAAGGTCCCATGCTCAGCTATTTTTTTTTTGTTGTTTAATATAAATACTCTCAGACTGGGATAGTGTTTATGTGCTTCTGAAAAAAAAAAATCAATTTGTAAATCTTCTAGCACCCTCTTCATTTTAAAAATGGTACTTCATTTGTGTATCCTTGTAGAAAAAGCAAAAGAAAGTATTTGCTATTCATTCTAATGGCTTAACCACTTGCCTACCAGCCGCTATCATTATACTGCGGCAGGTCGACTTGTTGCCACGAATCGCCCTAGCTGTACGTCTGCTCTTTTAACAACTATAGCAGGCACGTGCACGAGGATACATGCTTGTTTGCACAAGCTGCTGACACATACAAGTTTGGAAGTCATTTGGAGAGGAATCCTATGCTTAATGCTTTTATAGTTTGGTGCCCTGGAAGCACCTAAAATATGTGAGTACCCTGATGTTATGTTTTCTAAATACATTTTTAAACTAGCGATAATGCACTATATAGCCTCTTTCTTGTTTTAAATTGAGGACAACTTCTCTGGATTTTCCTGTAGATTCCTGCTGAGCCAGTTTCACTTAGAGCCCAGGAGTGGTTCAACTGCTTATGTGGACCAAACTTAATGCCACGTACACACGATCGGACTATTCTGTGGACTTAGTCCGGCGGACAAACCGCCGGACTTTGAAGCGGAGGTCCGCCGGACTTTCCAAACGAGCGGACCTGCCCACACATGACCGGACTTTTCCGGTGGACTAGGTGCAGCGAATAAACCGCCGGACTATGGCCGGACTTTTGGAATGAACGGACTTGCCCACACACTGAGGAAAGTCCGTTCATTTTGAACGCGGCTCCAGGTAGACGGGGCTAGTGAAGAAAGTCAATGTCGTCGCCTTAAGCGGCGAGATTGACACCTCGCTGGCCCAGTTACCTGGTATGGACTTAAAGGGGAAGCCCTATGCCGAAAAAACGGCGTGGGGGTCCCCCCCAAAGTCCATATCAGACCCTTATCCGAGCACGCAGCCCGGTCGGTCAGGAAAGGGGGTGGGGATGAGCGAGCACCCCCCCCCCTGAGCCGTACCAGGCCGCATGCCCTCAACATGGGGGGGTGCTTTGGGGAAGGGGGGCCTGCGGCCCCCCACCCCAATGCACCTTGTCCCCATGTTGATGGCCTTGGTTGTCGGGGTCTGCGGGCGGGGGGCTTATCGGAATCCGGGAGCCCCCTTTAATAAGGGGGCCCCCAGATACTGGCCCCCACCCTATGTGAATGAGTATGGGGTACAATGTACCCCTACCCATTCACCTGGTGAAAAAAATTTAAATAAAACACAACACAAAAAAAATTTTATTGCACAGCTCCGGGGATCCCCTTCCATTGACAGAAGACTGGGCCAACGCTAGTAAAAGAGCTGGGAGAAGAAAGCGGAGGCCTGACAAGAAGAAACGAAGAGGGGGACAAGACCCCCGAAGTTGGAAGTAGACTCCCAGGTGGCGACGAAGAAGAAAGCTGGGCTCCTCTGCTAGTAAAAGAGTTAGCAGAAGATATCGGAGGAGTCCGGCGAGAAGGCCCCCCAAGACGGAAGAAGACCCCCGGAGCTGTGCAATAAATTATTTTAAAACCTTGTGTTGTGTTTTATTTCAATTTTTTCACCAGGTGAATGGGTAGGGGTACATACTCATTCACATAGGGTGGGGGGCCGGTATCTGGGGGCCTCGTTATTAAAGGGGGCTTCCGGATTCCGATAAGCCCCCCGCCCGCAGACCCCGACAACCAACGGCCAGGGTTGTTGGGAAGATGCCCTTGTCCTCATCAACATGGGGACAAGGTGCTTTAGGGTGGGGGGGCCTCAGGGTTTCTCTTCTCCAAAGCATCCCCCATGTTGAGGGCACGCGTCCTGGTACGGCTCAGGAGACCGCTCATCCCCACCCCCTTTCCTGACCGGCGAGGCTGCATGCTCGGATAAGGGTTTGATATGGACCTTGGGGGGAACCCCCACGCCATTTTTTCTGTGTAGGCCTTCCCCTTTAAGTCCATACCAGGTGACGGGGCCAGCAAGGTGTCAATCTCGCCGCCAAAGGCGGCGACATTAACTTCCTTCGCTAGTCCCGGCTACCTGGAGCCGCGTTCAAAATGAACAGACCTTTCTCTGTGTGCGGGCAAGTCCGTTCATTTCAAAAGTCCAGCGGACTACCACACAGACGGGCGGATTGTCCGGAAATTTTGAGTCAAAACTTCTTTCTAAGTCCGCCGGACTTTTGGGGAAAAAAAGTCTGCCGGAGCCCACACACGAGCGGATTGTCCGCCAGATAGTCCAATCGTGTGTACGCGGCATAAGTGTGCGGTCACACTGTTGGAGGTGAGCGCATTCACACGGGGCGAGGGGAGTATGTGTGTGAAGTCACCCTCTTCCGATCAGGATTATCATCACTAGAGTCACCTTTTGGACGTTAATACGTATAATACCCCAATTTGCACTTATGTCTCTGTGGAATGATATAAATTGGGACAAAAAATCTCTCTTTTTTTGGGACACTTGATATTAAGGAATGATACTACATTTTTTGTGACTGTTTTATTATGGGATTATGGGTGGAATGTTGTAGTTAAACATACATAGGAATATATTACACCTATTTCTGATAGGAATATGCATATAATTATTTTTCTACATGGGGATTATGGGTGGAATATTGTAGTTCTACATAAATAGGGACATAGTAAACCTATTTCAGAAAAGAATATGCATATAATTATTTTTCTACATAGGGATTATGGATGGAATATTACAGTTAAACATGCATAGGAACATGTGAAATTTATAAGGAAAAAATGAAACAATGGGGATTTTTCAGCAGTGCGAAATATAACAATACTATACAAGAAATATGCTAAAAATTCATGTTGATTTATTAATATACATTAAAAAGACATTAGAATATCATACAAAAAATATACAAACAGTTGTATGCGCATAGTTAATGAACTAGAGGGATCCCGGCAGTAAATGTTGGCAGATTAATCACACTTGTTCCCGACATGTTTCGCAATGAGCTTCTTCAAGGGAAATGTGCAACTGACAACTTTAATAATAAAAGAAAATGAAAAATAAGTTTAAACTATACAAGGAACAAGATTACTATTGAAAAGCATATTTTGATACCAATAATTAGAAAACTATGTAGATATCAATCAACCAAATATGTGTGATCTAATACGGCGGCGCTTACCCACAGCTGCCTTAAATACCGCGAACTCAGGATCAATAAAAAGTTGGAATAGTCTGCACCCTGCAAGCCAAACACAAGGCCCCCAAGGCCTATCAGAGGACACAGATGGGGGTAAGTCAGCGCTAAAAAATAAATAGACAAAACAGAAAATAAGTAATGAGTTATTAAAAGAAAATGTATCTAATGACCTAAAAGATAATCTATATTGATTATGACAATAACCTCATTATTATGAGGAAAGGGGGCAAAGGCCTCAATGAAATCAAAATATATAGTGTCAACAGGCACTCCTTATTAATAAACTCTATATGCAGACATTGGGAGATTGTTAACTGTGAATGAAAATTAAACAATCCCAGAAGCATGTAACAAGTAATGATTTTTAGAGCAGAAAATGTATGAAATAATTAACTTATACCTTTAGTAATGGATTGCAGATGAGACGTAGTACAAAGTCTCCCTATGAGGCCAACTGTGCATATTATAAAAGCTAATTTTAGCCAGAAGAGTGTGCAGCCTAACAAGCTAAGAAATGCTTGGCTGCGCTGCCCCAGAATGATTTCTTTTCCTAGGGACAGACAAAATATTAAGGCTAGGTCAGAAAGGTTTAAGAAGTAAACAAAATATATGTATCAGACGTAAGAATAAAATGTATCAATTACCAGAGAGTAGCGATCTCCGTTGTGGCAACCAGTAGTATGATCAAACATACTGACAGAGATAAGAACTGCGCTGCTTTTAAATCCCCCATCCATCGAGCTGGCGTCTGACGTCACCGGCTCAATGCGGACACTATGGGAAAGGCACCGCGCATGTGCAGAGCCGAACCACACCGAGCCTAAACTACATTTCCCATAATCCCTCTGGGCTGACGATGGAAATGGACCACCGGATGTTAGCCAACGAAAGTTAGCAGCGGGGGGATGGCCGTGTCTGGTCTCCGCCGCAGCGGAGAGCTGAGACGAGTGTAGAGAGGCCGGAAAGCATGTAAACCCTAATCCCAACAAAGGGGTCACAGCCAGAGCCTAAACCAAAACGGGCGCCCCAGGGGTAATAAGCACCCGGGGCGCCCTGGGTGTCCGTATGCCCTCCAAAAGACAAAGGCCAGGGGATCACGAGTCAAGCCCGAGTGGTGCAGAAAAAATATAATAAAAAAATGGATTCTAAGAATGCGGTGAAAGCAAGCGGTGGGGCGCCACCATATGAGTCCAAATCATGGAAGGCAACAGAGATCCCAATGTATGAAACCCATGAATTGCGAACGCAGATCACACATACTGGGACCGAAATAGCCATGGAAAATTAATTTGATATGAACACATAATCAAAATAAATATACAGTCATGTATTTGGACTAAACAAAAATAAACATTTATTATATTGAAAACAACCAAAGAATAACCATCGATAATGAAAAAGAAAAAAAAAAAAAAAAGTCGTTTATACAAGTCCTTCGCTGCGATTTGAAAATCGTGATTATTACTGCAATTGCGTTTGATTCTCAAATACTGACTGTAGGGAATGCTCTGTATTAGAGGTTCCGGGTGAAAACTGGTGGCGTGCAAAATGGTATTGCCAGCAGTCGGTTTTCTATACAGAGCAGAATGGAGATTGCCTGTGGAGTCAATTTTGATTGTCAGATCTAAGAATTCAATGGATTCTTGACTATATTTAAGTGTAAATTTTAAATTGAAAGGATTAACTCGAAAGTAAATCAAAAAAGCGGTTCAGCTCAGATTCAGATCCCGACCAAAAAAATAGGACATTGTCGATGTACCTGTACCAAGCTATGACGTTGTCCAAAAGTGGGGCAAGATCGTCGCACAAAAATATCTCTTTTTCCCACCCCCCCAGGTACAGGTTGGCATACGATGGGGCACATTTAGTCCCCATCGCAACCCCCTGCACCTGGAGGTAGTGGGAATTGTTAAATTGGAATACGTTGTGTCTCAAGATGTAATCTAGTAATTCAATAACAAATTCATTGTAAGCAGAAAAAGTTGAACCCCTCTCTTCCAAGTAGGAACGTATAGTTTGTATGCCTTTATGATGTGGGATAGCATTGTATAAGCACTCCACATCAATAGAGACTAACCAATATTTTACAGGTAAAAAGATACCCTCAAGTGTTTTTAAGAGGTCAATTGTGTCCTTCACATAGGAGGAAAGAGAAATAACGTGGGGAGTGAGATAATTGTCAACAAGGCAACTGGCGTTTTCTGTTAAACTTTCGCAACTAGAAACGATAGGACGCCCGGGGGGGTCAACTAAAGACTTATGCACCTTGGGAAGGGCGTAAAAGGTTGGGAGTTTGGGATCCTTGATGTTAAGAAAATCCCAAGTGTTTTTGTCTATAATGCCAGATTGATACGCTCTAAGAACGATTTTACGATACTTTAAATCAAAATGAGAAATTAAAGAGATAGATATGGGCCGATACCAGTTAGAGTTGTTAAGAATCTTTAAACACATAGTAAGATATTGTGAGATGTTCATAACTACAATATTTCCGCCCTTATCTGCGGGCTTAATGACAATATTAGAGTTTGAATGGAGTTGTTTTAATGCCTTAGATTGATCCTGTGTTAAATTGTGTGCTCTAATAGGTGGGAAATTACTTTGCTTTTCAAACTTGTTGCGTAAAAGCCCAAATATTGGGATTAGTATTAAGAAGAGGAAAATGTTTAGATTTTGGTTTAAAAGTCTGTAAGGGGGGGAAGGAAACGGATTTCACAGACAGACCAACAGGGGCAATAGCCCCCTGGTCCTCGGAGAAGCCATGGCCTTCCTCCCAGAGATCCATTAGATTAGATAAAGCCTGTTGCTCAGCAGCATTAATATCAATAGGAGGATTGCATGCGCGTGGATCTGCTGATGTATAAGGTTTATGAAAAATAGTTCTAAATAGTAATTTACGTGCAAACAGATGTATATCTTTAATAAAAGTAAACTTATCAGAATTGGAATCAGGACAAAAAGTCAGTCCTAATTTTAAGACGTCAGTCTCATTATCAGTGAGAGGGTGTGTTGACAGCTTAATGATAGACAATTCCGTACCTGTGTTCAATTCCTGATCAATGGCAGAATCGCGAATTAAGCGAGAGACTGAGGAGGGTCCTTCCCTAAAAAAATTGGGGCCAACCGGAGATCCGCTGGTAGGGGAGCACCACTCGGTGAGATGATAATATTTTTGTCAATGCTAGAGATTAGTGGAGGGGGTTGTGCCTGGATAGTGGAAGAGGGCATGAGGGTAGTGGAAAGGGTAGTGTTGGCAGATATGGGAGTAGTGTGTGGTGAAGGTAGTGCTGGGTGATGGAACATCGTGAGGGGCCGGGCCAAAGCCTGTTTAGAAACAGAATAAGTGCGAGGAGGTAAAGGGGTGCTCAAGTGGTGATCAGGTGCTACCGTAGCGGCGGTGTCCGGATCGCCCTTTCTTCTCTTCGGGAGTCTGTCTCCAGAAAGATCCCGGTATATTGTGGCTTGAGGGAAAAGAAGTAGAAGAAGCATTAGACCTAGTTTCATCCTCATTATAACCTCTCATATTAGAAGGACGTGGTGATCTGGGGAACTTATTTTTGTTTTTACCGTCAGACGGCCATTTGTATGCCATACCATTAGAATAAGAGTTATTGTCCCGTGTAAATTTATTTTCTTTTGAACGGATAATTTCAAGGGTATAACTTTCAATGTGTTTGGATAATTCTGATTCTTTACGTTTACATTTTGAAGTAATTATTAATTTAGCATGTTCTTCATACCATTTACTAATGGACTTATCCACCAAATCAATGTCATGGGCATATTGGATGGAAAGCAGGGACATCATTGCCATAAAACATGTCTGTAGATTATCTTCCCATTTTTGTTTAATGAGGTCAATGACCTTACTTAGATTTGGAAATATTTGTATTCTTTTTTTAACTTCTTTATTTATTTATTTTTTTTTTTTTTCCTCATTGTACAAAATATCATAACAAACAGCTTATATACACATCAATTAAGCTTATCCACTATATGTATTCACACTTCCTTTGGTGTCAATTTATCCCACATTCTATTACCCCCCCCCCCCCTCTTTTCCTCCCGTCCCGCCTTCCCTACCCCATCCTCCCCCTCACCCTCCCTCTCCCAGTGTCCCTCTTATCTAGATCTATCTTGTTATCTCTGTACTTATTTTTAAGCCTGTATTTCGTGGTTTTCAAGCTACTTTGTACCTCATTTACCCTTATCCTTCTTCTTTTCCTTCCTTCCTTTTCTTCCTTCCTTCTTTTCTTTCTACCACTATTGTTGGTTAGGTGGGTACCCTATTTCATTCAGCCACGGCCTCCAGATTTTCTCAAACCCTATGAGGTTTCCTCTACGTATATATACAGTTTTCTCCTTCCAGATTAAATCATTGATAACTCGGGACCACTCACTCACAAGAGGTGCGCTCTCGGACTGCCATTTCTGTGCTATCAGTTTCCGTGCTTGATATAAGCAGCGTATAACTGCGAGCGTAGTGCTTTTCTGTTCGCCCGGTGCTTTCCTATGTCCTAGTATACAGGTTTTAGGATCGAGATCCAGATTAATCCCAAATGTTTTATTTATAGTTTCTGCTATTCCTTCCCAGTATCGAAACAGCTTTGGGCACTTCCACATCATATGTAGAAGGTCCCCGCAGCCTCGGCATCTAGGACAATTGGCGTCCGTCCTCCTTCCGAACAGAAACAATCTCTTAGGAGTATAGTAGGCCCTGTATAGCAGCATCAAGTGTGACACTTTCTGTGACGGAGAAACTGATAATAGAGGCCCCAGTTCTAATATTCTCTTCCACTGTTCCTCCGTGATCTCTCCTATGTCCTCTTCCCACTTCTTTCTTTGCTTGGCTAAGCCAGGTTCTATTTTTAGTCCCCTACCTAATAGCCCATAGAGGGTGGATATAACTCCCCTAGATTTATCTATCTTAATTATCTCCTGGGATAGGGATATCTTATCCCACTCAGGGATCTGTGGTCCAAACTGCGCTTTCAGAGCATGCCGGAGCTGTAGATATTGAAAGAATGTTTGTTGCGGTAAATCATATTCCTTTTTTAAATCCGTAAATGTTTTCAGTATTGTACCCTCATAAATTTGACCCAACTTGACTATTCCTTTCTTCTCCCATATATTAATTCTCCCCATTAACAATATTTCCTGCAAGTTCTTATTATCCCACAGGGGCGTATGTTCTGACCAGCCTGTACATCCCAGCATCTTTTTTACTGTTCTCCATACTTTGTTTAGCATATTTATTATGGGGTCCTTACGCTGAATGGAACTTGCTTCCAGTGCATCTACCAATTTTTCATGTGGAGCTCCAATCAGCATTGCTCTGCCATTTGGGTTACCCTCCCCCTCCTGATTACATCCCACCAGATTTTGCAATTGCGCTGCTAAGTAATAATTCCTAGGGTTGGGCACGGCTAGTCCCCCCTTATCCATTGGCTGCTGTAACGCCTGGAGTCGAATTCTCGCTTGTCCCTTTTTCCAAATTAGCTCCCGAAAGAGAGTTTCAAATTTTTTAAACCACTTTTTTCCTATCCACACCGGGGCGTTGTGCAGAACATACAACAATTGTGGCAGCCATATCATTTTTATCAAGCTGCAACGACCCGCCACCGACAAGGGAAGTCGACTCCAGACGTCACAGCTTCGCTTGAATTTTCCCAATAGCGGAAGCATATTTTTATCAACGTATTGCTCTAAGTTTACTGTTAAATATATACCTAGGTATTTCATTGAGTCTACCATTTTCAATTGCGGTATCCCAGTCGCAATCACTGCGGCTGGGGTATCCACTTGGAGCAGTTCTGACTTCCCCCAATTTATTGTCAAACCTGTGAAGCCTCCAAAGTCCTCAACAAGTTTAATTGCCTTTACCAGAGAATGACCAGTGTCTCCTAGAAAGAGAAGAACATCATCTGCATAAAGTGCAATCCTCTCCTCTCTATCCTCTTCCCTTTGAAAACCAGATATCTCAGGGTCTGACCTAATAGCAATCGCCAACGGCTCCATTGCAATAGCGAAGAGCAGAGGGGAGAGAGGGCACCCCTGCCTTGTCCCCCTGCTCATCTCTATTCTTTCAGATTGTTCTTTATTTATTCTTACTTTTGCACTGGGGTCACTGTACATCATTTTAATCCATCCGATGAACGCGGGGCCGACCCCACACCCCTCCAGGACACGCCACAGGTATCCCCATTCTAGACTGTCAAAAGCCTTTGTCATGTCCAGAGATAGGATGGCCCTCGAGCCCGCGTTCATCGGGGGGGTCTGAATATTTAAAAATGCCCTTCTTATATTCATACTGGTTGATCGTCCGGCAATAAAACCTGTCTGATCTATGTGTATCAGTCTATTAATGACTTTATTTAGCCTATTTGACAATACCTTCGCCAAAATTTTAGCATCAGAACATAAAAGTGATATCGGCCTATATGAGGCTACCTCTTGAGGGTCTTTCCCTTCTTTAGGTATTACAATAATGGTCGCCTCCAACATGGATACTGGCAGCTTCCCCTCTACCTTTGCCCCTTTCAAAGTCCTAAGTAGTTCTGGAAGTAAAATTTCACTGTATTTCTTGTATAGTTCCACCGGTAGGCCATCTGGCCCAGGGGACTTTTGGTTAGCCATACCAGTCACTGCCTGCTGTATCTCGCTAAGGGTTATAGGGGCTTCCAGATCATCCCTCTCCTCTTGAGTGAGGGTAGGAAATTTCACTTTTTCCAAAAATGCGCCCATGCCTTCTTCATTCCTCTGGCCTCGAGTTCTGTATAGTTCCTCATAGAAGACCCTGAAGGCCTCTACTATCTCCTTTTCACTTGTAAGAACTGTCCCGTTCATGGATTTAATCGCTGGGATTGTAGCTGAGGGGGAATTAGTTTTTACTAGCTGGGCTAATGTTCTCCCGACGCTCTCTCCCTCCCCAAAATAGCGTTGCTTCTGAAATAATCGCTTATTTTCTTCCCTTTTTATAATTACCGTCCTATACCCATGCTGTTTGTTTAACCATATTCTTTGTTTTTCATAGGTGGGATCCTGGACATAGTTCTCCTCTGCCTCTATTACTTCCTTCCTAATTTTTTCCTCCCAGCTCCTAGATTTTTGTTTAATTTTAGTCACCTGGTGAATCAGAATACCTCTAATGTATGCTTTTAATGTATCCCATATTGTGTTAGTTGGGGCAGTGTCTATATTGAATACTATAAACTCTTTTAATCTTTTTGGAATTTCTTCTACATCTTTCATTAATTCAAGCCAGAACGGGCTTATTCTCCAATCCCCCGGTGTTTTTCTTTTTTCCCCTGTTCTCAGTACTATTTTCAAAAATGAGTGGTCAGATATTCCCCTAGGTAGATACTCTATATTTCTTACATCTTGCAACGCTTCCTCATTACCCAGGGCTAGGTCTATTCTGGATAGTGTTGAGTGAGAACTTGAAAAGCAGGAGTATTGCCTTACATTCATATTCCTCACCCTCCACATATCCAGTAGTCCTACTTCCTTCAGGAAGTGACTTAATCTTGTTAACCCCGTTTCTCCTGATTGAGGTTTACTGGGGAGCCTGTCAGCCCCTCTATCAAGCACTTCATTGAAGTCCCCCAGAACTATTACCGGTACCTCCTCTTTATCTGCCAAAAAGTCCATTAGTCTATACACCACCTCCATCTTAAACGGGGGTGGCACATAGACACACGCCAGAACACATGGCCTGTCCTCCAAAACACAATATAAGAAAATATAACGGCCCAGTTCATCTAAACTGGCCTGTCTGCAGATGAATCTAACCCCTGTTCCTATCATCACACACACTCCCCTCGAGTAGGATGTGTGGGTGGAGTGGTATTGATTTTGATACCTCCTATTTTTAAATTGGGGAATAGTTAATTTTGTTAAATGTGTCTCCTGCAGACAGGCCAGGCCGATCGCATGTCTATCCAGCATCGAAAACACTGCTGCTCGTTTAATCGGGCTCCCCAAGCCTCTTACATTCCAAGAGGCAACATTAAGTACCTTATCCAACATTATTCAACATATACCGGAACAAAATTAAAATAAATAAGCAAAAAGGGGGTGGAGCTTCAAACTTTGTGAAAAATATCCTATAGTATCTCATTCTACCCATATTCCCCCCATATCCACCTAATTTACAAAATCCATACCGGTGTATCATCTTTATAATGGTAGCTTCCAATTGAGCCACTATTTGTGTACAAAATATACAATATATAGCTTTCAACCTTCTGTGATCTTCTGTGTTCAAAATTTTTTTTTGATCCCTTCTACCCTTTCTCCTTTTGCAGTCCCTCCCAGCTCCCCCCCCTCCCACCCCATCCCTCCAACCCGCCCCCTCCCTCCCCATCCCCCCAACCCACCACCACCTATCTAGGTACTCCCTTAAGGGGGTATACATGGCCCTTACACACTCCTCCCTTCCATCCTTCCCTCCCTTTGCATCCCCACACTTATTACACTCTACTTCCACCCTAGGGGAGACAGACACCACAAAAGTAAAACAGATATAAAGAAAAAAAAGAAATAAAACCTTAATCCCTATCTCCCCTATTATCATTGTTTCATACCTCATTTAAGTCTCCCGCAACTCTCTCCCTGTACTCCTAAAAAAGAATTGTTCAAAAAGAAGAGACCCCTATTCCCCTCCCCCACCCCCTTAATGCGTCTGTAATGACTCCTTGTTAGCCTCGAGCCATAAGGTTACATCTCCCGGGGCGTCAAACACCCGTATTCCCCCCAGTGTCGCTATTCGCAAGCGTGCTGGGTATAAGAGGGCATACAGTGGTGTGAAAAAGTGTTTGCCCCCTTCCTCATTTCCTGTTCCTTTGCATGTTTGTCACACTTAAGTGTTTCGGAACATCAAACCAATTTAAACAATAGTCAAGGACAACACAAGTAAACACAAAATGCAATTTGTAAATGAAGGTGTTTATTATTAAAGGTGAAAAAAAATCCAAACCATCATGGCCCTGTGTGAAAAAGTGATTGCCCCCTAAACCTAATAACTGGTTGGGCCACCCTTAGCAGCAACAACTGCAACCAAGCGTTTGCGATAACGTGCAATGAGGCTTTTACAGCGTCCTGGAGGAATTTTGGCCCACTCATCTTTGCAGAATTGTCCTAATTCAGTTACATTAGAGGGTTTTCGAGCATGAACGGCCTTTTTAAGGTCATACCACAACATCTCAATAGGATTCAGGTCAGGACTTTGGCTAGGCCACTCCAAAGTCTTCATTTTGTTTTTCTTCAGCCATTCGGTGGTGGACTTGCTGGTGTGTTTAGGATCATTGTCCTGCTGCAGAACCCAAGTTCGTTTCAGCTTGAGTACACGAACAGATGGTCGGACATTCTCCTTCAGGATCTCTTGGTAGACAGCAGAATTCATAGTTCCTTTTATCACGGCAAGTCTTCCAGGTCCTGAAGCAGCAAAACAGCCCCAGACCATCACACTACCACCACCATATTTTACTGTTGGTATAATGTTCTTTTTATGAAATGCAGTGTTCCTTCTACGCCAGATATACTTGGACACACACCTTCCAAAGAGTTCCACTTTTGTCTCATCGGTCCACAGAATGTTGTCCCAAAAGTCTTGGGGATCATCAAGATGTGTTGTGGAGAAATTGAGACGAGCTTTGATGTTCTTTTTGCTCAGCAGTGGTTTTCTCCTTGGAACTCTGCCATGCAGGCCATTTTTGCCCAGTCTTTTCCTGATGGTGGAGGCATGAACGCTGACCTTAACTGAGGCAAGTGAGGCCTGCAGTTCCTTGGACGTTGTTGTGGGGTCTTTTGTGACCTCTTGGATGAGTCATCGCTGCGCTCTTGGGGTAATTTTGGGCGGCCGGCCACTCCTGGGAAGGTTCACCACTGTTCCATGTCTTCGCCATTTGTGGATAATGGCTCTCACTGTGGTTCGCTGGATTCCCAAAGCTTTGGAAATGGCTTTATAACCCTTTCCAGACTGATAGATCTCAATTACTTTCTTTCTCAATTGTTCCTGAATTTCTTTGGGTCTCGGCATGATGTGTAGCTTTTAAGGATCTTCTGGTGGACCTTACTGTGTCAAGCAGCTCCTATTTAAGTGATGCCTTGATTGTGAACAGGTGTGGCAATAATCAGGCCTGGGTGTGGCTAGAGAAATTGAACTCAGGTGTGGACAACCACAGTTATAGTATGTTTTAACAAGGGGGGCAATCACTTTTTCACACAGGGCCACGATGGTTTGGATTTTTTTTCACCTTTAATAATAAACACCTTCATTTACAAATTGCATTTTGTGTTTACTTGTGTTGTCCTTGACTATTGTTTAAATTGGTTTGATGTTCCGAAACACTTAAGTGTGACAAACATGCAAAGGAACAGGAAATGAGGAAGGGGGAAAACACTTTTTCACACCACTGTATGTAATCTTATGGGTTCTTAAGGTACGTTTAACCTCTAAGAAATCGGCCCTTCGCCTCTGCAGTTCTGGTGAATAATCTGAATAAAAAGAAATCTTTACACCATCATACATAACACTCCCCATGTCTCTAGCCTTACGCATCAATGTCACTTTGTCATTGTAATTAAAAAATTTCAAAATCATTGGTCTAGGACGGCCTCCAGGAGGCGGGGCTTTAAAAGGGACCCGATGGGCCCTTTCTATTGAAAAGAAAGGTGAAAATTTTTCTCTGCCAAATAGTTCTATGAACCATGTCTCTAAAAATTTTATAGGGTCAGAGCCTTCACATCTCTCAGGCAATCCTAGCACCCTAATATTGTCTCTTCGAAGTCTATTTTCTACTTCATCCATTCTGGCAGTTTGGCTGGTTAATTGTTTTCTCAAACTGTTAACCTCCTGATGTAATGGGTGTAGAACATCTTCCATTTGGCTTATCCTTATTTCTAGTGCTGCCGTTCTTTCCGCTGCGTTATGTATGTCCTGTCTAATCAATAGTAGCTCTTCCTTCATATTTTTAAATTGGCCGCATAGATCTCCCAGCGAGTTTTTGCATGCATTAACAGCTTGAAGGACCTCTCTTAATGTTGGTTCCTCTTCAATAGGGGGGTTACTTTTGGTACCTAATTCGGTCTCATTATGGGTTATCCCTTGATGTTTGCTTGCATTCTTTGAGCTGGGTGCTGCTACAATTTTTGAGCCTGAAGGACCTTGGCTTTTTCTATCCACTGATCCCCCCTGTTGAATTTTTACTTGAATAGGCTGGGCTTGTTGTTCCGTTTGCTCCCCCTTCATTGGAGACTGACCCGATGTACGGGTATATCGCTCTAGTTTTGCTGCAGCTGATCGTGCAACCTGGGCGTTTTTTTCCTTTGAGGAGCGGAGGTGTTGTGCCCCTTCGTTCTCCTCCAGTGCCTGATCCTCTCCTCTTCTCCTTGACATCTTTAATATTCAGGTATGGTGCAAAGAATCTAGGCCTAACCCCAGAAAAAAGGCAAAAAAAAAATAAATAAAATAAAAAAAAAAAAAAAAAATGGGGGGTAATAATAGTAGTAGAGCAATAGCTCAAAGCAGCTCAAAACAGCTAAAAAATATAACAAGAGGGGGGGGGGGGGGGGGGGAGGGATGAGTCCCTGTACTGAGTCAGCCAAATGTATATAGACCAGTCAGTTTTTCCCTTCAGCGAGAGCGTGCGTCAAGTATCTTGTTTATAGGACCGCACCTGCGGAGGGCTTATAACATTTGACCTTTAAGCAGCTGTCCTTTCAGAATTCTTTTTGCCCAGGTATCAAAGCGCTGATATTCACACAGTCATTATACCTCCCAGTCAGAATTACAAAGATATTAACCAGCCTGGGATATCCTTTAAGAGTCTCCTCAAATAGACAGCTTATTTCCACAAGTAAAAGCAAAAGTTTTCCTACCAGGAGGGAGAGTGAGTGCTTACTCCAGTCCTGGTCCCAGCTGCTCAGCGCTTCTGCGTTCTGTCAGGCCTCCCCCACCTCCACTTCACATACCTCGGGAGCCTTCTAGTTTCCTCCGGGCTCAGCTGCTGGGGCGTCTCTCAGAACGATATTCGTCTGTGCCGCTTCTCGCTGTGTTCTCGCGGTCTTTGCGCTGCTCTCCGACAGTCCTCGGCTTCTCTCGGCGACCTTCGGCGTGCCTCGGCGATCTCCGGCTGTTTTCCGGATGCATGCAGGTGCCTTCGGAAATCTCCGACCTCAGTAAATTCTCCGGAGCTCCTCAAGCGTTCGTATATACGGCCGCCTCGCCGCTCTGCCTTCCCAGCCAGGGTGCACTAGACGTCGGAGCACAGAGAGAGAACCCGTCGGCACGCCATTCACCTCACATCACCTCGCCGTCTCCACACCTCCCACACCTTCCACATCCGGCCACTCCCCTCAAAATATTTGTATTCTTAATCCCCAAGGGACAATTTGTTGGTCTATATACTTAAGGAAGAATTTTCTATGCCAGAATATCCGAACCTTCCGTTCTAAGAAACGTTGTAAATATTGCAAGGCCAGATCAAGGTCTTTATCAGATAACTCACTGTTTTTCTGAAGATCCTGAACTTTATTCATTAGACCCTCCCACGCCTCACCACTGAAGGCCGTCATGGGTTCAAGAAGGAAAGAGAGCGAGAGAGAGAGAGAGAGAGAGAAGGAGAGAGAGAGAGAGAGAGAGAGGAGAAAAATGCATAGGAACATATTTAACCCATATCTGATAATAATATGCATATAATTATGTTTCTACATGGGGATTATGGGTGGAATATTGTAGTTAAACACACATTGGAACATATCCAACCCTACTATTGGCAGTACCCCCAGGTACACCAACTGTTGAGTCGGAGAAAGTTGTTTTTTTTTTTGTTTTTTTTTATGAGTTACTGACCCGGCCATATCTCTGCAGGGTGTGTGTGAGGATCTCTTGGTGGATCATCAATTTTTCCAAATTTTTGGTTAAAAGAAAAATGTTGTCTGGGTAGAGGCGAAGCCGGAGACCCTGCTCTCTGAGTGGAGAAAACAGGATACTGAGAACTTTGCGAATATTCTCGGAGACATTCATAAGCCAAAAGGTAGGCTGTTAAACTGAAGATGCAATCCTAAACTTACATATTTTGGAAAGAAGGAAAAAACTTGAGATGTGAACCCAGGATCCTGAAGGTCCAGTAATAGCATCTAGCCATCTGGCTGCACTGTTTGAATGGACTTTAAGAGGATAAAACAGTTCAACCTCAGATCTGTAATTGGACACCAGCCACCATCTTTTGCCAACCACAAACAGCGTTGAATAGAAACCTGTATATTTTTCTGTGAATGAAACTGGGATGATGCCCTCCTGGGTCTGAAGTGTCTGTATGTATTGTAGCCGCCCACCTGGTTCTGTGGGGAATCTGGCCACTTGGTGGGAGAGAACTGGTCTGGAGAAGGAGCAGTGAGGAATCTCCCAAAATGACCATGAATGACTGATGCCTTCACCCAAGAATCTGCAGAAGTTGCTGTCCAGGTACCTGTGCAGCACGCCAATCTGGCTCCTATTGCAAGAGTCTGTGTGTGCGCTCATCAAAGGGCTTAGTGGGTTAATGCTGCATATTCAGGGTTTTTGACTTATGGGCCTTGAGAAAGGTTGTCTGTTTCCTTCCATCCTCTACCTGGGACCCCGAACTGGCAACAGGCTCTAGGCTCCCTGGACCTTGAGGAGCTGAAC
Organism: Lithobates pipiens; assembly: GCF_037356315.1. Taxonomy (NCBI): domain Eukaryota; kingdom Metazoa; phylum Chordata; class Amphibia; order Anura; family Ranidae; genus Lithobates; species Lithobates pipiens. The sequence continues at coordinate 33,035,217 of NW_027507787.1, forward strand.
CTGCTGAAAGAAAAAACAAATGTTGATCCCTTTTGCTGCCCATCTTGTGGGAGCAGACTGGACTTGCCACTTGTCACTCCTGATATGGCTATCTCCAATTAACTACCGAACAGAGATTTTCAGTCATATGGTATCTTACACTAATTTTGCTTTGAAGAAGCAATTGTAGTCAGAGGTTTCAGCCATAGGGCCCTCTTAGCCATGACCAAGTATAGCATTGCCTGGCTGAGCACCTGATTGAGTCTATCCGCCTTTCCAATAGAGTTTGTTGACACATTAATTTTGGCTAGGACACAAATGATATCAGCTTTAGGGATTGCCTATTCAAATGCTAGTGGCCCCTACATCGGCCACTAGCCACCAAGATAGGGGCCACTGCCGGATGGCAGGCCCCCCTGGCCACCTCTTTACTAGACTACTGTCATATCTACTGTAGGCTATATCCGATTTCCGACAAGGATAAGATTTAAATAGATGATTGTCCCCTTTTGCAACTCCTGCTTTATTACCTGTTGTCTCTTTTTCTTTTTTTTCATGAACAGAAAAATAATTGCCATTTTGAAGAAAGGGGAAATACGACCTTGTCTTTTAACCCCTGTAATGGCTTGCCTGATTGGCTGAGTATATGGTTCCCCCAAGGGAACAACTGAAACCAAGCAACTCTTCCTCTGTTGAAGAGGAGCTACTATTGTCTGCAGGCTGCCCACTCCGCATGGCAGCAGAGCTAAGTGGATAAGGACTTCCTGCCTAGATGCCAGGTTGCTTTTCCAGTAGCCTGACTGAACAGTAGTAGTAAAGGTGACTTGGGGGTGGGTTGTCCAGTGATGCCAAAGATAAAGATTACAATTTGGTCCCAGAAGGCAGAGATTGGAGCGCAATCCCAGAAGCGGTGAAACAGTGAGGGTTTTGAAGCCACACATTGTGGACACGTTGATGAGTGGGAAGAGGAGCCAGAGGAGAGGAATGGTATGTAGACTCTATGGATTAATTTGTATTGAGTCTCTCTCCACATTTTGTTGATGATGCAGTTACGAACTTTCAAATAGCCCTCCAGAATCATGTGTCCCAGGCCTTCCTTCAGAAAATCCTTGCACCATTCCTTAAAAAGTTTGCTAGCTGTGACTGAGAGGGCAGCTAATTGTAGCGACACAGAAATAGAGTAGGTGCCTTTGTTAAGCAAGCGATCAGTCAGAGCTAGACGGAAACATTTGAAGCATTGGAGCAACAAAAGGTTATGTAGCAGAGTGCCTGATGGTAGTATAAATGGTTAAAGTAAGGAATTTGGAATTCGGCTATGAGCTTGGAGAAAGAGTTAGGCATAGTGTTCAGGTGGAACAGAGAGGGCACCTTTTCCATATTTTTGGTAATCCAGATAGTGTATGCTTTGTAATCTATCGCCTGTGGGAACATAGGATTTCCGTGGCGTCCGAGAGAGGGAAACATGGGGGGATAGTTTGAGCTTCTTCTAGTTTCACTCCAGGCTATGACAGTGTTCCGGATCAAGATGTTTGTCTGTAAGTCTTTTAGGAGGAATTGTTATTTACTGTGTTGAATGCCTGGCAGGTTGTAGGGTAGGACTAGGTTGGATTCTAATACATAATTAGCATAAGTCGAAGATTGGGAAAGCCAATCTAAGCTGTATCTCAATAAACAAGCTAAATTATACATCCTAATGTCAGGTAAACTGGCCCCACCTTCACTCTTCAGACTTGCAGTCTGTGTAGATCCTGATGTTTCAGGTAGAGGGGAATAGTTTTTAAAGGGTATAACAGGTGAGGAAAGCTCACCATTTTAACTAGATGGCATCTTCCGAAGAGTGAAAGGGGGAGACTCATCTAAACCTCCATTTCGGTCATAATTTTTGTAATTAATGGAGGAAAATTTAGATGATAACAGAAGAAGGGTCTTTGCCTATTTTGATGCCCAGGCAGGTGATATAATGTTTGGCCAAAGGAAAGGGGGAGGATGCAACCCCCCGTGAAGAAGTAGATTGGGTGAGAGGCAGAACTTCGCTCTTGTCATAGTTTACTCGTAAGCCAGAGCAAGACTGGAACTTATATAAGACAGTCGGTTCCTAGATCTGAGAATGAGTCGGATGTGAAGATTAATATACTATCAGAAAATAACGCTGTTCGTAATTCACATGTGCCTATGTGGATGCCATGGAGAGGGACTGAACAGAAGAAGGGTCTTTGCCTATTTTGATGCCCAGGCAGGTGATATAATGTTTGGCCAAAGGAAAGGAAAGGGAGGATGCAACCCACCGTGAAGAAGTAATATGTGGATGCCATGGAGAGGGGCTGAAGTCATCAGGTATCTGGAGAGCGGTTCCAAAGCCAGATTAAAAAGAAGGGGGGAAAGGGGGCACAGCTGTCTCATTCCCTTATATAGGGGGATACAACTAGATATGCCTCCAGAGGAAATAATCTGCACAGACGGATTAGAATATATATTGCGCAGGAAGTCGGCTATGCGGCCTGTGAAGCCAAATTTTAACAAGACTTGAAATAACCAGTTGAGATTGACATTGTCAAAGGCCTTTTCTGGGTCTAGTGTTATAATTGCCAGTTCTTCCAACAGATGACATTTGGAGTATTCAAGCTAAGACTTTACGGATGTTAGATGTGGCTGGCCAACCTGAGACAAAGCCTGCCTGAGCTATGTGAATTAAGCTGAGGAGAATGGGTGCTAGACGTGCTGCAATCATTTTTGAGAGAATTTTAGTGTCCAGGTTAATTAGGCAAATAGGCCTGTAAGAACCTGGCAAGGTAGGGTCCTTTCCTTTTTTCACAAGAAGTTTTATACAGGTTCGGAGCCCATGGACATACAACTACCCCCATCCCCCATTGTATTGTACAATGATAGGAGACTAGGGAGGATGGCTTCACTGGCTGCCTTATAAAACTCGGCTGTATATCCGTCAGGGCCCAGGGCTTTGTTATTGGCTAGGGCTTTAACCATGCACGTTATTTCTTCTGAGGATATAGGGGCATTGAGAACTTCTAGCTGGGGCATCGTAAGATTTGGGAGTGATAGGCCCTCCAAAAATAAAAATGGCTGAGCAAAATCTTAATCTATCGGGTCTTCCGAATGCCAAGAGGTGTAATAGGCCTCTAAAACCTTTGTGATTTCCTGTGGGGAATGCGTAAGCTGGCCAACTTTGTCTTTAAGAGCCATGATATGAGTCGGTTTATAGGGACCAGTGGTAAGCCTGGAGAGCAATTTTCCAGGCTTGTTGCCAAATTTGTGAAGTTTGATGTTGAAAAAGAATCTTTTGATATGCTCTTGCTGTTCAGCCCAATGGTCGAAATAGCATTTGGCTTCATGCCATGCTTTCTTGTGCTCTAAAGAATCAGAGTGGGTCAAATTGCTTTGTGCTTTCCAAAGAACTTCACTGGCTTTTCTGTATTGTAATAAAGAAGCTGTCTTAAAGGATGATGCATAGGAAATGATTTTGCCACGGACATAGGCTTTGCCTGCCTCCCAAAATAGAACAGAGTTGTCTACGTGGTCACGAACGGTTAAAAGATTCATATTCTGACCAGGATGTGTGTAGGGTGTGCAGAAAGTCCTCATTGTGTGCTAGATACAGTGCCTTGAAAAAGTTTATTCATACCCCTTGAAATTTTCCACATTTTGTTGCAACCAAAAATGTAAATGTATTTTATTGGGAATTTTTGTGATAGACCAACATAAAGTGGCACATAATTGTGTTATTTTGCAAATAAATATGTGAAAATGTGGCGTGTATTTGTATTCAGCCCCCCTGAGTCAATACTTTGTAGAGCGGCCTTTCACTGCAAGTCTATTTGAGGATGTCTCTACCAGCTTTGCACATCTAGAGAGTTGAATTTTTGCCCATTCTTCTTTACAAAATAGCTCAAGCTCTGTCAGATTGGATGGAGAGCGTCTGTGAACAGCAATTTTCAAGCCTTGCCACAGATTCTCAATTTGATTTAGGTCTGGACTTTGATTGGGCCATTCTAACAAATGAATATGCTATGATCTAACCATTCCATTGTAGCTCTGGCTGTATGTTTAGGGTCGTTGACCTGCTGGAAGGTGAACCTCCGCCCCAGTCTCAAGTCTTTTGCAGACTCCAACATGTTTTCTTCTAAGATTGCCCTGTATTTGGCTCCATCCATCTGCCTATCAACTCTGACCAGCTTCCCTCTCCCTGCTGAAGAAAAGCATCCCCACAACATGATACTGCCACCACCATGTTTCACGGATGATGGTTTGTTTGTTTTGCTTTTAGGTCAAAAAGTAAAATTTTTGTCTCATCTGACCAGAGCATCTTCTTCCATATGTTTGCTGTGTCCCCCGCATGGCTTCTTGCAAGCTGCAAATGGGACTTCTTATGGTTTTCTTTCAACAATGGCTTTCTTCTTGCCACTCTTCCATAAAGGCCAGATTTGTGGCGTGCGCGACTAATAGTTGTCCTGTGGACAGATTCTCCCACCTGAGTTGTGGATCTCTGTATCTCCTCCAGAGTTACCATGGGCCTCTTGGCTGCTTCTCTGATTAATGCTCATCTTGCCCGGCCTGTCAGTATAGGTGGTTGACCATGTCTTGGTAGGTTTGCAGTCATGCCATACTCTTTACATTTTTGGATGATGGATTGAACACTGGATTGAGCAGTGCTCCGTGAGATGTTCAAAGCCTGGAATATTTTTTTAATAACTTAACTGTGCTTTAAAACTTCTCCATAACTTTATCCCTAACCTGTCTAGTGTGTTTCTTGGCTTTCATGAGGCCAGTTGTTACCTAAGGTTCTCTAACAAACCTCTTCGAGCTTTACAGAACAGCTTTATTTATACTGAGATTAAATTACACACAGGTGGACTCTATGTACTAATTAGGTGACTTCTGAAGGCAATTGGTTCCACTACATTTTAGTTAGGGGTATCAGAGTAAAGGGGGGTAAATATAAATGCATGCCACACTTTTCAGATATTTATTTAAAAACCATTTAGCATTTTCCTTCCACTTCATAATTATATGCCGCTTTGTGTTGGTCTATCACAAAAACATACATTAACGTTTTTGGTTGTAACATGACAAAATGTGTAAAATTTCAAGGCACTGTAACTTTTTCAAGGCACTGTAGGTGGGAAACTTCCACAGCTTGGCAGTAGGATGTGAAAGAAGGATATCAAGGGTTAAAGAGATGGAGTCACGGACAAAAGGGAGAAAAGGAGAGGAACAAAATAGGTAGTCAAGTCTGGCTAAGGAGTCATGGGGAGAAGAGTAGAAAGTAAATTAGTTGTCTGTGAGATGATTAAGGCCCAATGGGTCTACCATATTCAAGCCTGATATCATAAGGGAAAGTGGGGAGTCCACCTGTAGAGAAGCCCACCCGACCTTCCATTGTGGCAGTTGTGCGACCTACGGTCTTCATCTGGTTGCATTACTGTGTTAAAATCACCCACCCCACTATGTGAAGGGGTGTTGAGTGTTGCATGATCCATGCGGTCGTGTCCTTAAAGAAGGAAGTGCCAGGAGAATTAGGGGCATATATATTAGTTATTTGAATAGTGTGAGATGGGAATTGTAAGAGCACTGAAACTTTATGACCTAGCTCATAGCTAACCACAGATTTTACCGTGCAGGGTATTTTTATGCAGTAGAATAATAGCGCCAGCCTTTCGACCTATTGCAGAAAATCCCACAACCTCCCCCACCCAGAGCTTTTTCAAAAATCAGTTTCTGGCAGGTGCGTTTCCTGGAGGAGAGCAATGTCAGCTTTTAAGTGCTTGAGGTGGTGGAGCACCTTTATACGTTTTATTGGGGAGTGGAGACCCTTGACATTCCAAGACATGACTCTTACAGTGGCCATAATGGGTAGTAGGAGATAAGCCAAAGATAATGATTGTGTTTAAGGGACCAAGTCCATGGGTGTTTAAAAGGTGGGACAAGACCTATGATGGAGAGAGGGGTATGAAGCGATAGGGAGATAAACCATAAGGGAGAGGGACAGATAGAAAACGGCCAGCTAAATAAAAACAAAAAAATGAACAGTGAAACCGCAACAGTAATTAATTTCACTTTTTTCCAGATAGTGGGTCACTGGGATGAAGGACCCTTGAGCCCACAACCTCTGGCAGTTGGAGAAGAGGCAAATCAGGAGCAGTTATTAACAAGAATCCAAAGTGGACCATGCCCCCATGTAAGGAAGCCTCTCCAACACCAAGGATAGGGGAGCGCATACAAAATATATATATTATAAAGCATACAGTAATGAGCTAGTATCTACATTAACAAAATTAGAAAGAGTAAAAATAGAGAAACAACACTGTTCACCCATACGGTAAGGCAGAGTGATCTAGCCCCTAGGGTCAAACTTAAGGTCAGTATCTGACACAGTAAAGAAGTGTGTAAGGTTTTCGACCACAACTCAGGAGGTTTTCCCACAGCAGGGGAAGGAGCCATACTTAACCTTCCTGGAGGTCTCTTTGAGAGGACTGTGCTGAGCCTTGTGAGACAGAGATGCTTTTCTGGCTGAAGAGTTATCTTCTGCAGGTTTTAGATTTATAGAGCTTAAGTATTACTTCACTTCTTGAGGTGGAATGTTAGGCACTTGCCGTCTGCCGTTGTGAGGTGGAGGATGGCCGAAAAGGTGAGAGTAAATTTAATATGATGTTGGAACAGAGTGGAGTAGACTGGGGAGAAAGACTTGCGCTTGTATATAGCAAATCATATTTGGCCACTACTGTCTATTGATATGTAAAACACTTTGTTAAATCAGAAATTAGTGATCATTAATAACATCTAGTTAACATCATTAATTTTTGGACAATAAATATGTTGAACAAAGCTATGCCTGACTCAAGCTAGGTTCCTCCACTTCTTCCTGCCTGGAAGGCACAGATTGGGCGTCAGAAGCCTCAGCTGGGAAGGAAGGAAGCCTTGAAGGAAGAGTGGAGAGTGCTGGCCTGCTTTCACCCTGGTCTGACAGAAAATGCAGCCTGTCATAGTACCAAAACCTGGGTACATAAATGTCATCTGCTGCAGCTCCTGGTCTCAGGAAATCCTGGACCTTCTTTTGCTCCCTAAGATAAGTGCACCTCATGCCACCAATTTTGGCCTTCAAATAGGTGATGTCTGCAGTGGGGATCATCGGCTTCACAAATTCCAGCAGTTTCTCAAGTGATGCCTTTCACTTTTTTTGATTAGTGTAGAAGGGGTGGTTCACCTGCCACAGACAGGGCAGCTCCCTGTACATATCAATGAATATTGTGAGAGATTCACAATCATTGAATGGATCCATTTGCTCTACAAGACACAACACAAGACAAACCCTAATATTGGGCTAAACTCTCCTAATCTTGTCCCAATATAGGCCTCAATCTATAAGCAGTATAGCCCACTGATGCCCCAAGTTAAAATTGTACCTTTGTTGTAAAGATCGGTGCTTGCGCTACTTCTTCCTCCGCTCACAGATTGTATGTACAACGTACACGTGTTATGTTTTATATACACTTTTATATACATTTTATATACACTGCGCATGCGTGAAACTCCACCGCCCCTGACCTTCTTTCTAGTGTATTCCCTGCCCCTTCTTTTTCTGTGCAGTGGGAGAGTACATGGCAGAGAAAGAGCAGGTGCATGATAATCTCAGCAACAAGGATGACGAAAGCCCGGAGAGATGGTGTAGATGGTGGACATTTTTAAGAGGGCCAACTATGATGGGCCCGTACCTAAACCCAAATATGACAAAGGCCAAGATCATGACTAAAGTTGTGAAAAGTCTGCACAGGAATTTTGGGATATGATGATCTAAGGAGCAATTGAGGAAACGCTGGTCAGACCTGAGGCCGCGTACACACGCGGGGACTGTTCGGCCAACTTTGTCCGCTGAACAGTGTTTCGGCGGACAGTCCGCCCGTGTGTGGGCGTTCAGCGGACAGTTTCAGCGAACAGTCCGCTGAACAAGGTTTTTCGGAATTTCCGAAAAACTGTCCGCTGAAACCTTGTTTCAGCGAACAGTTCCCTCGTGTGTAGGCTTGTTCGACAAACTAAGTTCCGCGCATGCTCAGAAAGGATTTACACGCCGAAAGTTATAATGCAGTGTATAGGACGTCGTATTTTTCGTCCCGTCGTACGTGCCGTTCACGTCATCGCGCACGGTTTCAGCAAACTGTTCGTACGTCGTGTGTGGCCATGTCCGTCCATGCTAATTTTGAGCGGACTGTTTGCCGAAACTGTTTGACGGACAAAGTTGGCCGAACAGTCCCCGCGTGTGTACGCGGCCTCAAATTTAGGGAGCAGGATCAGCACAAAAAAATCAGGAAAGTGCTTCAAAAAAGTATTTGTCGTGTGTTCCTATTATTATTATTACTTGCATGATGCTCCATGTGCTTTTCTTTACTGTTGTACAGTTTAAAATAGCAACTTTCAGGTTCGTAGGCACAGTAATTAGTTGTATGAAACATCGTCCGTTCACCCACTTATAAGTTGTTTTTGGCTGATGCAGGTTAACTACATTTGTTCTGGCCTATTTGTATTAAAATAAGTTTGTTGTCTAGATGGGTTTGTAACTTGAATGAAATGGAAAATTGATTCAGTGTAAGGAGAGGACACTCATCAGCTATTTACACATCTGGATGCAGGAGCACTAGTGTAGAACACCAGAACAAACTTTTTAGGGTGTCCCACACAGGTGCTCCAATGGATACTAGGGGTGTCTCCATGTGTGAAATGTATAAAAAAAAGGTAAGTATTCCAGCTTTAGAAAGGAACTAAAAATGTCTTCAGGTTGGAACTCTGCCAAAACAGACAATTGTACGACACTTCCAAGCAATGTTTCATATACCCAAAGCTGTTGGTTTGTTCAAAAACCCTTTTCTAACACACATGTATATGTGCACAGAGTAAAATGTTTTCTACTCAACAATGTGTGGCTTCTTCTTTCAATGCTCAATAGCAGTTTTTGGAGTAAGTTGGTGTTTATAGTGACAATGGGGGTTATTTACTAAAGGCAAATCCACTTTGCTCTACAAGTGCACTTTCAGTGCAGTTTCAAGTGCACTTGCAGTGCATTGCTTTAGTAAATAACACCCACAGTGCTTTATAATATGCAACAATTACGCCATTTTCGTGACTTCCAAAAATTACTTCATGGTGCTTACAATTATGAATATTTTTATCATAAATGCATTACATACATTAACAACAAAAAAAGGTGTGTGTGTAGCAGACCCACAACATAATAATTAGCTGAAGAAGAGATTGTCACCTCATGTATCAAAGAAATTACACTATTGAAGAAAAAGGCCAAAAAGAAAAGTCCATTGGAAAACCTAGGAGACAGCTAAAAGAAACACAAGCAGTAAATCTAATTAAATATTAGTTCATATTCTCAAAAATATTTATTTAAAAAATGTCTTAGACATTTGCTGGCATATCAATGGCCCCGTACCACCAAATATTCCAGATATTTTTGACGGACTTTGCGGATGCTTTGGGGGGGGGGGGGGCAAGCCAGGAGGGCCAGGTTCAAGAGCTGTCAGATTGTTTGTATCTGGTAATAAGCTGGCCTCAGTCCCAACTGAGGCCACATAGTTGGATGCATTTTTACATAAAAAGTTATGCCATATGCAGCATACAAGAGCGATGTGATTGAATTTATATTCCACCATGTTGATTGATGTAACAAATAGGCGGAACTGGCTTGCCATTATCCCAAAAGCATTCTCTACCACTCTTCTGGCTCTGTCCAGCCAGTAAATAAAAACCCTCTGGTCCGGGGTGAGGGTCCTCATGGGGAATGGCCACATCAGGTGATCACCCAGCCCAAATACTTCATAACAACAAAGACAAATGGGAGTCCTTTAACCTTCTCTTCCAGAGGTGGCAATCCCAAGCCACCACTCTGGAGACGCCTGTAGAACTCTGTGTGGGGGCGACAACTCCACCATCCGGCATCCGGCCATTCTTCCCCACGTCCTCATATAGGAACTCATATGTCGCTGATACCTCCACCAACATCACAATACTATTACACCACTTATAGTTGTAATGGTATGACCCCAAGTTGGGGGGTGGGACTATGTGGACGTGTTTCCCATCAATTGCCCCTCCGCAGTTGGGAAAGTCCCAACAATCGGCAAAGTGGAATGCCACAGTCTGCCTTTCCTGTGGTTTTGAAGGAAACTGTGGAGTCAAACAAGAAAAAACAAATTAGTATTTTTGCACATAACATTGCAAGCAGATTAGACACAAACATTCTTGGCCAAAATTAGTATTAACATTTATTTGAAGGAGTATTTAAAGACAAAAAGAGAAGGTACACTTATCAGATTCCTCCCTGAGTGGGGGTGAGTAGATGTTTTGAACAGGTAACCCTCTCCACTTCATTGAGAGCTGAATGCATACATAATGTGTGTTACTTTGGCCAGCTCCTCATTACTTTACACTGTTTGTAGCCCACTGGACAGGTAAGAAGTTTCATAATCCAAAAATATGAATACACACTGTACAAATTGAAGCACATTCTTACATTCTGCAATTATCTATCAAGATAATAGGAGAACAAAACTTTAAACAGTACCATTTGAAAGTATTCGGGCAGAACATTTCACTACATGCTTTGGTGAATTCATCCATAAATATGAACACAAAAGAGGAAGGTATAGTGTTTATGGGTTTGGCAAAGTCAGCAGATAGAGGATTGGTACTGGTTGACTTAGCAGTTGGGGGGAGGGAGGCTTCCAAATGATTTTGGGACTCCAAAAAAAAGCCTCTGGTACTCTGCCTGAATTTAAGAACACAAATAACATTTGTACATATTTTAGGGGGTGTTTAGGGTAAAGCAGTACTATGGAGCTGACAACATACATTGTTAAGTGACTAGGCTAGGTGGGTATGGGCCCAGGATAGCATGCTGGGGAGGTTAGTGAAGGCAAATATGCATGAAGGACAAAAAAAGGAAGTTTCAAAAATCCCAGCATGCATGAGGATAAAGGGGACATTCACAGCATATTACAATCATGGTAATTATGGAATGATGAAAGAAATACAATACATTAGCAAACATTAAATACATAGAATGTGATGAAGGATAAAACTTACCTTTATATAGTCTTTCTGCAGGACCTGAATGATGGCAGAACAGGTCTCTGGAATAATGATCCCCAGAGCCTGGGGGGATGCCTGTCAAGAACTTGATGTCCTGCTGATTTCTCCCAGTCGCCAAGTACCGCAACATGGCGACTAACCTCTGCTTGAGATTGATGGCTTAACGCATGCAGGTGTCCTGCTAATATAAGGGGACAGCAAAGCCAACAAACGGTGAAAAATGGGGTCCGTCATCCAGAGATAATTCCTGAAATCATTAGGGTTATTCTCACGGATCTCCTGCAGCAAAGGCATATGAGAGAATTGGTCATGCTGGAGCAACCAATTCTTGGTCCATAAACTCCTCCCTGCCCTGTTCATGGACTGGGCTTGGGTCAAAGTAAGAACCTTAACACCAAGCCCCTGCACAGCACAAACTCTACGACGAGTATGTAACCACAACATGGCTTTAAAACAGTCAGCAGAACGAACTAACATAACACACTGAAAAACAGAAAGGCCTGAGAAGAGCAAGCTGAAAATCAAAAACGAGCGGACAAGAACGCACTGCAAATCAAATACGTACTATAATAATAATACACAATGACAAACAAATGCGAACTGACTACACACACTGAAAGTGGTTGTAAACTCTCCCCCACAACTTTATCCTATGTAAACCAGCATAAGAAACCCTAATGAACACTGCTTGTAGATATCTCCTTACTTCCTTAGTATTGTTGTAATCCTTTTTCTTCTTTAGAATGACGTCACTGGAGCATGCCTATATCTCCCCTAATTTACGGCACACTCTGTGTGCTTGTCTATCTATTATCAGGACTTCCTATGGCACAACACTGAAATCCCATGGGACTGCATAATCACTCAAAGCTTCCTACTACACTCCATGTGACCATGTGACATCACATAGAGTGTAAACTTGGGCATCGGACAGCATTACTGCAGTCTTATCAGCTAAAGCTAAAGATAAAGACTGAAATAGGCAAACACTAGATAATTGGCACAAGTAAATACTATGAAACAAAACAAGTCGGCTATGAGCAGGGAAGCAGGGTTGTCATAGAAACATTAGTTTAGGGATGAGCTTCGTGTTCGAGTCGAACATACGTTCGACTCGAACATCGGCTGTTCGCCCGTTCGGCAAATTCCGAACATTATGGGCCGTTCGCACCAAATTCGTGTGGCGCTCACGGCCCACAATGCACTGCGATGGCGCAGTGCATTGCTGGCTCATGAGTGGCCAAGCATGCACTGTGACCCCACATGCTTGGCCAATCACAGCGCCAGCAGCGAGGAGAGCCATGATTGGCCACAGGCAGGATGCCTGTGGCCAATCATAGCTCAGGCTGTGTAGTACACGCCCCACACTATATAAGGCCGCCAGCGCGGCGGCCTTGTGTAGTGTGTTGGCATCTGTAGCAGTTAATGGGTGTTCTGTGTACCTTCAACACAGTATACACCGATCGTTATCGGCCGATTTTTCGTTCTTGCTCTTCTGTAGTGGTTGTTGTCTGCGTGCCCTGACCGCAGTATACACCGCTATATTCACCTATATATCTAGCGATATATCTATCTTTTATAATAGAGCTGTCAGTCAGTGTTAGGAGATTGTGCATGCTGTCTGCGTGCTCTGAACGCAGTATACACCGCTATATCCACCTATATAGCTAAATATCTTGCTCGTTTTAAATAGAGCTTTCAGTCAGTGTTAGGAGATTGTGCATGCTGTCTGCGTGCTCTGAACGCAGTATACACCGCTATATCCACCTATATAGCTAAATATCTTGCTCGTTTTAAATAGAGCTTTCAGTCAGTGTTAGGAGATTGTGCACGCTGTCTGCGTGCTCTGAACGCAGTATACACCGCTATATCCACCTATATAGCTAAATATCTTGCTTGTTTTAAATAGAGCTTTCAGTCAGTGTTAGGAGATTGTGCGTGCTGTCTGCGTGCTCTGAAAACGGCAAAACAAATTATACTGGAGTGATAACCCTTCCCTATGTTTTCCAAAAAGCTTAAAAATAGTTTTTTTGACTGGAGCTACACTTTAAAAATGTAACAGTTGAAAATTACAAACCGATTCAACTTAACACAACAAACCTACACAATCCCTGTCTTGTTTGCATCGACTGTATACTGCTGTTCTGAGTATATAGGGCCTGGGGGCCACACGTATTTCCTTTTTTTAATATGGGTATGGGGTTCCCCTTAATATGCGAACAAGACCCAAAGGGGCTGGTAATGGGCAGGGAGGGCTACCCATGCCATTTTTCTCAATGATTTTCAACCATATTGCAGGAACCAGATATAACATTAAGGCTGGGTTCACACCGCTGCGGGGGGAGAACCGGATGTGATTCGCACAGCAAATCACATCCGATCTCCGTAGCGCTGCGAGTTCAGCCATACAGATAGTATGGCTGAACTCGCAGCGGTCCCGCAGCAAACTCGCACGGGACCCTTTTTTGGGTCCGCAACGGAATCGGATCGCATGGGGGTTCACACCATGCGATCCGATTCCTGTGCGAGTCGGCAGATCGCACTGCGATATGCCGACGGATCTGGGGGTGTCATTAACATAACATTGACACCCCCAGCCGTCCGCATAGGGCAGTGTGAACTGCCGGCGGGAGGTATGCGATGCGGGAAAACGCCGCGGATTCGCGGCGTTCCCGCATCGCAGCAATGTGAACCTAGCCTAAAACCGCAAGCAGCTTTAAATGACGTTATTTCCGTTAAATGTCATTTTGTGCAGGGACTGTTCTAAACACGGGAAACACGTGGCACTTCACAGGCATACTACAGACACCCACCAGGCACCATATTTAAAGGAATATTTCACTTTTTTAATTATTTTAATCGTCATTAAAATCAGTGCTCCCGCCAAAACGGCCGTTTTTAAAAGTTTTTTTTGCATTGACCCATGTCCCCTGGGGCAGGAGCCAGGTCCCCAAACCCTTTTTAGGACAATATCTTGCATATTAGCCGTTAAAATTAACACTTTTAATTTTGAACGTTCGAGTCCCATAGACTTCAATGGGGTTCTAACGTTCGTACGAATTTGGGGTCCGTTCGAAAGTTCTGGTGCGAACCGAACCGGGGGGTGTTCGGCTCATCCCTACATTAGATTGAGAAGGAGGTTTGGTTAACAGTACAGGAAGTGCTCAATGTAAGGGTGGAAATACACTCTACTGTGGACTCAGAAAACAATACTTAAGATGGCACTCCCTTACCCCTGGAAGCAAGTTTTTTAAAGTTTCTTTAAACAGTAAGTAATATGCGATTTGGGCTGGATTACAGTGGCTATAGTTTGATAATTACTAGATATGTGCAGGATGAAAAATGTGTTTATTTTAGTTTCGATTTGTTATTTGTTTAGTTAAATTAGTTGCATTAGTTACATTCGTTTTCAGGATTTGATTTGTTTCGTATTTGAATTTGAAAAAATTCGACAGCATTCGAAAAAAACTATCAAATTCAAAAAGATTCTACTGCATTCGAAAAAATGTTACCGAATCTGAAAAAGTAAACTATATATAACCATTTTGTGAAATTCTAATTTCGTATAGAATGAAATCTAATTCCAATAGAAAAGATCAGAATAGAATAGAAAATAATATAAAAGAAAAGCATAGAACAACAATAGAACAGAATAGAAAAAATATAATATATTATAATCTTTTCTATTCAAATTCATTCTGTACCAAATTCCAATTCCAGAAGATGGTTTATATATATATATATATATATATATATATATATATATATATAATATCTTTTTTAATATTCTGTTCTATTGTTTTTTCTACTCTAGTCTTTTCTATTTGAATTCAATTTCATTCTATTTCTATATAACCATTTAGCGAAATTCGAATTTGGTAAAATTGTTTTAGAAAAACAATAGACCAGCATAAAAATAAATATATATATATATATATATATATATATATATATATATATATATATATATATATATATATATATTGTGGCAGCACGCAGGTAAAATCACCTGGTTGTATTCAGGATGGGAAATATGTGTGTCCTAGATTCAGGCTGTATGCAGACTTTTACAATTAGAGGGGAAGAGTTAATGAGCCCAGCTGTAGTAAGTGGGCTCATTAAGACCTCTACAAAAAACCCCAGCATGCATAGGGAGATGCTCCATCCTGGAAACTAGTTTTGTGTGTATAGACTGGGGAGTCTGAGATCTGTTCTGTGCGGTGAGTTAACGCCTGTGTGGCAAACCCCTACAATAGAGACAGGGACTGGGGCAGCACAAGGCTGCACCCAGTTGTTAGACAGGGAGTCTACGTGTGTAGTTAGAGGTCAAGCTGACCAGGATTTATTTTCCTGTTTTATTTTGTTTGGCTGTTTCTGTATCACTGCATGTAGCAGAAATAAACCGGATCTTTTGTTTTTTGAACCTACACCGCTGTCTGCTGTGCCTGACTTTGTGTTGTGAACCCATCCAGGGGGTCACACACACCCGCTACCGAGCTAACCCCTCACAGTTGGTGGAGAATTTTGGCAAGTTTTTTTTCAATTTTTTTTAAAGGCCAGCAATGGAGGAGATACTGAGACAGCTGGCTCTAGAAAATGCAAACCAGCAGCAAGCAAATGCAAATCAACAGCAAACAAATGCAGCTTTACAAAAGAGCCTTGCAGCTCAACAACAAGCCCAGCAGCAGGCAAATGCAAATCAGCAGCAGACAAATGCAACTTTGCAGCAGAGTTTGGAAGCTCAGCAACAAGCCCAGCAGCGATCTGAAGCCCGCTTCATAGACCTGTTGCAGAAGCAAGAGCAGAATTTTCAACAGCAAATAGAGACATTGATACAGCAACGTCCGCAGACCAATGAAGCAAGTGGGTACAATAATACCGCAACCTTTGGTGTGAGCCGTTTACTGACAAAAATGACTGGAGAGGATGATCCGGAGGTGTTTTTGACCACATTTGAAAGGACTGCTGAAAGGGAAAAGTGGCCTAAGGAGCAATGGGCTGGACTGGTGGCCCCTCTGTTAACTGGGGAATCGCAGAAAGCTTATTATGACCTAGAGCCTGACCAAGCAAAAGACTATGTGGTGCTAAAAGCAGAAATATTGGCACGGCTGGGTGTCACCCTGGCAGTCCGGGCTCAGCGTGTGCATAACTGGACTTTTCAGGTTGGAAAACCTCCCAGGTCTCAAATGTATGATCTCATTCACCTGAGCAGGAAGTGGCTGCAGCCAGAGATTTTGACAGCACCAAACATTGTGGAACGTGTGGTTATGGATCGTTTCCTGAGAGCTCTTCCTACTGCCATCCAAAAATGGGTAAGCCATGGAGACCCAGAAAATGCAGATAAACTTGTGGATCTGGTTGAGAGGTACTTGGCTACAGAGAACTTGACCACCTCTTCCAGGGACTCACGGACTTTCCACCCTAAGACCAGATCATCCCCAGTGGCGGGTAAGATGACTCCAAGGGGTGAGGGTGGAGAGAGTGAGAGGGTGGGAGTTCTACCTAAGGTCTGGCGGGAGCAGCCCAGGAAGCCCATGCTGCAAGAGGCAGCGAAAAAAATTATTTGCTACCGCTGCCGGCAAGAGGGACATATTGCAGCCAATTGCCCAGTTGTGGATGAGCCTATGCAATGTGACTTTATAAGGGAGAGACGTCAGTCGCTGTTTGCGACAGTTGCATGCACTGCCATTCGGGGACCTGAGAGACATTTATGTAAAATGTGTATTAATGGTAGACATGTTGATGTGTTGCTAGATTCAGGTAGCCTGGTAACATTGATAAAAGCTGAATTAGTTACTACAGAGGTCTCTGGGAAGAACAGGGTGGCTGTTATTTGTGTGCATGGGGACACCCGAGAGTATCCTGTAACTTCAGTGTTTTTTGAGACCCCCAAAGGTAACCTCTCTCATCAGGTGGGGTTAGTGTCTCACTTACCACATGATGCTATTGTGGGAAGGGATTTTCCAAAATTCTGGGAACTCTGGGATTGTCCTGAGCCCCCCACTGGTGCCCCTATAGACCAGGAAGATGACCAGAATTCCTCTGGGAGTGGTGAGGACTCTCCTGAATTTCCCTTGTCGGTATTGGCGGGGGAAACTCGAGAAACTGGGGAGGAGCCAACATCCTCAGTTGAAAACATGCCGTCTGTGGAGTTTTCGGATCTTGAGGTTCACAGGGAAAATTTTGCCACAGAACAGTTAAAAGACCCCACCCTAATAAAGGCACGGGAAAATGTGGTGAAAATAGATGGCGAGTTAGTGAACCCAGATAAGACTTGCACTTACCCGTACTTCACTGTGGAAAGGGACCTGCTGTATCGAGTGGCTCAAAGGGCAGAAGAAACCATTGAGCAACTTGTGGTGCCCAAACCTTACAGGGAGTTGGTGTTAGAATTGGCTCATGGACACATTCTGGGAGGTCATCTGGGGACAGAGAAAACCAGAGAGAGGGTATTGCAGAGATTCTATTGGCCTGGGGTCATGAAGGAAATAGAAAAGTATTGTTCCTCCTGCCCTGTGTGTCAGAAGTCGGCACCTATGCCACATTTCCGTAACCCACTGGTACCTCTTCCTATCATTGAGGTCCCCTTTGAGAGGATCGCAATGGACTTGGTAGGTCCGATAATGAAGTCTGCTAGGGGGCATCAATACATTTTGGTTATATTGGACTATGCCACCCGTTATCCGGAAGCAATTCCTCTCCGAAATACCTTGGCCAAAACCGTAGCCAAAGAGCTATCCCTTGTTTTTAGCCGCATGGGTATTTGTAAGGAACTGCTTACGGACCAAGGTACACCCTTTATGTCCCGGGTTATGAAAGAATTATGCAAGTTGTACAAAGTGAAGCAATTGCGTACATCTGTGTATCACCCCCAAACAGATGGGTTGGTTGAAAGATTCAACAAAACCCTAAAACAAATGTTAAAGAAGGTGGTGGATAGAGATGGAAAGAATTGGGATTGTCTAATACCCTATCTGATGTTTGCCATTAGGGAGGTACCCCAATCCTCTACGGGTTTCTCACCCTTCGAGTTGCTCTATGGGAGACACCCAAGAGGGCTGCTGGATATCGCCAAGGAAACTTGGGAAAATGAGAGTTCTCCTCACAGGAGTGTGATTGAGCACGTCGCCCTGATGCAAGATAGAATTGCACAGGTAATGCCAATTGTAAAGGAACATTTGACCCAAGCGCAGTTAGCACAGCAGAGAGTGTACAACCGTGGGGCCAAGACCCGTACTTTTTCCCCGGGGGATAGGGTCTTGGTGCTAGTCCCTACGGTTGAAAGCAAATTTCTGGCCAAATGGCAAGGTCCATATGAAGTAATTGAAAAAATTAGTGAGGTGAACTACAGGGTTAGACAGCCAGGAAGGCGAAAGCCGGAGCAGATCTATCACGTCAATCTGCTGAAAGCCTGGAGGGATAGGGAATCCCTAGTCGCAGAGACTTTGTCACAAGTACAGCCTGATTGCTTAGTTCCTGAGGTTGGAATAGCAGACACCTTATCGAAACCCCAACAACAGGAGGTTAAAGAGTTTGTACTTCGTAACAAAGAGATTTTCTCTGAGCTTCCGGGACAAACATCTGGCGTAGAGCATGACATTATCACCCCGCCAGGAGAAAGGGTAAAACTAAAACCTTATAGAATACCAGAGGCCCGACGGGAGGCAATACGTGGGGAGGTTCAAAGGATGCTGGAATTGGGTGTGATAGAGGAGTCCCAGAGTGACTGGTCCTGTCCTATTGTACTAGTGCCCAAACCTGATGGGAGCTGGCGGTTTTGTAACGATTTTAGACAATTAAATAAAGTTACAAAATTTGACACCTACCCCATGCCACGTATAGATGAGTTGATTGACAGGCTGGGAACAGCCCGATATATGACAACTCTTGATCTCACCAAAGGGTATTGGCAAATTCCCCTGGCCGAGTCGGCCAAGGAGAAAACTGCGTTTGTAACCCCAGATGGGGCATTCCAATATAAGAGAATGCCGTTTGGGTTACAGAATGCACCGGCAACATTCCAGCGGAAAATGGATAAGATTCTGAGGCCCCATCATAAATATGCTGCAGCCTACCTGGATGATGTGATTATCCATAGCACAGACTGGGTCTCACATTTGCCAAAAGTACAAGCAGTCCTAGACTCTATCCGGGAAGCTGGGTTTACGGCCAATCCAAAGAAGTGTACCATTGGACAGGAGGAGGCCAAATATCTTGGGTACACTATTGGGAGGGGGGTGATAAAACCCCAAGTCAATAAAGTCGAGGCCATACAGAGTTGGCCACGTCCCAACAGCAAGAAACAGGTACGAGCCTTTCTGGGAATCGCTGGCTATTATCGACGATTCATTCCCCATTTTGCTTCTCAGGCTGTGCCCCTCACCAACCAGACAAAAGGGAAAGAGTCGGTTATGGTTAAATGGTCCCCAGAGGCTGAGGAAGCATTTCAGTCCTTAAAAACAGCCTTATGTAGCCAGCCAGTGTTGTACTCACCAGACTTCTCTAAGGACTTTGTTGTACAAACTGATGCGTCAGACGTTGGGTTAGGAGCAGTGTTATCCCAGGTCTGGAACGGGGAAGAGCACCCAGTCATTTACCTCAGCAGGAAGTTGAAGTCCCATGAGGTAAATTACTCCACGATTGAGAAGGAATGTTTAGCAGTGAAGTGGGCTCTAGATTCCCTTCGGTACTATCTGCTAGGTAGGCACTTTGACCTGGTGACTGATCACGCTCCTTTAAAGTGGATGGCTCAAAACAAGGAGACCAATAGAAGGGTAAATAGGTGGTTCCTGGCCCTACAGGAATTTAACTTTACAGTTAAGCATCGCCCTGGTGTTAAAATGGGGAATGTGGATGCTTTGTCTCGGATACATGCGTGTCTGGCTACTTGTGTTACAACCCCAAGGTTGAAACAAGAGGGGGGGGGTATGTGGCAGCACGCAGGTAAAATCACCTGGTTGTATTCAGGATGGGAAATATGTGTGTCCTAGATTCAGGCTGTATGCAGACTTTTACAATTAGAGGGGAAGAGTTAATGAGCCCAGCTGTAGTAAGTGGGCTCATTAAGACCTCTACAAAAAACCCCAGCATGCATAGGGAGATGCTCCATCCTGGAACCAGTTTTGTGTGTATAGACTGGGGAGTCTGAGATCTGTTCTGTGCGGTGAGTTAACGCCTGTGTGGCAAACCCCTACAATAGAGACAGGGACTGGGGCAGCACAAGGCTGCACCCAGTTGTTAGACAGGGAGTCTACGTGTGTAGTTAGAGGTCAAGCTGACCAGGATTTATTTTCCTGTTTTATTTTGTTTGGCTGTTTCTGTATCACTGCATGTAGCAGAAATAAACCGGATCTTTTGTTTTTTGAACCTACACCGCTGTCTGCTGTGCCTGACTTTGTGTTGTGAACCCATCCAGGGGGTCACACACACCCGCTACCGAGCTAACCCCTCACAATATATATATATATATATATATATATATATATATATATATATATATATATGAATATATATATAAACCCATCTTCTGAAATTGGAATTTTGGATAGAATGAATTTGAATAGAAAAGATTAGAATAAAATGGAAATTATTAAAAAAGTATATATATATATATATTCACATTTCTATTCAAACTATAAAACAAAATACCACATATCAATATTAAAATGATACTTGTACATTTTGAGACTTGGTAACTTGTGAATGGCTTCCGTGACTCCACGGACAATCTGTTTACTTTAAACACGGTGTTATCTTAAACTATGTGATCCTTCTCAAACAAACAGATCTTCTTCTAACACTCTTAAATGTGCACAAACAAAATGTTATATTGTACACAGCATGATAATTTGATCAAGGCTTCTGTTAAATTTAGAGTGAATTTCTTTTAAAACACATATCACGACAAAACTATTATGCAGACTTTGGTCTTAGCTTTGTAGATAAAGACAACAAATGTGTATGTCTATTAATTGGAGTATACTTATATCATGCTGCAGGTAGACATAACACAACTCCAAATGCTAGGCCACAATATTAAATGGTTCTGTTTTATATATGTCAAAACAATTCAATTACCAAAAAGGTATAATATGGAAAGACCAATACTTTACCAAAACTCTAAGCCCTTGTACACGCGGTCGGACATTCCGACGGAAAATGTCAGATCGGACCGTGTTGTCGGATAATCAGACTGTGTGTGGGCTCCATTGGACTGTTTCCGTCGGAATATCCAACGGACAAAGTTTTAGAGCTGGGCTAGAAAACTTTTCGATGATCCGATCGGACTTTGTCCGATTGTGTGTAGCGAATTCCGATCGGACAAAGTGCCACGCATGCTCAGATCAAATTCCTAGACCAAAGCTATTGGTTACTAGCCTGAACGTAGTCCCGTCGTAACGAAATAACGTCATCACGTTATGTACGATCGGATTTTCCGACAACTTTGTCCGACCGTGTGTATGCAACACAAGTTTCGGACAAAATCCATCAGAGAAAATCCAACGGATTTTGTTGTCGGAGTGTCCGACCGTGTGTACAAGGGTGTCAGAAACCATGAAATAGACTGAGACAGAAGTACAATCAAATCACACTTGTTTATTAATAGAAATAAAAGGTAAATAGAAAAAAGCGTAGTCAAGCATAGCCAGAGTCCAGTAGCCAGATCGGGTAGTCAGCCAGTCCAAAGTTCATTAACCAGATCGGGTAATCAGTCAGGCCAGAAGTCAGGGATCCAAGGAGAGCAACTGCAAGCAGGATAAGAAGGCAGGAGGGATGTCAGCAAGCCAGTGTTTGAAACAAACAGCAGGAGATGGTTCCTTGTGATGTGACCAACGCAAAGGCAAAGGAAAAAGTGAGCTGGAAGGCTTTAAATAGGCAGGTCAGTTGAGCATCATCGGGAACAGCTGGTAACTGTGGAATGAGAAGAGAGCTGGCAATTAGCCAACAGCTGAGCGGCCAACCCAGAGGAGGAAGGGCTAAGCCAGCCCTGACAGTACCCCCCCCCCCCGCTCAATGACCCCTCTCCCTCGGAGGTCCACCGGGCTTAAGGGGAAACCATCTATGGAACTCGCAGAGGAGGACAGGGGCATGTACGTCAGAGGATGAAACCCAGGAGCGTTCCTCCGGACCATACCTCTTCCAATGCACCAGGTACTGTATGCGCCCATGGAAACCTCCAGGAGTCAACAATGGATTGTACCTCATACTCCTTATGGTTCTCAACCTGAATAGGGTGAGGACGTGGGACTGAGGTGGTAAATCGGTTACAGACCAACGGTTTCAATAAGGAGATATGAAACACATTTGAGATGCGCATAATAGGAGGAAGGTCCAACGCGTAAGCTACTAGGTTAATCCTGCGAAGGATACGGAAAGGCTCAATAAACCGAGGTGCAAACTTCAGAGAGGGAACACGAAGCGAGATGACAGCCAGACCCTGTCCCCAACCTGGTAGGAAGGCGCAGGCAGGCGTCTGCGGTCAGCATGGAGTCTGTATCTATCATTAGCATGACGCAAAGCCTCCTGGACTTGTACCCAAGTGGAACGAAGACCATGGAGATGCTCCTCTAACGCAGGAATACTCTGCGGAAAAAAACGAGTCAGGCAACATGGAAGGTTGGAAACCATAATTCGCCATAAATGGAGACAATCAGGAGGCAGAATTCAAGGCACTGTTGTGAGCAAACTCTGCCCAAGGTAATAGGTCAGACCAGTTGTTATGATAGTCAGAAATATAGCAACGTAGGAATTGCTCCAAGGACTGATTGGCTCGTTCTGCGGCCCCATTAGACTGCGGGTGATACACAGAAGAGAACGCAAGCTGGATTCCCAACTGTGCACAAAAGGCTCGCCAGAAACGGGAGACAAACAGACTGCCCCTATCCGAGACAATCACCTTGGGTAGCCCATGTAAGCGAAAGATCTCCTGAGCAAAAATGGAAGCCAGTTCCTTAGAGGTGGGCAACTTCTTAAGTGGAATACAATGACACATCTTTGAGAACTGGCCAACCACCATAAGGATAACAGTGTTGCCTTGGGAGTTGGGCAATTCCACAATGAAATCCATAGACAGGGGAGTCCAAGGCCTCTCTCCATTGGGTATGGGTTGTAGGAGGCCCACTGGAAGGTGTCGTGGAGTCTTACTCTGAGCACACACGGGACAGGCAGCTACGAAGGCAGTAACATCAGCCCGTAGACTAGGCCACCAGAATTGTTGGGAGATGGCCCACATGAGTTGATTCTTCCCATAATGGCCAGTTGCCTTGGGAGAATGGTAAGTCTGGA
This sequence comes from Lithobates pipiens, assembly GCF_037356315.1. NCBI lineage: Eukaryota > Metazoa > Chordata > Amphibia > Anura > Ranidae > Lithobates > Lithobates pipiens. The sequence goes on from NW_027507787.1 coordinate 33,058,584, forward strand.
GCACGGCAGTACGGAGACTCTCTGGGGCAAAGCAGCGGTCACAAGGTTTATCAGGAGGAGCATGGACCTGAGCAGCAAGAATTTTGTCACCCAAAGGAGAAGTAAGACTGGTGCGAACCGTAGCCAAGATATGATCAGGAGGAATCATAGGAACCGGAACCGACTCCGACTTGGAAGTGGAGGAAAATTGTCATGACAAGGTATCAGCCCTTACATTCTTAGTACTGGGTAAGAATGATACAATGCAATTAAAGCTTGACAAGAAAAGAGCCCATTGCACCCTTCTGGGAGAGAGTCTCAAAGGCCTTAATGGACTCCAGAGACCAACTCTGTGGGTTACCGTCCTTTCTGGTCATATCAGTCAGAGGCTTGACCAGAGACAAGAAGTTACAAATAAACTTCCGATAGTAGTTGGCAAAGCCCAGGAAAAGTTGCAGAGGACGTAAACCCACGGGTTGAGGCCACTGTAGGACTGCAGACAGTTTCTCTGGGTCCATCGAAAAACCAGCAGTGGAAATTACATAGGCCAGGAATGTAACCTGTTCACGGTGGAACTCGCACTTCTCTAGTTTACAATAGAGATTGTTCTCTCTTAGTTTCTGAAGTACACGACAGACATCTGAGTGGTGGCTCTCCAGGTACTTGGAAAATATGAGGATATCATTGAGATAAACCACCACACACAATTGCAACAAATCTCGGAGGACATCGTTAATAAATTCCTGGAAAACTGCCGAGACGTTACAAAGGCCAAAAGGCATTACCTGGTATTCATATTGGCCTGTTCTGGTATTTAACAAAGTTTTCCACTCGTCGCCCTCCTTAATACGCACGAGATTGTATGCCCCACTCAGGTCAAGCTTTGTGAAAACCATTGCTCCCTTGAGGCGGTCAAATAACTCTGTAATCAATGGAGGTAGGCATTCTTAATCGTGACAATTGAGACCCCTATAATCTATACAAGGTCTCAGTTCACCGCTCTTCTTTTTCACAAAGAAGAAACCAGCACCAGCAGGAGACAAGGACTTGCGGATGAAATCTCGAAAAAGTGCGTCAGCAACATACTCCTCCATGGCCTTATCCTCCAAGACCGACAAAGGGTAAACCCGGCCACGAGGAGGTATGGCACCAGGTTGAAGGTCAATTGTGCAATCATAAGGCCAGTGTGGAGGCAAACTACCGGCTTGAACTTTATCAAAGACATTGCCAAAATCACGGTACTCCTCCGGCAGGGAGGGGCGTGAAGGGGTGCACAGGACCTTGGATACCTTCAGGAAGCGTGCTTCACTGCATTGTGGTGTCCAGGAGAGAACCTCAGCACGTCGCCAATCAAAAGAGGGGTTGTGCCTCTGTAACCAAGGATAACCAATAACCAGCGGAAATCTGGGTGAGGAAATAAATTGGAATTGGATTATCTCATGGTGAAGAGCCCCTACGGCCATGGACAATGGAACCATCTCATGAGTCACATGGGCAGGCTGTAAAGGTCTCCCGTGAAGAGCCTCAATGGCAAGTGGAGTGTCACGCAGCTGCAGCGGAATCGAGTGCTGCGAAACAAATGCAGCATCAATGAACAGGCCTGCAGCCCCAGAGTCGATTAGAGCCTGTATCTCGATGGACGACTCAGCCCAAGAAAGGGTGACCAAAACCAGGGGCTTATCCTTCTGGATAACTGGGGGCAAAAAAACTCCACCTAAGGTCTGTCTATGACAGGACCTCAAGGTTTGGGTGATCCCTGGACGGGTAGGACAAGACTTCAAAAAGTGACCTGCCTGGCCACAATAAAGGCACAATCTCTCCCACCTCCTAAAGGCTCTCTCATCCGCAGAGAGACACGTGAAGCCCAGGTACATGGGTTCATCTTCACTGACCAACTTGGTACCAGGAGGCATGGGAGGTGAGGGAGGCATGGGTGGGACTACAAAGCTCGGAGGAAAACGTACAGGAGGCTTCCGCAAGTGTTCCTTAAGGGAAAGTCTTTCTCTGAGTCTGGAGTCAATGAGGATGACAAACGAGATCAAGCTCTCCCGCTCAGTGGGTATATCTTGGGCTGCTATCTCATCCTTGATGGAATCCGAGAGACCATGAGAAAAAGCAGCCACGAGGGCCTCATTGTTCCAAGCAACCTCTGCTGCCAGAGTACATAACTCAATGGCGTAGTTGGCAACAGTTCTCGTATTCTGTTTGATGGACATGAGGCACTTGACAGCAGAAGCGGAGCATGCGGGAATGCCAAAAACCCTTTTAAAGGAGGCCACAAACTGAGTGTAACTCAAGACAACCGGTTTTTGCGTCTCCCATAGAGGGTTAGCCCAGGCCAAGGCTCTCTCAGAAAGCAAAGATATCACGAAACCTACTTTGCTTCTGTCCGTGGGAAATGCCTGGGGCAGCATTTAGAAGTATATCTTAACCTGATTGAGAAACCCTCTGTATTGAACTGGATCGCCCCAAAATCGCTGGGGAAGCGGAGCAGAACCAGACATACCTCTTATAGAGGTAATACTCGAGGAGGGTGCCTGCACAGAGATTGGCGCAGCAGCAGGGACGGCTTGCGACTCAGATTGTACCAGAGCAGCCATCGTGGGGGATTCCAGGTGAGCTGTGCGATTCAGGAGCGTTTGTAACGCCAAGGCAAACTGATCCATGCGGTGATCTTGCTCATCCAATCTGGAAAAAATATTACCAACAAGTGGATTGACTGTATCTTCTGAATTTAAACAACCACTGAATTCATGGCCATCGCGTACTGTCAGAAACCAGGAAACAGACTGAGACAGAAGTACAATCAAATCACACTTGTTTATTAATAGAAATAAAAGGTAAATAGAAAAAAGCGTAGTCAAGCATAGCCAGAGTCCAGTAGCCAGTAGTGTCATTACTGTCAAATGATGATGATGTTTATATGTTACCTTAGCAACCCCAACCAACGCCATTTTGAATAATTACCAATTTCAGCCTCTTAGGGGCAGTGTTGTATCAGAAATTACCTTAAATGTGATTGGCATGACCTTCTGACCTTGGCTTAACAAAACACCATTAATTGTCTAATACTGTCCAACATGTGTCAATTTCCTCTAGCCATCCTAGCGTTTCTTTAAAGAGGAAGTAAACCCTGATGAGTTTTCTTCCTCTTTCATTCCCTGCAAAGGTAAAGCATAATGGACTACTATGCATCGCATAGTAGTCCATTATGTGTCACTTACCTGACACAGGAGCCAGGGAAGTCACCGCTGTCCCCTGTAGTCCGGCGCATCCATCTTCTCGGTGGGTCTCCTGCTCCACCGCTATCATTCAGCGAAGCCGCAATGATGTCACTCCCGCGCATGCGCACGGGAGCCGCCACTCGCGGCATATCGCTGTTGACCGCGGTGCACTCAGTGCCTGTCTTTTTCGGCAAATATCTCCTAAACCGTGTAGGTTTAGGAGATATTTCTTGGACCTACAGGTAAGCTTTAATCTAGGCTTACCTGTAGGTCAAAGTGGTTTGTAAGGGTTTACAACCACTTTAAAATATATAATCATGAGAACATGTATCTACACAATTAGTTTTTTGTTTGTACATTCCTAGGACCTGAAGTCACCAGAATATAACTCATAGGCCGCGTACACACGGGCGGACTGTCTGACGGACTTGGTCCGCTGAAACGTGTTTCAGCGGACAGTCCGCTCGTGTGTGGGCTTCAGCTGACTTTTTCAGCGGACAGTCTGGCGGACTAAGTCTTTCGGAATTTCCGTAATATTGTCCGTCCAACTTTGGTTTCAGCGGACAGTCCGCTCGTGAGTAGGCAAGTTGGACGGACTAAGTATGGCGCATGCTCAGAAAGGATTTACACGGCCGAAGGTTGCATTGCAGTGTATTGGACGTCGTATTTCTAGTCCCGTCGTACGTGCTGTACACGTCATCGCGCAAGCTTTCAGCGGACTGTCTGTTCATCGTGTGTGGTCAAGTCCGTTCATTCAAAAGTAGGACGGACTGTCTGTCGGATTGTCTGACGGACTTAGTTGGACGGACAGTCCGCCCGTGTGTACGCGGCCTTAGCCTAAAAAGTTATTCATGAACAAACTCTTCATAGGACCTCATATTTGCAACCTTATAATAATAGGATGTGTGGACGGGTTTATAAATGAATAACTAATACAGATATATTTATAACCATATTATAAAAGAAAACATTATTTAAAATACAATACGATAGTAATTGTGAATAAGCCCTCTTGTCTCTGTTGCTTAATTCTGGAAATACCAATTAGGTTTGTAAAGCTCATGTTCCCTTATCTTGACTAAGTGTTCAATTTATGGTCTGGGAAGGTGGTATAGACAAGACTTACAAGACTTACAACCTCCCTGTAAGACAGAAAAACAATGTATTCTTTAACCACTTGACCACTGGGCACTTAAACACCCTTAATAACCAGACCAATTTTCAGCTTTTGGTGCTCTCACATTTTGAATGACAATTACTCAGTCATGCAACACTGTACCCATATGAAATTTTTGTCCTTTTTTTCACACAAATAGAGCTTTCTTTTGGTGGTATTTAATCACCGCTGGGTTTTTTATTTTTTGTGCTATAAAAGAAAAAAGACCGAAAATTCTGTAAAAAAAAGAATTTTTCTTCGTTTCTGTTATAAAATTTAGCAGATTAGTAATTTTTCTTCATAAATTTTGGCCAAAATTTATACTACTACATATCTTTGGTAAAAATAAGTACAAATTGGTGGATATTATTTGGTCTTTGTGAAACTTATAGAGTCCACAAGCTATGGTGCCAATATCTGAAAATTGATCACACCTGAAGTACTGACGGCCTATTTCAATTCTTGAGACCCTAACATGCCAGAAAAGTACAAATACCCCCCAAATTACCCCTTTTTGGAAAGAAGACATTCCAAGGTATTTAGTAAGAGGCATGGTGAGTTTTTTGAAGTTGTCATTTTTTCCCACAATTCTTTGCAAAATCAAGATTTTTTTTCCTTTTTTTTTCACAAAATTGTCATATTATCAGGTTGTTTCTCACACACAGCATACCCATACCACAAATTACACCCCAAAACACATTCTGCTATTACTCCCGAGTATGGCGATACCACATGTGTGAGATTTTTACACAGCGTGGCCACATACAGAGGCCCAACATGCACGGAGCGCCATCAGGCGTTCTGGAGCACCCAGGCAAATTCTGACATTTCTCTCCTACATGTAAAAATCATCATTTATTTGCTCGAAAATTACATAGAACCCCAAAACATTATATTTTTTTTTTTAGCAAAGACCCTAGAGAATACAATGGTGGTCGTTGCAAATTTTTATCTCGCACGGTATTTGCGCAGCAATTTTTCGAACGCTTTTTTGGGGAAAAAAACAGTTTTGTGCTTTAAAAAAAAAAAACAGTAAAGTTTGCAAAATTTTTAAATTTTTGCATAATGTGAAAGATGAAGTTATGCAAGTAAATAGATACCTAACATGTTACTCTTCAAAATTGCACATGCCCGTAGAATGGCGCCAAACGTCGCTACCTAAAAATCCCCATAGGTGACGATTTAAATTTTTTTACTGGTTACATGTTTTGAGTTACAGAGGAGGTCTAGGGCTAGAATTATTGCTCTCGCTCTAACGTTCATGGCGATACCTCACATGTGTGGTTTAAACACCGTTTTCATATGTGGGCGGGACTTACATATGCGTTAGCTTCTGCATGCGAGCACATGGGGACAGGGGCGCTTTAAATTATTTATTTTTTTATTGTTCATTTTACTTTATTTATTTTAGTTTGACATTTTTTTCCCCAAAAATAAATTTTTGGTCACTTTTATTCCTATTACAAGGAATGTAAACATCCCTTGTAATAGGAATATGGGATGACAGGTCCTCTTTACAGTGAGATATGGGGTCAATAAGACCCTGCATCTCACCTCTAGGCTGGGAAGCCTGAAAAAAAAAAAAGATTCTGGCTTTGATCGTATTGGCGAGTTGGTAGAAGCACTGGAGGGCGGGGCATCTATGGCTGGGTATTGCAGGGGATCCCCGAGTATGGCTGGGTATCTCCCAGTATGGCTGGGTATTGCAGGGTATATATATATATATATATATATATATATATATATATATATATATATATATATCTTATTATTATATTGTTTCATTGTTTCTCTAGTCTATTCTTTCTATTATTTTCTTCTATTCTAATTAGATTTCATTCTATATGAAATATGAATTTTGGAAAATGGTATATATATATATATATATATATATATATATATATATATATATATATATTTATATATATATATATATATATTTATATAAAACCATTTTCCGAAATTCGAATTTCGTATAGAGTGATTTTGAATTTGAATAGAAAAGAGTAGAATAGAAAATAATAGAATAGAAAAACAATAGAACAGAATTAAATAAAATATATATTTTCTATATTTATTTTTCTAGTTATTTCTTTTCTATTCTAATCTCTTCTATTCAAATTTGATTTCATTCCATACGATATTCGAATTTCGGAAGATGTTTTATATATATATATATATATATATATATATCCCTTTCATGACTAAGCCTATTTTTGGCATTTGGTGTTTACAAGTCAAAAATCCATATTTTTTGCTAGAAAATTACTTGGAACCCCCAAACATTATACCCTGTTTCCTCTAAAATAAGACCTAGCCTGATTGTCGGTGTTGGCTGCAATATAAGCCCTACCACCCAAATAAGCCCTACCCTGTTTCCTCAAAAATAAGCCCTACCCTGAAAAGAAGACCTACAAGGACTTTAACTAGGGCTTATTTGGGGGGTAGGGCTTTTATTGCAGCTATCACCGACAATCACACTAGGTCTTATTTTAGGGGAAACAGGGTATATATTTTTTTAGCAGAGACTCTAGAGAATAAAACAGCGATTGTTGCAATATTTTATGTCACACGGTATTCGCACAGCGGTGTTTTAAACGCAACTTTTTGGGAAAAGGGACACTTTCATGAATTAAAAAAAAAACTAAACAGTAAAATTAGCCCAATTTTTTTGCATAATGTGAAAAATAATGTTACGCCGAGTAAATAGAACAAACACGTCACACTTTATAATTGCACGCACTCGTGGAATGACGACAAAATACGGTACCTAAAAACCTCAATAGGCGACGCTTTAAACATTTTTTACGGTTACCAGGTTAGCGTCTCGCTCTGATGATCGCGGCGATACCTCACATGTGTGATTTGAACACCGTTTACATATGCGGGTGCGATTTCCGTATGCGTTTTCTTTGCTTCACGAGCTCGCGAGGACGGCGGGCGCTTTAAAAATATTTTTTTTATTTATTTTCGTTATTTTAAAATGACTAAATTGTTTTATAAAAAAAAAAAAAAAAATGTGATCACTTTTATTGCTGTCACAAGGAATGTAAACATTGGTGGGGACAGGTACTCTTTATGGGGGGATCGGGGGTCTAAAAGACCCCCCATCCCTCCTTTACACTTCAATGTATTCAGATCGCCGAAAACGGCGATTCTGAATACCGTATATTTTTTTTAAACCGTCGCCATTGGCAGCCGAGTAAACGGGAAGTGACGTCATGACGTCGCTTCCGTGTTTACTATTTGGATACTGGAACGAAGCCGTTTACGGTTTTGTTCCAGTTCCTCCCCAGCAACCGGAGGCAGCGGATGTGGAATCGGTGCTCCCAATCGAGCGGGAACACCGGCAACAGCGGTGGGAGGCGGCGGGAGGGGGGACGTCCCCTACCGCTCCTCCGGCATAACAGCCGTGCGGCTTTTAGCCGCATCGGTTGTTCTGGCTGGATAGCCAATCGCCCGCTGGAAAAAACTGTACCGGGATCATGCCTGCAGGTGCGGGCATCATCCCGGTATACCCCCCGGAAGCCGAGTACGCAGATCTGCGTACGCTCGGCGGGAAGAGGATATATATATATATAAAAAAAACATCGTTCGAAAAATATATATTCTGTTCTATCTTTTTTCTCGTCTATTCTTTTCTAAATTAATTCAAATTCATTCTATATGAAATTTGATCTTCAGAAGCCATGTTCCGAAATTCTAATTTCGTATAGAATGAATTTGAATTTGAATAGAAAAGACTTACAGAATAGAAAATAATAGAAAAGAAAAGCATAGAAAAACAACAGAACAGTATTCTATTGCTTTATTATTTTATATTCTATTCCAGGGATATACAATTAGCGGACCTCCAGCTGTTGTAGAACTACAATTCCCATGAGGCATAGCAAGACAGCCACAAGTATGACAACCAGAGGCAAAGGCATGATGAGACTTGTAGTTTTGCAACAGCTGGAGGTCCGCTAATTGCATATCCCTGTTCTATTCTATTGTATTTTTTTTTTAGAAAATTGACTTCTATTGTTTTCGCATTCAATTCAAATTTTCTTTTCAAATTCGTTCACTTTTTTCGGATTCCTTTAAATTTGTTACTTTTGTAATTTGGAAATTCAGATGCATACTCATTTATGAAGAATGAAAAATTCGTCCCAATTACTTATTATAATGGACTAAATGAAAACAAGCATCAGAATGGGAGAGTTTACTTCCTCTTTAAGAACAGACGCAAACCCACAAGCACAAACTTCTAGTAACACAAGATAAACACGAGATTAACAGAAGGAGCCCAAAAGGTGGCGCACTGGCTATTGAACTTCCTCTTTATAGTCGTACGTGTTGTACGTCACCGCGTTCTTGACATTTGGAATTTCCAACCAACTTTTTGTGACCATGTGTATGTGTGAAGGAATCTAATGTACATAATGATAATCAGAAAATGTCTATTTGCTTATGTGTATACATGTTTCTATGCTCCTTACTAGGGATGAGCTTCGTGTTCGAGTCGAACATACGTTCGACTCGAACATCGGCTGTTCGCCCGTTCAGCGAATTCCAAACATTATGGGCCGTTCGCGCCAAATTCGTGTGGCGCTCACGGCCCACAATGCACTGCGATGGCGCAGTGCATTGCTGGCTCATGATTGGCCAAGCATGCACTGTGACCCCGCATGCTTGGCCAATCACAGCGCCGGCAGCGAGGAGAGCCATGATTGGCCACAGGCAGGATGCCTGTGGCCAATCATAGCTCAGGCTGTGTAGTACACGCCCCACACTATATAAGGCCGCCAGCGCGGCGGCCTTGTGTAGTGTGTTGGCATCTGAAGCAGTTAGTGGGTGTTCTGTGTACCTTCAACACAGTATACACCGATCATTATCGGACGATTTTTCGATCTTGCTCTTCTGTAGTGGTTGCTGTCTGCGTACCCTGACCGCAGTATACACCGATATATTCACCTATATAGCTAGCGATATATCTATCTTTTATAATAGAGCTTGCAGTCAGTGTTAGGAGCTTGTGCGTGCTGTCTGCGTGCTCTGTACCCAGTACACACCGCTATATCCACCTACATAGCTCTTCTCTATTTGAGCCATCTGCCATCTGCAGGAGTTATTGGAAGTTGTGTGTGCCTCCAGCAAAGCACAGTATACATCTGTATTTACCCTTTATTGCTGGTGTTCTATAATAAAGGCATCTGCAGGAGTTAGTGGGTGTTGTGTGCCTCCAGCACAATATACACCTGTATCTACCCTTTATTGCTGTTCTCTAATAGAGCCATCTGCAGGGCTTAGTGGGTGTTGTGTGCCTCCAGTACAGTATACCCCTTTATCTCTGGTGTTCTATAATAAAGGCATCTGCAGGAGTTAGTGGGTGTTGTGTGCCTCTAGCACAATATACACCTGTATCTACCCTTTATTGCTGTTCTCTAATAGAGCCATCTGCAGGGCTTAGTGGGTGTTGTGTGCCTCCAGTACAGTATACCCCTTTATCTACCCTTTATTGCTGGTGTTCTATAATAAAGGCATCTGCAGGAGTTAATGGGTGTTGTGTGCCTCCAGCACAATATACACTACCCAATTGCTGTTTTATCCAACTCCCTTCAGGCCATTAATATGTCTGGAAGGCCAGCAAGGAGAGGCAGACAGGCTCGAGCCGATAAAAGAGGGCAAGCAGGCTCTGTGTCTAGAGACAACAGTGCTGGTCGTGGACGCGGTGCATCGTCATCATCAGCACGTGGCCATGGGACACGCTTGTCCTTCTTTTCGGCAGCTGGACATGTTGAGCCGCAACATGCCAACGACTTGGTAGAGTGGATGACCAAGCCCTCTTCATCCTCCTCATCCTCTCTCACCCAGTCTCAGGGTACTAGCAAAGCAGCTGCCAACGCATCGTCTTCCCTCGTCTCAATGTCATCATCAGTGACTCCTTCCCTAGACCCACCACGTCCTCCTGAGGAGTCTCCTGAACTCTTTGAGCACAGTGTTGGGTACATGCTCCAGGAGGATGCCCAGTGTTTTGTAGGCTCTGATGATGATAATCAGCTAGAGGAAGGCAGTAGCGTGAATGCAGAGAGAGGGGATGCTCAAGAAGGACAGCAATCTGGCAGTCATGTTCCACAAGCTGCAGCATACTGCCAGGTTTGCTACAGCAATGAAGAGGGAGGAGATGATGAGGGCACTGACTCCACGTGGGTGCCTGGAAGGAGAGAGGAGGAGGAGGAGGCAAATGTCCAATGAGGCAGGATGCCCTCCGGGGGCCAGCTTAGGGGCAGCACGCCGACTGAATCACACCACAGAGCTCCGCCTGTGCAGGGCGCTGCCTCTGCGCGTTATTCTAAAAGTTCTTTGGTGTGGGCCTTTTTTGAGACGAGTGCATCAGATCGCACCGCTGCTATTTGCAACATATGTCTCAAGCATATCTCGCGTGGCCAAAACATCAGCCGCTTGGGCACCACATGCTTGACCAGACATTTGTTGACCTGCCATGCAGCTCGTTGGCAAGCGTACCTCAAAGACCCACACCAAAGAACAAAGCGGACCTCTCCTTGCTCCTCATCAGCTGGCATCTCCAATCCCACTAGACCTTCAGTCCTCTCTGAAACCTGCTCTGAGAGGAATGAAGGTGTAGAATTAGGTGTGTCACAGCCAAGTGCTTCCGGGCACTCTGCTAGCAGTACACCCATGTCCGGTTATAGCAGGCAAATGTCCCTGCCCCAGCTGCTGGACCGGCGAAAGAAGTTCACTCCCAGCCATCCCCATGCCCAGCGGTTGAATGCTAGCTTGGCTAAATTGCTAGCACTTCAACTGCTGCCTTTTCAGTTGGTAGACTCGGCCCCCTCCCGTGAGTTTGTACAATGTGCGGTTCCTCAGTAGCAGGTCCCCAAACGCCACTTTTTCTCACGGAAGGCGATTCCGGCTCTCTACCGGCATGTGGAAGGCAATGTCCTTGGACAGGGCGGTCTTTCACGGCCCATTGGGTCACTCTTCTGGTAGCTGGGAAGGATGCAGGACAAGGTGCAGTAGTGTTGGAGGTTGTTCCGCCACCACGCCTCCAAAATGCTACTATTGGTTGTGACACACCTCTCTCCTCCACCCCCTCCTCTTCTTCTTCCTCCATGGCCTCTTCCAGTGTTCTGTCCTCAGAACCAGCGGTGCTCCGTAGGCGTTCCAGGGGCTACGCAAGTACGCAGGCAAAAACGATGCCATGCCGTGCTTGCGCTGGTTTGTTTGGGGGACAGGAGCCACACTGGCGCGGATGTTTTGTCAGCTCTGCAGGGGCAGGCCGAGAGGTGGTTGACACCACACCAGCTTAAGCCAGGAATGGTGGTTTGCGACAATGGCACCAACCTCCTCTACGCCCTCCGACAGGGACAGCTGACCCATGTGCCCTGTGTAGCTCATGTCCTAAACCTGGTGGTGCAGCGGTTCTTGGGCAGGTATCCGGGCTTACAGGATGTCCTGAAGCAGGCCAGGAAAGTCTGTGTGCATTTCCGCCGATCATTTAATGCCTGTGCTCGGCTGGCTGAGCTCCAAAAGGAGTTGAACCTGCCCAAGAACCGCCTTATATGTGACATGCCCACCAGGTGGAACTCAACGTTGTACCTGTGCGACTACGGCACCAGGACAGGGTCAGGGGAGCTCGGTTTTTTCTCACCACGCCAGTGGGGCATGATCAGGGATGCATGCACTGTCCTGTCACCGTTTGAGGAGGCCACAAGGATGGTGAGCAGTGACAGTGCATGCATCAGTGACACTGTACCTCTTGTCCACCTCTTGGAGCATACGCTGCGTGGAATAATGGACAGGGCACTTGAGGCAGAACAGAGGCAGGAAGAGGAGGACTTCCTTGCCTCTCAAGGCCCCCTTTATCCAGACAGTGTTCCTGCTGTGCCACCCATCACACAGGAAGAGGATGAGGAGGAGGAAGAGGAGGAGGAGGATGATTGTGTCAGCATGGAGGTGGAGGCTGGTACTCAGCATCAGCAGCAGCAGCAGTCTTGTAGGGATGATTTACAGTCCCAAGAAACCCGTGGACTTGTACGTGGCTGGGAGGAGGTAGCTGCGGATCATGTTGTCCTTAGTGACCCAGAGGACTCCGGACCGAATGCCTCAGCTAACCTACGCTGCATGGCCTCCCTGATCCTGCAAAGCCTGCGGAAGGATCCTCGTATTCTTCGGATCAAGGAGAGGGACCATTACTGGCTGGCCACTCTCCTTGATCCACGGTACAAGGGTAAGGTTGCCGACCTTATCTTGCCATCGCAGAGGGAGCAGAGGATGAGACATCTCCGGGAGGCCTTGCAGAAAGGTCTGTGCAACGCGTTCCCAGAGACTGGGAGGTTACAAACTCCTGGTCCTGGACAACGTGTTGCTGAGGCATCGGTCAGAAGGAGCGGTAGAGAAGGTGGCCGTCTGACTGATGCTTTCAGACAATTTTTTAGTCCGCAGCCCCAAGGTATGATCGGTTCCAGCAACCATCGCCATCGTCTGATTTACATGGTGCAGGAATACCTAGGGGCAAGGTCAGACTTGGACACCTTTCCCACCGAAAATCCTCTGGCTTACTGGGTCTTGAGGATGGATCACTGGCCAGAGCTTGCACAGTATGCAATTGAGCTACTGGCCTGTCCTGCATCCAGCGTTCTTTCGGAACGCACCTTCAGTGCTGCTGGTGGCTTTGTTACCGATCACAGGGTGCGCCTGTCCACCGAATCAGTTGATCGACTGACCTTCATCAAGATGAATCAGTCTTGGATAACCCACAGCTACCAAGCACCTGAAGCTGATGTAACCGAATAATTTTTTTTGAAATATCACATCCCTTCAAGACTGCCTATGCTGATGCTGAGTGACTGTCCTGTTATGTTGATTGTCTATCCTCTTCCTCCTCCGCTGATATGTTGGAAGAACATTTCTGGTTCTGGGTGATGCCATCAGCCCAATTTTTCTGCCCCTGTTTAACAGGGGCGTTTAATTACAATTTTTGATGCAATGCTTTGCAGCAGGGCTAATTCCTGCAATAAAACTAGAGTATATGGGAGAGGTTGCAGTGTCGTGGCACCAACACCAGTGCCTAAGGCCCAATTTTTCTGCCCCTGTTTAACAGGGGCGTTTAATTACAATTTTTGATGCAATGCTTTGCAGCAGGGCTAATTCCTGCAAAAAAAACTAGAGTATATGGGAGAGGTTGCAGTGTGTTGGCACCAGCACCAGTGCCTAAGGCTCAATTTTTCTGCCCCTGTTTAACAGGGGCGTTTAATTACAATTTTTGATGCAATGCTTTGCAGCAGGGCTAATTCCTGCAGAAAAACTAGAGTATATGGGAGAGGTTGCAGTGTCGTGGCACCAGCACCAGTGCCTAAGGCCCAATTTTTCTGCCCCTGTTTAACAGGGACATGTAATTACAATTCTTGATATAATATTTCACAGGAGGGCCTGTTCCTGTGCCCACCCAGAGTAACTGTGAGGACTTATAGTGTTGTGGCACCAGCACCACAACCACCAAAGGTCAATTTTTCTACCACTGTTCAACAATGGCATGTAATTACAATTCTTGATATACTCGTTCACAGCAGGGCGCTCCAGCGCCCACCAAGAGTCACTTTGAGGGCTTACAATGTTGTGGCAAAACCCTTGTTCCACCATTTCTGCAGAGCATATAGGGCAGGCCCCTACTTTCAAACATCCAACTTACAAACATCTCCTACTTGCAAACGGAAGGAGACAACAGCAAGTGAGATGAAAAAAGATGGACGACAAAACAAATTATACAGGGGTGATAACCCTTCCCTATGTTTTCCAAAAAGCTTAAAAATAGTTTTTTTGACTGGAGTTACACTTTAAAAATGTACCAGTTGAAAATTACAAACAGATTCAACTTAACACAACAAACCTACACAGTCCCTGTCTTGTTTGCACCACCTGTATACTGCTGTTCTGAGTATATAGGGCCTGGGGGCCACACGCATTTCCTTTTTTTAATATGGGTACGGGGTTTCCCTTAATATGCGTACAAGACCCAAAGGGGCTGGTAATGGGCAGGAAGGGCTACCCATGCCATTTTTCTCAATGATTTTCAACGATATTGCAGGAACCAGATATAACATTAAAACCGCAAGCAGTTTTAAATGATGTTATTTCCGTTTAATGTCATTTTGTGCAGGGACTGTTCTAAACACGGGAAACACGTGGCACTTCCCAGGCATACTACAGACACCCCCCAGGCACGATATTTAAAGGAATATTTCCCTTTTTTTCACTTTAATCGTCATTAAAATCAGTGCTCCCGCCAAAACGGCAATTTTTAAAAACATTTTAGGCATTGACCCATGTCCCCTGGGGCAGGAGCCAGGTCCCCAAACCCTTTTTAGGACAGCATCTTGCATATTAGCCGTTAAAATTAGCACTTTTAATTTCGAAGTTCGAGTCCCATAGACTTCAATGGGGTTCTAAAGTTCGTACGAATTTGGGGTCCGTTCGAAAGTTCTGGTGCGAACCGAACCAGGGGGGTGTTCGGCTCATCCCTACTCCTTACTTATTATGTAGTATACAGATTTGCTCTCTGTTCGGAGTTTAACCGCTTCCCGCCCACCCTATAGCTGAATGACGGCTATAGAGAGGGCGCTCTCATCCGGGAGGTCGTCCCTGGACGTCCTCGTGTTTACTTCCGCAATGCACGGCGCCGGGCATCGGGGAAGTTTTGTGTTTGCCGTGTCCCCCGGAGACAGGCAAACACAGATCGCTGTAAACGGCCAATCACAGCGCCCGTTTACAGCGCGATCGGCGTGTCCAATGTGAGATGATCTCATATGTAAACATATGAGATCATCTCTCAGCTCCGCTCTCCCTCCTCACACAGACAGCGTGTGAGAGGGGAGAGATGAACGGCTGCAGCGGCCATAAGTGAAAAAAAAAAAGTAAAAAAAAAGTGCCATCCGCCCCAGTGCCATCCTCCCCCAGTGCCATCCTCCCCCAGTGCCATCCGCCCCAGTGCCATCCGCCCCAGTGCCATCCACCCCAGTGCCATCCTCCCCAGTGCCATCCTCCCCAGTGCCATCCTCCCCAGTGCTACCTGCCCCCAATGCCACCTGTTAGTGCTATCTGTCCCCAGTGCCACCTGTTGTCAGTGCCATTTGTCCCCAGTGCCATCTGTCATCAGTGCTACATATAAGTGCCATCTGTCATCAGTGCCACGTGTCATCAGTGCCACATAGTGCCATCTGTCATCAGTGCCACATATTAGTGGCATCTGTCATCAGTGCCACGTATCAGTGCCATTTGTCATCAGTGCCACCTGTCAGTGTCACGTGCCATCAGTTATCAGTGTCACGTGTCATCAATGCCATACTCTCTTAGATTCAGTTAGCCAATTCCTGTATCTTCTCCACAGCGGTCCTATCTCCCGGTAGAGGAAGACACCTAAGGGGCTCCAAGATCCCCCTCTGAACCCTGAAGCTATTGAGACAAGCTTGCCTACATTCTACCTTGTTGGAGAAGATACAGGAATTGGCTAACTGAATCTAAGAGAGTATGGTGCAAAATCACCACCCGTTGCTGCCTTATACCATAAATATATCTGAAGCCCTTATGCTAACCGCAGGCTCCTATACCTATAAAAGTGTGATGTCGATGTGAAAAATCGCTCTATCTGCTTAGAGAAATATTTCCTTGTTGTTCTCCTTTTTCTTCCTGCATTTTTTTCTTGGGGTGTCCCCATGAAGAAATAAAATTGATAAAGCTCCTGAGGAAACGTTGACCAAAACGTGAAACATGTAGAGCGCCAGAATATATTTAAGATCGGTTCTGTAATTAATACCCTGTCTAGTGTAATCCTTTCTTATATTGAATATTAATGTACAATTTTTCATCCTTTGGGTATATATAACTAATAGATGCAGATATGGATATTGCCTAAAATGTACAAATATAGACAGGATATAAAGCAGTACTTGATATGCTTTTACTCTTCTTTATTTTTTACAAATAAATAATTTTTTTATTTATTTTTTCTTGTCTTTCCCTGTTGTGTATTTAAATATAATATTATGCCTAAAAAGTCCAATATAAGCAACACTTTTTTTTTAGTTTTTTTTTTGTGTGTGTGGGTTTTTTTCCCCCTTCCCCATTTTTTCCCCTCATTTTGTTTTATTTCAAGCTATTTAAAGGACGTGGCAATTGGATTTTTAACTTTTGAGTGTATCCACAGAAACCACCCTGTGATAGATACACACTACTTTTATTGTTAACAAGTTAGATGTGTAATTTATGCTCCTAGAACACCTGATGGCGCTCCCTGCATGTTGGGCCTCTCTATGTGGCCAGGCTGTGAAAAAGTCCAACACATTTGGTATTGTAATACTCAGGAGGAGTAGCAGAATTTTTTTTGGGGTGTCATTTGTGGTATGCACATGCCATGTGAGAAAAATAACCTATTACAATGATAATTTTGTGGAAAACAATTAAAAAAATAAAAAATCATGATTTTGCAAAGAATTGTGGGAAAAAAATTACAACATCAAAAAGCTCACCATGCCTCTTACTAAATACCTTGGAATGTCTAATTTCCAAAAAGGGGTCATTTGGGGGGTATTTGTACTTTCCTGGCTTGTTCGGGTCACAAGAAGTGAGATAGTCCACCAGTACATCAGATGTGATCAATTTTGTGCGATTCGCACCACAGCTTGTAGACTCTCTAACTTTCACAAAGACCAAATAATATCCACTAATTTAGGTTATTTTTACCAAAGATATGTAGCATTAGAAATTGTGGCCAAAATTTATGAAGAAAAATTTATAATTTGCATAATTTTTTCACAGAAACAAAGAAATATGCGTTTTTTTTCAAAATTTTTGGTCTTTTTTCATTCATAGCGCAAAAAATAAAAACCCCAGAGGTGATCAAATACCACCAAAGAAATCTCTGTTTGTGGGAAAAAAAGAACAAAAAAATTAATTTGGGTACAGTGTTGCATGACTGAGTAATTGTCATTCAAAGTGTGAGAGCACCGAAAGCTGAAAATTGGTCTGGGCAGGAAGGGTGTTTAAGTGCCCAGTAAGCAAGTGGTTAAGATGGCGTCTACTCCCTAAATCCCACACGTTAGAAGAATGCATATGAGATAACAGAACCAGCTTCAACCAAACTTCAAGCATCAAGTTTCTCCATTTCTCTTGTATTTTAACCAATAAGATGTACCAATTAGACTGACATAGCAATGACGTATCTTTCTGTATAAAATATTAACACTGCCCACGAATAAATCAGAAGTTAGAAGTAACCGAGCTGAACGTGTCTCAGAGAGTGTTTACTTCTAATGTGCATGCACATTTATACTTTTAATTAGAAATAGCAGCAGATAACCTTGAAGTAGATTTTAGTTCTTACCCATTTCATAGGCAAGACAAGTTTGAGCCAACATCCGACGGAAAAAAAACATGGATTTTGTTGTCGGAATGTCCGATTGTGTGTACGCGGCATATACAATATTTTCAACTCTGCTCCTCCGATAACCTGTTAATATTGGGATAAGAGTTTTTTTGCTCCTCTTAAATTTAATAAGGAGTGCTGTACCATTTGACTGACATATGCGATGGTTGAAACCTGAGATGCAGACCCTCCCATAAGTGGAACATGATGTGTAACGCACGTTGTATATGATGGTCATTTTGTAAGTATTTTCGGATTTATGATTGCCTGTCCCCCTTTGTTCCCCATGCTGTTTGTTTAGATTGCTGCCTATTATTCTCTTTTATTTATTATTTTTAATTTTTACTCTTTAATATAAACATGTTTGATACAGTCATACAATTTGAACTTCAGTTCTAATACATTTCTATTTTTGCTGTTTAGCCTGTACTAAATGAGGCCCTGAAGAAGGAATATATTCCCAAACATGTTGGGATCACTGAATCTCTATAGGATTGTTTGGCCTCCCACCATGAGACCAGCCATCTGATTCAATATTTAGCTGTATATTTAGCTGTACATTGTTATAACATGACCACGAGGTTTGGTTTTAATATCACTGTATGTAAAAAAAATTTGTTTATTAATACATTTTTGTAATTTTGGATTTATGCCTTATACTCCTGTATCTGACTATACCCCCAGCCCGTAAAATCCCTGGGGCACCCATTTTTTGCTTTTTCCTTCGATAATTGGGATGTGGCTTGGGTCCAGTTTCCACAACCTTAGCTAGCAGTGTTAATTACGGCAGCAAATTTCAATTTAGTTTTAGTCTTAGGACTAAAATGGCATTTTAGTTTTAGTCCCATTTTAGTCTTCTGTGATTGTTTTAGTTTTAGTCGTATTTAGTCAACTAAATCTCCATTACATTTTAGTCAACCAAAATGTCCTACGCTTTAAGCAACTAAAACAAATTTTAGCTGACTAAAACTAATTTTAGTCGTCTAAAATCAAATGGGTGTAATTAAATTGTAATGCATTAGTTAACATTTCTCTACAATTTCCAAACTTGGCTGTTTTCCGAACGTTTGGGCCGTTCGCGTCAAAATTCGAGTGACGCGCGCGCGGACCACAATGCACTGCGGTGGCGCAGTGCATTGCTGCCCCATGATTGGCCAAGCATGCACTGTGACCCCGCATGCTTAGCCAATCGCAGCGCCGGCAGCGAGGAGAGCCATGATTGGCCACAGGCATCCTGCCTGTGGCCAATCATAGCTCAGGCTGTGTAGTGCACACCCCACACTATATAAGGCCGCCTTTGAGGCGGCCTCGTGTAGTGTGTTACTTAGCATCTGAAGCAGTGGGTGTTCTGTGTACCTTCAACACAGTACACACCAATCGTTTTTGGCTGATTTCCTTGCTTGCTGCTGTGTAGTGGTTGTTGTCTGTGCCCTGACTGCAGTATACACCACTATATTCACCTCACCTATATAGCTAGTGATCTAGCTTTAACCACTTAACAACTGCCCATTGCCGATTAACGGCTTCAGGGGGGTTGTTTAACTCTGAGAGGCCGTTAATTAACGGCCTCCCAGAATTCTGCTCTCGCGTGCCCCGAGGTGTGCGCACTCGAGAGCATCCGTGACCGCCGGGTCGCATCACGGATCACGGTAAACGGCCGCTCATAGCGGCCGTTTACCACGTGATTGCTCCGTCAAATGACGGAGTGATCACTTGGAAACAAACCGGCATCATGTTATGACGCCTGTTCCTCCCTCCCCTCTCTGTACCGATCGGTACAGCGGAGGGGAAAGAGATCGGTGTCAGCAGCGATGTGGGCTGCATCTGCAGTGCCCACATCGCTGCTCACCGAATTTAACCCCTCAATTCCCTGCCAATACTCTGCAATACCAGTGCATACTCTGCAGTACCCTGCCATTACTCTGCAGTACCCCGCCATTACTCTGCAGTGCAGTACCCTGCCATTACTCTGCAGTGCAGTACCCTGCCATTACTCTGCAGTACCCCCCATTACTCTGCAGTAACCCCCATTACTCTGCAGTACCCCCCAATACTCTGCAGTACCCGCCATTACTCTGCAGTACCCGCCATTACTCTGCAGTACCCCCAATACTCTGCAGTACCCTGCCATTACTCTGCAGTGCAGTACCCTGCCATTACTCTGCAGTACCCCCCATTACTCTGCAGTACCCCCCAATACTCTGCAGTACCCGCCATTACTCTGCAGTACCCGCCATTACTCTGCAGTACCCTCAATACTCTGCAGTACCCTGCCATTACTCTGTAGTACCCCCCAATACTCTGCAGTACCCTGCTATTACTCTGTAGTACCCCGCCAATACCCCGCCAATGCTCTGTAATACCCTGCCATAAATTGCCATACCCAGCCATACTCAGAGATACCCAGCCATACTCGGTGATACCCTGAAATACCCAGCCATAGACGCCCCCCACCCCTCACCGCCCTCCGGTGCTTCTACCAACTCGCCAGTACGATCAAAGCCAGAATCTTTTTTTTATTTTTTATTTCAGGCTTCCCAGCCTAGAGGTGAGATGTGGGGTCATATTGACCCCCCAGATTTCACTGTAAAGAGGACCTGTCACCCCATATTCCTATTACAAGGGATGTTTACATTTCTTGTAATAGGAATAAAAGTGATCAAAAATATATTTTTGGGGAAAAAAATGTCAAACTAAAATAAATAAAGTAAAATGAACAATAAAAAAATAAAATAAAAATTAAAGCGCCCATGTCCCCATGTGCTCGCATGTGCCACACATGTGAGGTATCGCCGAGAATGTTAGAGCGAGAGCAATAATTCTAGTCCTAGACCTCCTCTGCAACTCAAAACATGTAACCAGTAAAAAAAAATTTAAAGCGTCGCCTATGGGGATTTTTTAAGTAGCGACGTTTGGCGCCATTCCACGGGCATGTGCAATTTTGAAGAGTGACATGTTTGATATCTATTTACTCAGCATAACTTCATCTTTCACTTTATGCAAACATTGGGCTAACAAGTGGTTAATAATAGAGCTTGCAGTCAGTAGTGTTAGGAGATAGTGCGTGCTGTCTGCGTGCTCTGTACCCAGTACATACCGCTATAATATAGGGCAGGCCCCTACTTTCAAACATCCAACTTACAAACATCTCCTACTTGCAAACGCAAGCAGACAGCAGCAAGTGAGATGAAAAAAGATGGACGACAAAACAAATTATACAGGGGTGATAACCCTCCCTATGTTTTCCAAAAAGCTTAAAGATAGTTTTTTTGACTGGAGCTACACTTTAAAAATGTACCGGTTGTAAATGACAAACAGATTCAACTTAACACAACAAACCTACACAGTCCCTGTCTTGTTTGCACCGCCTGTATACTGCTGTTCTGAGTATATAGGGCCTGGGGGCCACACGCATTTCCTTTTTTTAATATGGGTACGGGGTTCCCCTTAATATGCGTACAAGACCCAAATAGGCTGGTAATGGGCAGGGAGGGCTACCCATGCCATTTTTCTCAATGATTTTCAACTATATTGCAGGAACCAGATATAACATTAAAACCGCAAGCAGTTTTAAATGGTGTTATTTCCGTTTAATGTCATTTTGTGCAGGGACTGTTCTAAACACGGGAAACACGTGGCACTTCACAGGCATACTACAGACACCCCCCAGGCACCATATTTAAAGGAATATTTCACTTTTTTTTTTCACTTTAATCGTCATTAAAATCAGTGCTCCCGCCAAAACGGCAGTTTTTAAAACTTTTTTTTGCAGTGACCCATGTCCCCTGAGGCAGGAGGCAGGTCCCCAAACCCTTTTTAGGACACTATCTTGCATATTAGCCGTTAAAATTAGCACTTTCCAATTCGAACGTTCGAGTCCCATAGACTTCAATGGGGTTCTAACGTTCGTACCGAACGCGGGGGTCGTTCGCAAGTTCTGGTGCGAACCGAACCGGGGGGTGTTCGGCTCATCCCTAGTATTGAGGTATGAACATGCACTACAGACCAGTGTTAATTTGGAAGTCAAATTTAGTTTTAGATTTAGTCTTATGCCCCATACACACGGTCGGACATTCCAACCACAATTTTTTTTCCGAAACTAGTCTTGCATACACGGGGTCGCACAAAGTTGTTGGAAAATCCGATCATTCGTAACGTACGACAGGACTACGTAGAGGCCAGTAGCCAATAGCTTTCGTCTCTAAATTTTTTCTGAGCATGTGTGGCACTTTGTGCGTTGGAATTCTCTACACACGATCAGAAAAAGTCTGATCGGATTTTGTTGTCAGAAAATTTTAGATCCAGCTCTCAAACTTTTCCTGTCAGAAATTCAGACAGAAAAAGTCAGATAGAGCCCACACACGATCAGATTTTCCGACAACATAATCCGATCTGACTTTTTCCGTCGAAATTTCTGACAGTGTGTATGGGGCATCAGTCTTTTGACTAAAATGGCTTTTTAGTTTTAGTCCCATTTAGTCTTTTGACTAAAATGCCATTTTAGTTTTAGTCGTATTTTAGTCATCTCAATTGTTTTAGTTTTAGTCGTATTTTAGTTGACTAAAATAGTATTCATTGAAGCCCCATACACACTTTCAGATTTTCTGATGATTTTTGTCTTCAGATTTACCAAAATCATGTAGTGCAAGGGCCTGCCTGATTGCATATAAACTGAAACTCCTAGGGTTTGACCTCATATTATCATTTTTTGGTAAATCCGAAGGAAAAAAATCAGCAGAAAATCTGATAGTGTGTATGGGGCTTTAGTCTACTAAAATGTTTTAGTCATTTTAGTTGACAAAAATTAACACTGTTATGTAGTCTCCAATTTATCGTATTGCCATCTTTTCATTAATAACTGTGTTGTGTAACTATTAATACATATAACAAAAGCATAATGGTCTGCCTTCTAAAAGCTTTTGTCTGTCAGTCTTGTAAGCAGGATTACTAACCCAAATAAAAAATAGTCCTTCTAGATATGACACATCCAGCTAATACCCAGGAAAACAGGTCAGGTGATGATGATATGACCAGTGCTAGTGTGCTCTGGTAATACATTTTTATAGAAAGAAAATGTGTTGATGGGGAAATTGAGTAATGTTCTTTCCTTCTACCGTGGTGGAAGGAAAGAAAATCAAGTCATCTATGGTCTACTTAATTTCCTTTTATATGTGTAGGCCATTGATATACCTCCATAAACATGACTTACTGGACCTCATACTTTATTAATCAAGTATACAAATCTCACTTTTCTGCAGACTCCAGGTCATATACTCAGAGTATTGAAGTCAATCAACTAACATTTCAAAAGGAGGTCAATATCAACAATATCAGGCCTTACATTTCTATCATTACAGGTTTAATTGTAAGCCCTTGTACACACTGTCAGACATTCCGATGGACAATGTCCGATAGGACCGCGTTGTTGGATAATCCGACAGTGTGTGGGCTCCATCGGACTGTTTTGCGGTGGAGTATCGGACAGACCAAGTTTTCCGACAACATGATCCGATCGGACTTTGTCCGATCATGTGTAGAGAATTCCGATGGGACAAAGCGACACGCATGCTCAGATCAAATTCCTAGATCAAAGCTATCTGCAGACTAGGTGGCGGCAGGGGAGGGACTATTTCCTCTATTTCGGGTGCGGAAGAATACCTCTTCTGCACCCGCTCTTCATGCTGGCTGTGGCTCAAGTCCCAGCCAGTGTGTCCTCTATCGTGCCGTCCCCCTTGGCGCCGTGGAGTGATTCCTCCGCCTCCTCTTGCGAGAAGTGCCAGTGAGGCGAGCGGCGGTGGCAGACTGGCAGAACACAAAAAATAAGTAGCTGACATGATCGCATCTGAATGGAATCATTTGTGGACAGTTGGACACTCCAGTCTAGGCAGCAGCGCAGCAGGATCAGGGAAGAAGTGCCTCATGGAGCCCAGCTAAAAATGACACATGTGTGTGCTTGCTTGGGGGGGAATTCAAGATCTACTACTGATGCAGCAGCGTATATACATTATGGTATTAGCAGCATGGGTGGCACTGTCTGCAGCAGAATATGGTATTGGTGGCATGGGTGGCACTGTCTGCAGGTAGCACATGCGTTATGGCCCATAAGACATGTGCTGTCTGCAGACAGTGCCACCCATGCTGCCAATGCCATATTGTGCTGCAGACAGTGCCACCCATGACGCTAATGTCATAACGCATGTGATGCCTGCAGAGACAGTGCCATCCATGCTGCCAATGGTATTATGCCATTGGCGGCATGGGTGGCACTGTCTGCAGCACAATATGTCATTGGCGGCATGGGTGCACTGTCAGCAAGTAGCACATGCGTTATGCCATTAGTGTCACGGCTGGCACTGTTTACAGCACGTTACAGCATTGGCGGCACTGTCTGCCGGTAGCACATGCTTTATGGCCCATAACGCATGTGCTGCCTGCAGAGACAGTGCCACCTGTCCCGCCAATGCCGTAATGTGCTACAGACAGTGTCACCCATGCCGCCAATGCCGTAATGTGCTACAGACAGTGCCGCCAATGCCGTAATGTGCTGCAGACAGTGCCACCCATGCCGCCAATGCCGTAATGTGCTGCAGACAGTGCCAGCCATGCCTATCACTTGTAGACAAACCTGCACTTTGTTTCAAGGCGGGGTCTGGGGAGGGGCTGGGACAGGGCGGGGCTGAAGGAGGGACCATGGGCGGGGCCAGGGGTGG
This sequence comes from Lithobates pipiens, assembly GCF_037356315.1. Lineage (NCBI taxonomy): Eukaryota > Metazoa > Chordata > Amphibia > Anura > Ranidae > Lithobates > Lithobates pipiens. Next base: position 33,083,076 of record NW_027507787.1, read on the forward strand.
AGCTGAAGGGGGCCCTGTCAGGTAGTCTGTACGGGGCCCCATGATTTCTATCAGCGGCCCTGTGTGTATGCAACAGTTTCGGACAAAATCCGTCAGACAAAATCCGACGGATTTGGTTATCGGAATGTCCGACCGTGTGTACAAGGGCTTAGAGGTTTTTCATTGGGGTATTCTTTTTATTTTTCTAACACAATTGTTCGTTTTAAAAAAAATACACTGATTGCTTGTGTGGCACTGTCAAAAAGACAAAATGAATAATTGTAATTCAAAAAATATGCATGCATCTATCTCACACCTCCTCCCATCTTCCTCATCACCTCTAAAATCCATTACATTCTGTAATTCAAATACTCCCAAAACGTATTGGTCCCAGGCACTGGCCCCTTTCCTCCCTGCTCATATGCCTTTGTTTAGTACCTTCCTTCTCAGTGACTGACCAATAATACATATCTATACAGAATCACACGTGTAATATTGTAGATCATTTTAGATGTTACTAATTAATGCACTTTTATTCCTTCCTGGAAGCTTGAAAATGTAACCCATTAGTAGGACCTGATGACAAGTGTGCTGACATCAAGGCAATATCTGAATATATTCATTTTTTTCTAATGTTTATATTGCATTTGGAACACATTTGTTTCTATGAAAAAACTTTTCAAATTGTTTTTAATAAGTATAAAAGTCTACTAGATATTGAAGATGAGCTATTTTTGAAGTGTCCGTTTTAGCGTAATTTATCAAAGCATTGGAAAGACTCATATGCCCAGCAGCAGCAGATGATCTTCCTTTTTCATTCCTTGCCATCAAAGGAAAACCACAAGGCTTGTTGTAGTGTTGTTTAACGGGCATTCCACTAGGTGGCACTTTTGTACTTTGAATTTTACTTTGAATACTTTGCATTTTGTACTGCAGAAAGAAATGAATATGACTTCACTGTTAACTGTAGATGAACATTTATGAAAGATTGTTAATATACACTGTATCTTTTTGTGTTGTGTGACCCATTATATACTGGTTTTGAACCCAAAATGCTATTAATTCCATCAGCAATAAATGTAGTCTCTATCTGGACACCAGGGCACCGGTGGGGGAGAGTGAAGGGGTGGGGGGGGGGGCAAAATTGCAAGTTCCCCATTGAGTCTCCAGTGCTTCTGTGGGCCCAAAGAAAGATACAATGCATCCGGAAAGTATTCACAGTGCTTCACCTTTTCCACATTTTGTTATGTTACAGCCTTATTCCAAAATGTAATACATTCCTTATTTTCCTTAAATTTCTATGACAACTTGAAAGAAGTTTGTTTGAAATCTTTGCAAATTTATTAAAAATAAAAAATGAAAAAAATCACATGTACATAAGTATTCACAATCTTTACCATGACACTCAACATTGAGCTCAGGTGCATCCTGTTTGCACTGGTCATTCTTAAGATTTTTATATAACTTAATTGGAGTCCACCTGTGGTAAATTCAGTTAATTGGACATGATTTGGAAAAGCACACACCTGTCTATAAGGTCCCACAGTTAACAGTAGATGTCAGAGCACAAACCAAGCCATGAAGTCCAAGGAATTGTCTGTAGACATCTGAGACAGGTTTGTTTCGAAGCACAGATCTGGGGAAGGGTACAAAACATTTTTTGCAGCATTGAAGGACCCAATGAGCAGAGTGGCATCAATCATTTGTAAATGGAAGAAGTTTGGAACCATCAGGAGTCTTCCTAGAGCGGGCCGCCCTGGCCAAACTGAGCAATCGGGGGAGAAGGGCCTTAGTCAGGAAGGTGACCAAGAACCCACTGGTCACTCTGACAGAGCTTCAGCTTTTCTCTGCGGAGAGAGGAGAACCTTCCAGAAGAACAAACATCTCTGCAGCACTCCACCAATCAGGCCTGTATGGTAGAGTGGCCAGACGGAAGCCACTCCTCAGTAAAAGGCACATGACAGCCCACCTGGGGTTTGCCAAAAGGCATTTGACTGGCTCTCAGACCATGAGAAACAAAATTCTCTGGTCTGATGAAACAAACATTGAACTCTTTGGCCTGAATGGCAAGCGTCATGTCTAGAGGAAACCAGACACCGCTCATCACCTAGCCAATACCATGCCTACAGTGAAGCATGTTGGTAGCAGCATCATGCTGTGGGGATGTTTTTCAGCAGCAGGAACTGAGAGACTAGTCAGGATAGAGGGAAAGATCAATGCAGTAATGTACAGAGACATCCTTGATGAAAAGTTTTGTGAGTACCGCAGTATACAGATTAGCCTTGACGTGGGCACTACAGCTTCCACATATAATTGCAAATGTATGCAACTAAACCCTCTGTTTTTAATGTGAATTGTTAGACAAGAACAATCTGGTTTGTTTGCAGGTTAGCTCATAAGTGTGCTGAAAATTTTTTGTCTGTGCATTGCCCTTCAATGTGCACCTTACTTGTCAATCCCTTTGAAGAAGTCACGTGACAAGTGATGTAACGTGTCGGGTGGAGCTGTTGACGTCATTTCACCTCACCAACCGACCGGTGACTGCTGCCCCTCTCTGATAATCCCTTCACTGGCTTCCCCTACCCCACCATATAAAATTCAAAATGCTAACCACAACATACAAGGCCATCCACAACATCGCCCCCAGCTACATCACCAACCTCATCTGCAGATATCGCCCTAATCGTCCCCTCCACTCCTCCCAGGACCTCCTGCTCTCTAGCTCCCTTGTTACCTCCTCTCATGCTCGCCTTCAGGACTTCTCCAGAGCCTCTCCCATCTTCTGGAACTCCCTGCCCCAGTATATCTAATCAGCCCCTAACCTGCCTACCTTTAGGAGATCCCTGAAAACTCACTTATTCAGGGAAGCCTATCCCACACTCACCTAACAACTGTCCCTGAGCCGCCCCCATCAAATCATTACCGTATCTATTACCTTTTGTACCACCACCCCCTCCCTTTAGAATTGAAGCTCCATGAGCAGAGCCCACCTGTCCCTTCTGTATTGTACTGTAATTGTGCTGTCCCCCCTCTACATTGTAAAGCGCTACATAAACTGTTGGTGCTATATCATGTATGATAATAATATATATATATATATATATATATATATATATATACACATACACACTTTTTAAACAAATATAAATAATAATATTGTGGGTGAGCTATATAATTAGTGCAGTGAGGCCAAGAACTTAGTTCCATTTTGACAATACCCAGAAAAGAAAAGGCCATGAGAGGGAATCGAAAGCTTTATGGTTGTCAAGGGACACTAGCATCCCGGTCCTATTCGCTCCTCCATCCCAAGAGGAGTGTAGTATGGGGATAAGGTCAATTGCTTTATAGACCCAGGGGCGGATCCAGGGGTGCAACGGGGCAATTGCCCCCTTGGAGAATGCGGATGAGAGCACAGGCTGCTAGCTCCGCGGGTGAGAGAGTGGGCGGGCCAGGCGGGTGAGAGTCTGAGAGAGCGGGCGGGTGAGAGTCTGAGAGAGCAGGCGGGTGCTGGCCAAACAGGGAGCTGGTGGGCGGGGGTGCAGAGAGAGATGACATCATCTCTCACTGCCCTCCCTGAATCCCTGCAGTTCTGCCCTCATTGTGCAGGCAGCCACTGGCAGCAGAAAGATTATATCATCTCTCTGCTGCCTGACTGGTAATCTGCTGCCTGACTCCCTGGGACACAGCAGGAAAGTGACACCACAAGTGACAATTGTAGCAGGCAAGTGACAATCTGCATCTGGTGGCAGGTGACGTGACAAGTGACAATCTGCATCTGGTGACAGGCGGCGTGGCAAGTGAAAATCCGCAACATGTGGCAGATAACGTGGCAAGTGACAATCCAAAACGTGTGGCAGGTGACTTGTCAAGTGACAATCCGCATCTGGGGGCAGGTGACGTAGAAAATGACAATCCGCGCGTGGCAAGTGACAATCTGCAACATTTGGCAGGTGAAGTGGCAAGTGACAATCTGGTGGCAATCTACATCTAGTGGCAGGTGACTTGGCAAGTGACAATTGTAGCAGGCAAGTGACAATCTGCATCTAGGGGCAGGTGACGTGGCAAGTGACAATTAGCAACGTGTGGCAGGTGATGTGATAAGTGACAATTTGCATCTGGTGGCAGGCGACGTGGCAAGTGACACGCTCTGGGCTCCCACTGATTCTGCATTATAGTGAGTTGAACTATTTCACTTTATATAACAATGTAATAATAGAAATAATGAGTTTCAATCATCCTGACACCATAATAACCATGGTGCTGTGATGATTGAAGCGCCAACACCAGCCATTTCCCTGATAAATTGCCCCCAAAAAACTATTTTCTTGCAGTGCCCCTCCCGAGACTAGACTCTGGATCCGCCCCTGTATGGACCTGGTCAACAGCCTGTCTGTGTGGCAGAAATTCTACCTGGTTAGTGTGTATATAGCTAGCTAAAAATGCCTATTCGCTAAAATTTTTGTAAATAGTTTCAAGTCAGTATTATTTAAGGATATTGGGTGATCGTTAGCTACGTGGCTGTGGTCTTTATGGGGCTTAGGAATGAGAATAATAAATACTCTATTAGAGTCCATGTCTATTGGATCACCCTTTTGGATGGCTTTAAATAGTGCTAAAGATGGAGCCAAAAAGGGAGCAAATTTTTTATAGTATAGAGTGTGAACCCACCTAGGCCCAGTACTTTGCCCAGTGGGGCTTGTTTAATGACCACCACTATCTCTTCCAATGTAATTTTCTTATCTAAAAGATCTCTATGTGCGTCTATTAAAGTTGGGATAGGGAGCCGGTCCACTAAGTCATCAAACTCTGGTTGAGAAAGAAAAAAAGGCTGCACAACAATAGGAACGATCCAACGTGATTTATTCCAAGAAAAGTCAAACAGCCAGCAAGGCAATGACGCTGGACCCAGGAGGTAATGTGTTTCACACTTTCAACAGTGCTTCTTCAAACCTACTGAGAGGGTGATATTAGAGTCCCCACCCATCAAAAGTGTGCCTTCAAAGATGGGGGACAGTTGTTGGAAAAGGTTTTTAAAAGAGTGGCTTTTTTCTTGCAACCCTCCCATACAAGCCACATTTGTGGAGAATTTGTGATGTTGCTGTCACATGCACACAAACCACTCTTTATCATAAATCTCTGCAACTGCTTCAGAGTTGCTGTGGGCCTCTTGGTAGCCTCTCTGACCAGTTTCCTCCTGGCTCTTTTATCCAGTTTGGAGCGACGTCCTGATCCAGGGAGGGTCTGTGTTGTATAAAATGCCTTCCACTTCTTAATAATAGCCTTCACCGTGCTTCTAGGCATTATTACCGCCTTCAAATTTTTTATCCCGGGGATATCTTGACAGTACCTTGCCACCCATAGTTGATTGTTTGCTTCAGTTGCACTACCAGGGACCTAAATGCTCCAGGAAAGTTATTTTAATGCTGAGCTAATCAAAATTACCACAGCTGATCACAGTTGAAAGTCAAGTGGCTTTGTATGCAATTGAGAAGCTGATTAGCTACATCTGTGTTTACAAGTCATTTTTAGGAGGGGGGGGGGGGGTCCTTTTTCCAACTCAATGTTTCTGTTTTGGAATTATTAGTTTTTTTTCTGACATGTTGGTGTTATATCGTTAACTTGTTATAAGTTGCACTAAATATATAGTAAATACAGCTGGATAAAACAAGTAGTGTGTTTGTCTTTATTTATTTAGATTGCAAAGTGTGATTATTTTAAAGGGGGTGATTCTTTTCTATACCCACCTCCTCTTATATGGATAACATCTTTAAATTTAACCCAATGACAAAAAAAACGTATTTCATATAAGACTGAATAAATCCCTTCAATACAGGGCACTTTCACCCCCTTCCTGCCCAGAGCGATTTTCAGCTTTCAGCGCTCTCACACTGTGAATGACAACTACTTAGTGATGCAACACTGTTACCCAAACAAAATTTGTATAATTTTTTTCACACAAATAGAGCTTTCTTTTAGTGGTATTTAATCACCACTGGGTTTTTATTTTTTGTGATATAAGTGAAAAAATAGCAAACATTTTTGAAAAAAAACACTTTTTTTTTCGTTTCTATTATAAAAGTTTGCAAAATAAGTCATTTTTGTTACTACATTTGAGCTAAAATGTATACTGTTACATATCTTTGGTAAAAAAAATAACCCACATTTATGTATATTATTTAGTCTGTGTGAAAGTTATAATCTACAAGCTATAGTGCCAATCATTAAAAATTGATCACACCTGATCACACCTTATGTACCGATGGCACTGAAATGTCAGGACAGTACAAATACCCCCCAAATTACCCCTTTTTGGAAAGTAGACAGTCCAGGGTATTTAGTAAGAGGCGTGGTGAGTTTTTTAAAGTTGTCATTTTTCCCACAATTTTTGTTTTTATAAGCTTTGTTTACACAAAATTGTCATTATAACAAGTTTTTTTTTCACTTGCAGCATATGCATATTTGCAATTACACCCCAAAATACATTCTGCTACTCCTCCTGAGTATGTGGATACCACATATGTGAGATTTTTTCACAGCCTGGCAACATACAGAGGCTCAACAAGTAGGGAGCACTGTCAGATGTTCTAAGAGCATAAATTACACATCTAATTTCATGATGACCTATCACAATTTTGAAGGCCCTAGAGCACCAGGACAATGGAATTACCCACAAAAATACCCAATTTTAGAAGGAAAACACCCAATGTATATTCTGTGAGGAATTATGAGTCTTTTTTCCACAAGTTTTTGGAAAATGTGGAAAAAAAATGAAAACTTATTTTTTTTTTACACAAAGTTGTCCATTTATATGATATTTCTAACACATAGCATGTACATAGTAAAAATTACCCCAAAATACATACACATACACATGTGTGAGAATTTACACAGCCTGGCCACATACAGAGGCCCAAAATGCAGGGAGCATCATCCGGTGTTCTAGGTGAATAAATTACACATTTAGTTTCCTGACTACCTATCACACTTTTGAAGGCCCTGGAGAACCAGGACAATGGAAACAAACACAAAATAACCTAATTTTGGAAAGCAAACACCCCAACATATACAGTGCCTTGCAAAAGTATTCGGCCCCCTTGAACTTTTCAACCTTTTGCCACATTTCAGGCTTCAAACATAAAGATATAAAATTTTAATTTTTTGTGAAGAATCACCAACAAGTGGGACACAATTGTGAAGTGGAACGAAATCTATTGGATATTTTAAACTTTTTTAGCAAATAAAAAAACTGAAAAGTGGTGCGTGCAAAATTATTCGGCCCCTTTACTTTCAGTGCAGCAAACTCACTCCAGAATTTCAGCGAGGAGCTCTGAATGATCCATTGTTGTCCTAAATGACTGATGGTGATAAATAGAATCCACCTGTGTGTAATCAAGTCTCTGTATAAATGCACCTGCTCTGTGATAGTCTCAGGGTTCTGTTGAAAGCGCAGAGAGCATCATGAAGACCAAGGAACACACCAGGCAGGTCCTTAATACTGTTGTGGAGAAGTTTAAAGCCGGATTTGGATACAAAAAGATTTCCCAAGCTTTAAACATCCCAAGGAGCACTGTGCAAGTGATCATTTTGAAATGGAAGGAGTATCAGACCACTGCAAATCTACCAAGACCTGGCCGTCCCTCTAAACTTTCAGCTCAGACAAGGAGAAGACTGATCAAAGATGCAGCCAAGAGGCCCATGATCACTCTGGATGAACTGCAGAGAACTACAGCTGAGGTGGAAGAGTCTGTCCATAGGACAACAATCAGTCGTGCCCTGCACAAATCTGGCCTTTATGGAAGAGTGGCAAGAAGAAAGCCATTTCTCAAAGATATCCATAAAAAGTCTCGTCTAAAGTTTGCCACAAGCCAGCTGGGAGACACACCACACATGTGGAAGAAGGTGCTCTGGTCAGATGAAAACAAAATCGAACTTTTTGCCCACAATGCAAAACGATATGTTTGGCGTAAAAGCAACACAGCTCATCACCCTCAACACACCATCCCCACTGTCAAACATGGTGGTGGCAGCATCATGGTTTGGGCCTGCTTTTCTTTAGCAGGGACAGGGAAGATGGTTAAAATTGAGGGGAAGATGGATGCAGCCAAATACAAGACCATTCTGGATGAAAACCTGTTGGAGTCTGCAAAAGACCTTAAACTGGGATGGAGATTTATCTTCCAACAAGACAATGATCCCAAACATACAGCAAAATCTACAAAGGAATGGTTCACAAATAAACGTATCCAGGTGTTAGAATGGCCAAGTCAAAGTCCAGACCTGTATCCAATCGAGAATCTGTGGAAAGAGCTGAAAACTGCTGTTCACAAACGCTCTCCATCCAACCTCACTGAGCTTGAGCTGTTTTGCAAGGAAGAATGGGCAAGAATTTCAGTCTCTCGATGTGCAAAACTGATAGAGACATACCCCAAGCGACTTGCAGCTGTAATCGCAGCAAAAGGTGGCTCTACAAAGTATTAACGCAAGGGGGCCGAATAATTTGGCACGCCCCACTTTTCATTTTTTTATTAGTTAAAAAAGTTTCAAAAATCCAATAGATTTCGTTCCACTTCACAATTGTGTGCCACTTGTTGGTGATTCTTCACAAAAAATAAAAATGTTATATCTTTATGTTTGAAGCCTGAAATGTGGCAAAAGGTTGAAAAGTTCAAGGGGGCCAAATACTTTCGCAAGGCACTGTATTCTGGAGGCATGGAGTGCAGATAGGTACTTGGGTACTCTGATGGGCTGCAGATAGGTACTCAAGTACTCTGATAGGCTGGAGGTAGGAAATAGGGTACTTTGATGGGCTTGAGACAGGTACTCAGGTACTCCGATGGGCTGCAGATAGGTACTTGGGTACTCTAATGGGCTGGAGACAGGTACTTGGGTACTCTGATGGGCTGGAGACAGGTACTCGGGTAATCCTATTGGCTTCGGGTAGGTACTCAGGTACTCTGGTACTCTGGGCTGGAGACAGGTACTGAGGTACTCTGATGGGCTGATGACAGGTGCTCTGATAGGCTATTGACAGGTAGTCGGGTACTCTGATGGGCTGCAGATAGTTACTCTGGTACTCTGGGCTGGAGACAGGTACTCTGGTACTCCGATGGGTTGGAGACAGGTACTCGGGTACTCCGATGGGCTGCAGATAGGTACTCGGGTACTCTGAGGGGCTGGAGACAGGTACTCGGGTACTCCAATGGGCTTCAGATAGGTACTCAGGTACTCTGATGGCCTGCAGATAGTCACTTGGGTACTCTGGGCTGGGATTTTGACTTCATTCTGTCTATACGAAACAAGGAGCTTGCCTTTACCAGGCCCCTTGGTATGCCAAAAGGCATACGGCTTATATTCCATTGCTTGTGGAAATATGGGGTTGCAGTGAAGCCAAAGGTGTTGGGAGACCGAGGAAGGAAGATGAAGTTTTCTCCTAACCTCCCGCCAGGCAATAATAGTGTCTCGGATTAGGATATTATTTTTTAAGGATTTTGGGAGACATTGAATTTTACTATGCAGGATGCCAGATAGATGGTAAGGAGAGACCAGATTAGATTTTAAAGTGTAGTTCACATAAACAGAGGATTGCGACAACCAGTCTAACCCATACTTAAGCAAACATGCTAAACTGTACATCCTGATATCTGGGATACCAGCACCTCCTTCACGTTTGAGAAGATGCAATTTGTGTAAAGCAATACAGGGTCTCTTCTTGCACCATAAAAAGGAAACAATAACTTTATTGAGTTTCTTGATGTTTTAAGAGGATGGGAATAGTTTGTAGAGGGTAAAGGAGGTGAGGGAAACTCACCATTTTAATCTGGTGGCATCTTCCAAAGAGTGATAAGGGTACAGTAATCCAAGCCTCTAGTTCTTTCATAATTTTGGCAAACAAAGGGGGGTAATTGAGGTTGTAAAGAGAGATGGCTCCATCCCTATTTTAACACCTAGATATGTAATAAATAGTTTGGCAAGAGGGAAGGGGTAGGATGCCTCCCATCTTGTAGAGACGGAACGAATAAGGGGAAGCACTTTGCTTTTATTGCAATTTACCCACAGACCAGAACAGGTGCGAAACAGGTCTAAAGTAGATTGTAAAATATCCAGATCAGAGAAGGGATCTGATGAAAAGATTGACATGTCTTCAGCAAACAGTGCCATGTGCAGCTCCCTCAATCCAATGTGGATACCCTGGAGGGGAGCAGAAGTAAGCAAGTATCTTGAAAGAGGCTCTAGGGCTAAATTAAAGAGCAGGGGATAGGGGCACCCCTGTCTAGTACTTTTGTGTAAGGTGATATTGTCCGAGATGCTTCCAGAGGTGATGATACGGGCCGTAGGATTAGAGTACATATTTTGAAAAAAAAACTCACCCTGTAAAGCCTACTTTTGACAGGACCATAAAGAGCCAGTCAAGACTGACATTGTCAAAGGCCTTTTCTGCGGCCAATGTTATAATTGCTAGGTTTTCTAATGGATGAAATTTTGCAAATTCAAGGGCTGAAAGGACTTTATAGATGTTGGATGTTGGATGTTGCAGCGCAACCTGTGACAAAGACAGCCTGAGCGGTGGATTAACAAGGGGAGTAATGGGGCTAAACGGGAAGCTATAGTTTTGGATAATATTTTGGCATCTAGGTTGAGTAGGGAGATTGATAGGATCCGGGAAGGGTGAGGTCCTTTCCTTTCTTAGCAAGCAGCTTAATATAAGCCTGCAAACCAGTGGGTAGATACTTGTCCCCATCCCACATTACATTAAATAAAGACTGGAGAGTGGGGAAAATATATATAACGCTGATTAAGGAAACCCCTGCAATGGCAGTGGTCTCCATTAAACTAATGCCTTGTACACATGGTCGGACATTCCGACCACAAAATCCGATGGATTTTGGCCGAAACTTGTGTTGCATATACATGGTTGGACAAAGTTGTCGGAAAATCCGATCGTTCGGAATGAGGTGGTGTTTGTTGCGTACGACAAGACTATGTAGAGGCTAGTAGCCAATAGCTTTGGTCTTGTAATTTAATCTGAGCAGGCGTGGCACTTTGTCCTTCCGAATTCTCTACAAACGATCGGAAAAAGTCCGATCAGATTTTGTTGTTGGAAAATTTGAGATCCAGCTCTCAAACTTTTTCAGTCATAATTTCAGACAGAAAAGGTCCGATAGAGCCCACATACGATCAGATTTTCCGACAACATAATCCGATCGATCCTTTTCCGTCAGAATTTCCAACCGTGTGTACAGGGCATTAGATGGTTGAGGCTGAGGCATATGTGTGTTAGTAATTTCTGAATCCATCAGTAGTCTTCGCATAGTATGACTATTGATGACAATTCCTCCTGCCTGGTGAGTACACCTGCTCTGCTGATAGCAAGACTACAGGCACTCTGGCCACTCTGCACTCCTGTGTCTTCTGTTCATACTACCAGAGACCCTCCTCATTTCATGCTCTGCTACCAGGTACATGATAATAGGTAACTGTTAATGAATTGATTGGTAAATACATTTTGACTTATTTTATCATTCTGTAGTCCTTACGTTTTGTATAATTTTTTTTTTGCTAAATAAATCTTTACACGGAATAAACTGATTTAGGAAATTAATATTGATTATTTACATAATAAAATTGCTGTCTTGATTAATCATTCGAACTTCCTGACAGTTCAAACATACATGGACGCAGTCATATTTGCTCATTATATTCAGATGATTTACTTTCTGCTTTACAATGCTAATGGTTGTGCTTCGAAGGCTGTATATCAGCCCGTAAAGGGAAAACACATACTGCGGATTCTCTAAAAGCTTGAAAAAATATTTTTGTGATGAACTGTTTTATATTGACTCATGTTTAAATATTTACTTGAAAAATATATTAGTGGAACTAATTTTAGTGGAATTATTTTATAAGCAAATGTCAGACAAATATTTTGTCTGTTCCTATGAAAATATTTTTTTAATAAAATTAAAATAATGCTTTATTTGATTGTCTCAGCAATGCTTCCAACTGTAATTATAGACTCCTTGGAATTAGAATTGGCTTCCGTCTGCGAAAAAATAAAAGGGTTACTAAATGCAAAGAGCAAAGTTGAAGTTTCTAAAATTTTAATATTTGTGAAGGCACCCCAAAGGCCATGCTTTTGACAATAACACGTTTTAGACACATTTTTCCAAATTTAAACCTTATATTGATTTGTCTGAATAACAAAAATCTGTTTGTGCTTCTGAACTAATGTTTCTGCCTGAGCTTTGTAATTATTATTATGACCATCTTCCTTTTAAATAAACTTTCTAGTGGGGAAGACTGAACCAAATTAAGGAGGAGGAGGACACAGGGGAAGTGGCGCTGTCAGAAAGCTGAGAAAGGAGGAGACGCAGAGGCCTGCCACCCGGAAGAAGCCCGCGAACTAGATGGGGTAAGTGCAGAGGCCGATCGACCGACTGAGCAGGGGTAGAGGGGGGTTGGCAGCGGACGGATTGCCCCCCCAAAAAATATATCACCAGCCGCCACTGGATCTCTGGTGCATAGTAGGCACCATAATGTACCAGATTGCACTTTACTTTTTAAAGCCAGCGACACTGGAGCCTCTCTATGCAAATACAAAATCTCTGAATGTTGGGATTTGCATAGGCTGACCTTCCAGGTGACCATACTCACGCATGAGGATGAATTCTGAATGTTGGATAGGAGTCTGCTTATTTTTAACATATCCTGAAACTCAAGCCTTTGCTTCGGCATTTCTGGTCAGGATACTGGTTTACTGGTTTACATATTATAAAGCAAAATAAGTCTCCTCCAGATTACCCCTATAAATTGCAAGTATTTTTTTTTACTTTATTTCAGATTCTTACTTTTCTCTGTTCTGAGGATAGATTAGAAGTCTAATTGTTTCGTTTCTTAACCACTTGCTGTCCACTGCAAATTCTTAAATTGTTCAGACACATGTCCAAATCAGCATTTTTACTTTGAACCTCCAAACATTATATATTTTCTGAAAGCAGAGGCCCTGGAGAATAAAATGGTGTCTGTTAAAAATGTTTATGTCCCATGTCATTTGCACAACTATTTATCAAGAGCATTTTTCAGGAGAAAAAATATGGTACACACCAACACTGTAGAAGCTAGGAAAGGATAGCTATTTAACTGGAAGTGATGAGTTCATTAGATAGAGGAATGGATTTTCCTTGATCTTCTCTGTAGCTTTCTATCCTGGCCGTTTATTGTGCTCCCAGACTCCCTGGAGGAACAGAAGAGCCCAGGAACAACCACAAATGGTGGCGTAGGGTTGGGCAGCCCTTCTCCCTACTGTAAAACTGATTGGGTGGCTGTAGAGCTGCCCAGATCACTATAATGAAAAGCTGATTTGCTGGCTGTAAAAAAATTATACCAAGCTCATGCGTCAACCATGAGCTTATTATAACCACTTAAATGCAGGACATTTGTTTTTGTTTGGTGAATAGCAAGTGTCTCTATGCCAGCAGTGCCATGCTCTGCTGTATCACCACCTAAGCCATCTCAGTATTGTAATAAGAAGAAATCTAGTCTGAGCCCTTGTACATACGGTCGGAGATTCCGACTGAATGTTTCCTATCAGACCGTTTTGTCGGATATTCCGACTGTGTGTGGTCTGCATCGGACTGTTTCCATCAGAATATCCGACGGACCAACTTTTCCAACTTGCCGGTAAAATTTTCCAACAAAATGCTCCGATCGGACATACTCCAATCATGTGTAGCCTACTCTGACGGACAAAGTGCCACGCATGCTCAGATCAAATTCCTAGATCAAAGCTATTGGCTACTAGCCTGAACGTAGTCCCGTCGTAACGAAATAACGTCATCACGTTATGTACAATCGGATTTTCCGACAACTGAGTCCGACCGTGTGTATGCAACATCACTTCCGGACCTCTTCCGGAATTAATTTGTCAGAATTAATCCGACGGATTTGGTTGCCGGAATCTCCAAACGTGTGTGCGGGAGCTAAGAAATCTTCAACAGTATCTCACTGAAATTGAACGTCCTACTGCATAAAGTGGAGACTGACATTGCCTACTTATTGTTATGAGTGGCAGGATGAAAGATTGATTGTTACTGGAAAAATCTAGATCTGTATAAATGTTCAAGTAAACATGTACTCTGTACAGTAAGATTGCCTCCTACAGATGCTGCTGCTCAGATAAGTAAACAGTTACATTGTACATTCAAATCATATCATCTCTCAAACGTCTCTTCTCCAGAGAGAACAAGTTGAGTGCTTGTAACCTTTCCTCATAACTAAGGTCCTCCAGTCTCTTTATTATTTTTGTTGCTCTTCTTTGGACTCTCTCCAGTTTTACCACCCAAATGCAGTATTTTACATTTTTCTATATTAATCCTCATTTGCCATGTAGTTGCCCACCCCATTAATTTGTGCAGATCTTCTTGCAAGGTTTCCAAGTTATTACCCTACTTAGCTTAGTATTGTCTGCAAATACAGAGATTAAGCTATTTATCCCATCCTCCAGGTTGTTTATGAATAGGATTGGTCCCAGGACAGAACCCTGGGGGACCCCACTTTCCGCCCCTGACCATTCCGAGTACTCCCCATTTATCACAACTCTCTGAACTTGCCCCTGTAGCCAGTTTTCAATCCATGTACCCTATGGAACATGCCAATGGACCTTACTTTGAACAGTAAACATTTATGGGGAACTGTATCAGATGCTTTTGCAAAATACAGATACACCACGTCTATGGGCCTTCCTCATCTAGATGGCAGCTCACCTCCTCATAGAAGGTTAATAGATTGGTTTTGCAAGAACGATTCCTCATGAATCCATGCTGTTTACTGCTAATGATACCGCTGTCATTACTAAAATCTTGTATATAGTCCCTTATCATCCCCTCCAAGAGTTTACATACTATCGATGTTAGGCTAACTGGTCTGTAATTCTCAGGGATGTATCCTGGCCCTTTTTTAAATATTGGTGCTACATTGGCTTTTCTCCAATCAGCTGGTACCATTACAGTCAGTAGACTGTTCATCTGCCATCCTAATTAGAATAAAGTAAATTAATAAATATAACCACATTGACTGGATAATTTTCTTGAATACATTTACTCTGTAGAGAGATATTTATCCACAATAATATTCTATGAAAGTATGGACTATGAAACATATGAAAAAAAAATAACAAAAAAAATATGTATTTAACAATCAAGTCACTAACAATCACATCTGTCAGTCTTATTTATCATATGACATTGACACCATTACATTAATATCCTGTAATATCCTGTAAACACTGTACAACAATAATTAGTATGGCTAAAGATTAGGCCTAGGAACTAGGATGAATTAGACAATTTACTTTACACTCAAAAGGTATCACCACCACTGTACAGACTGCAAACAATTGGACTAAACCAGCAGACAATCAAGTCCACCTTGGACTTGAACAGACCTTCCCCTCAGATTCTTCTGCAGCAGAACTAAAGGGGTCAAATCTATGCTATTGTTTGTGCTAACACAGCCTAACTTGAATACTTAAAGTGGAGTTCCACCCAAAAATGGAACCTCTGCTTAACTTACTCCTCCCCTCCCCCAGTGCCACATTTGGTACCTTTCAGGGGGGAGAGCAGGTACCTGTTTTTGATACTCCACTTCCGGGAGACGGAGCCGCCCCTCAGAATTTCGCCACCCCCTCTACCGCCCCCCTCTGCCGCCGGGCCAATTAGAAATTGCAGCGCACTTCGCACATGTGCAGTAGGGAACCTGGGTTCCCTTACTAGGAATGCAGGCGGCAGCAGCACCCGAGAGTTGGGGTGCTGACATTGTGGGAACCCCGGACAAGTAAGTGTCCTAATATTAAAAGTCAGCAACTGCAGTATTTGTAGCTGCTGACTTTTATTCTTTTTCGTGGTGGCCTGGAACTCCTTTTATCCCTATGTGGAGATGATACCCGTGAATAGAATCTAATGTCAAAAATCTATCATACAAATAATGAAATACACAGTTAATTAAATTCAAACTATAATAAGGCTTACCTGTAGGTATTGTTAGAATTTCTATGAGACAAATTATAATTTCATAATTTCTCAAGCTGGAATCATGTTTTAAGACTGAATGAGCCCCAGAGATCCAAGGTTAATTTCAGGTCCCAAGTCATGTAAGTTTTTTACCCTCAGGCTGCAGCGTTTTGAATTGCGGGCAGATTTGCTGCAAATCTGCCCATGATTTGACACCGCCGAAGTGTGAATGATCTATACATGGGACTCACCTTTTGAGATGCCATTCATATGAATGACACCTCAAATCGCAGTACGGGCATGTCTCAATTGTCGCACAATAAAACATGTTGCAATCGCGGCAACCCGCATCGCGGGACATATGTTGCCCAAAATTAGTTAACGAGCTACTTTTGGGTGACATGCATCCCGCAACTGCAGCGCGATTTATCGCGTGACATTCGCGGCAGACCCGCACCGCAATATGAAGTGTCATTCAAATCAATAGCATTTTGAATGCAAGTCCTGCGTTTTGTCATTCACACCTCTGTGCTGTCAATTCATGGGCAGATCCACGGCAAATCTGTCCGCGAGTCAAAGCGCTGTAGTGTGAATACCGCCTAGGACATTCTGTGTTTGCAAACAAAGTGTATACAGGACCCATGATAAGAATGATGAGTGTTAACTGAAGCCTAGAACAAGACTGTTCTTATTGTCTCCAAACAAGACTTGTTTAATAACCCTTGAAACGAATAAATACAAGTGAACATTCAAAGGCAAGATACACAGTGTCAAAACAGAATGTAAATATAACCCCTGGTCTGTTTACGAGAATTAAAGTGGACCTTCAGTCATATTTTCATATTTTCATCTATTAAATCTTCTGCCCATGTTGTTTTAACATTGGATAGTAAAACTTTTTTTTCTGCCAGTAAATATACAGCTAACTTCCTGTTTCTTGTCTGGTAAAAAGCCTAGGCTTATGACATCATGCACAGCTCTCTTTCTCACTCTCAGGCCGCGTACACACGCGGGGACTGTCTGCCGAAACTAAGTTCGTCAAACAGTCCGCTCAAACTTTTGAATGAACGAACACGCCCACACACGGCACTTTTTGAGCGGACAAATACGGCAAACTTTGTTCGTCGTACTAAGTCCGCGCAACTTTTGAAATGAACGGACTCGCCCACACACGAGGCAACAGTCCGCTCATTTCGAGCGCGTGTGCAGGTAGGCGGGGCCCGCGACGGAGACGTCGCGGGCTCCGCCGCCTGGAATGTACTTAAAGGGGAACCCCAACGCCGAAAAAAATCGGCGTGGGGTCCCCCCCAAAGTCCACAACAGACCCTTGTCCGAGCACGCTACCCGGCCGGCCAGGAAAGGGGGGCGAGCGAGCGCGCCCCACCTCCTGAGCCGTACCAGGCCGCGTGCCCTCAACATGGGGGGCGCCTTGGGGAAGGGGGGGCCGCGCGGCCCCCCCACCCCAAAGCAGCTTGTCCCCATGTTGATGAGGACAAGGGCCTCTTCCCGACAACCCTGGCCGTTGGTTGTCGGGGTCTGCGGGCGGGGGGCTTATTGGAATCCGGGAGCCCCCTTTAATAAGGGGGCCCCCGGATACCGGCCCCCCCACCCTATGTGAATGAGTATGGGGTACAATGTACCCCTACCCATTCACCTGTAAAATAAAAGTACCCAAAAAAAAAACACAACACACGAGATATAATATTTTATTGCACAGCTCCGGGGGTCTTCCGTCTTCGGGGGTCTTCTCGCCGGACTCCTCCGCTATCTTCTTGTAGCTCTTTTGCTAGCGGAGGAGTCCGGCTTTCTTCCTCCCCGCCGCCGGCCTCTTCTCCCGACTTCGGGGGTCTTGTCCCCCTCTTCGGTTCTTCTGCCGGGCCACCGCGCCTTCTTATAGCTCTTTTGCAGGCGGTGGCCCGGTCTTCTGTCGCCGCTGTCGCCTTCCGGTCGCCTTCTGTTCTTCTTGTTCTTCTTCTTCTCCAGGAGATGTTGACACGTCGCTCTCTCCGGCCGGAATGCCAGAGCCGCGCTGTGCGGCCACTTATATAGTGACAATGGGGCGGTGTCACATGGTATATGTCACATGGGTTGGTCACATGGTGACCCCGCCCCCTTACGATGTCATAGTCCCCATGTGACATCAACCCATGTGACCAACCCATGTGACATATACCATGTGACACCGCCCCATTGTCACTATATAAGTGGCCGCTCAGCGCGGCTCTGCCATTCCGGCCGGAGAGAGCGACGTGTCAACATCTCCTGGAGAAGAAGAAGAACAAGAAGAAGAACGGAAGGCGACCGGAAGGCGACAGCGGCGGCAGAAGACCGGGCCACCGCCTGCAAAAGAGCTATAAGAAGGCGCGGTGGCCCGGCAGAAGAACGGAAGGCGGCGGCGACAGAAGACCGGGCCACCGCCTGCAAAAGAGCTATAAGAAGGCGCGGTGGCCCGGCAGAAGAACCGAAGAGGGGGACAAGACCCCCGAAGTCGGGAGAAGAGGCCGACGGCGGGGAGGAAGAAAGCCGGACTCCTCCGCTAGCAAAAGAGCTACAAGAAGATAGCGGAGGAGTCCGGCGAGAAGACCCCCGAAGACGGAAGACCCCCGGAGCTGTGCAATAAAATATTATATCTCGTGTGTTGTGTTTTTTTTTTGGGTACTTTTATTTTACAGGTGAATGGGTAGGGGTACATTGTACCCCATACTCATTCACATAGGGTGGGGGGCCGGTATCCGGGGGCCCCTTATTAAAGGGGGCTCCCGGATTCCGATAAGCCCCCGCCCGCAGACCCCGACAACCAACGGCCAGGGTTGTCGGGAAGAGGCCCTTGTCCTCATCAACATGGGGACAAGGTGCTTTGGGGTGGGGGGGCCGCGCGGCCCCCCCTTCCCCAAGGCACCCCCCATGTTGAGGGCACGCGGCCTGGTACGGCTCGGGAGGGGGGGCGCGCTCGCTCGCCCTCCTTTCCTGGCCGGCCGGGTAGCGTGCTCGGACAAGGGTCTTTTGTGGACTTTGGGGGGACCCCACGCCGATTTTTTTCGGCGTTGGGGTTTCCCTTTAAGTCCATACCAGGCGGCGGGACCGCGACGTCTCCTTCGCGGGCCCCGCCTACCTGGAGACGCGCTCGAAATGAGCGGACTTTTCTCCGAGCGGGAACAGTTTGCTCATTTCGAAAGTGGCCTACACACGGGCGGACTGTCCGCTCAAACCAAGTTTCAGCGGACAGTTTTTCGGAATTTCCGAAAAACTTTGTTCGTCAAACTGTCCGCTGAAACTGTCCGCTGAAGCCCCACACACGAGCGGACTGTCCGCTGAAACACTGTTCAGCGGACAAAGTTGAGCGAACAGTCCGCCCGTGTGTACGCGGCCTCAGAGTTTGCCAGGAAGGCAGGGGGTTGAGTCATAATAAGGCCAATGAGAGCTGCAGAGCTTGAGGTGTGCCTCTGTGTAAATCCAGGAAGTGAACAGGCAGCAACTTCAGCTGCCCACAGTTAAAATGGATGCAACCAGACTCAGTGGAGGGAGATTTCTGCAGCATATTTGGTAAGTACAGAATCACAGTATATATACAATAATATGCAAAGTGGTTGGAGGAAAGCTTCAGAATGACAAAGATGTTTTTATTACAAATTATGTGAGCAGACTGCAGTTCCTCTTTAAGGACTCACGCACATGCCTATTTGCTCAGGTGAGGGCAAAAAGTCAATATCCTTGGACAGCTCAGACAATGGCAGTATTTCACCAGCTGAAGGACAGTGGGAAACACTTCTCTTTCTGCTCCAATGTAATAAGAAAAGATAAAAAAAAAAATATGTGAACACTTTACAATGTATATCCAATTACAAATACTAGTATGTTTATACAGTTCCTTGAAAAATCACACTTTTCAGATATTTATTTGTAAAAAAAAAAAAATGAAAACCATTTATAATTTTCCTTCCACTTCACAATTATATGCCATTTTGTGTTGGTCTATCTATCATATAAAATCCCAATAAAATAAATTTACGTTTTTGCTTGTAACATGAAAAATGGGGAAAATTTCAAGGGGTATGAATACTTTTTAAAGGCACTGTATATGTGTGCAACCTTTACAGTTCATTATATGAAAACAGAACTATTAACAACATTTCAGTGTATCCAAGTGTTGATGGAAATGTACCAAAAGGAACTTCATTGTTTCCGTATACCTAAGAGTATATGAAAAGACATGATTATGACCTGAAATATCATATTACCTAAAACAGGTTCTATTACAATATTATCGTATGCATGTTTATTGGTAATTCCATTACATAACTTAGGATGTTGATTTTATTAGTATTATTAGAAATATTGTACAGTGGGGCAAAAAAGTATTTAGTCAGCCACCAATTGTGCAAGTTCTCCCAAGATGAGAGAGGCCAGTAATTGTGATCATATGTATACCTCAACTATGAGATTCAAAATGTGAAAACAAATCCCGACAATCACATTGTCTGATTTTTGAAAGAATGTATTTGCAAATTATGGTGGAAAATAAGTATTTTGTAAATATCAAAAATTAATCTGAATACTTTGTTATATATCCTTTGTTGGCAATGACAGAGGTCAAATGTTTTCTGTAAGTCTTTACAAGGTTGTCACACACTGTTGCTGGTAAGTTGGCCCATTCCTCCATGCAGATCTTCTTTAGAGCAGTGATGTTTTGGGGCTGTCGCTGGGCAACACAGACTTTCAACTCCCTCCAAAGGTTTTCTATGGGGCTGAGATCAGGAGACTGGCTCGGCCACTCCAGGACCTTGAAATGCTTCATATAAAGCCACTCCTTTGTTGCCTGGGATCATTGTCATGCTGAAAGACCCAGCCATTTTTCATCTTCAATGCCCTTGCTGATGGGAGGAGGTTTGCACTCAAAATCTCACGATACATGGCCCCATTCATTCTTTCATGTACACAGATCAGTCATCCTGTTCCCTTTGCAGAGAAACAGCCCCAAAGCATGATGTTGCCACCCCCATGCTTCACAGTAGGTGTGGTGTTCTTTGGTTGCAACTCAGCATTCTCTCTCCTTCAAAGATGACGAGTTGTGTTTCTACCAAACAGTTCTACTTTGTTTTCATCTGACCATATGACATTCTCCCAATCCTCTTCTAGATCATCCAAATGCTCTCTAGCAAACCTCAGACGGGCCCGGACATGTACTGGCTTAAACAGGGGGACACGTCCGGCACTGCAGGATCTGAGTCCCTGGCGGCGTAGTGTGTTACTGATGGTAGCCTTTTTTATGTTGGTCCCAGCTCTCTGCAGGTCATTCCCTAAGTCCCCCCGTGTGGGTCTGGGATTTTTGCTCGTCTTGTGATCATTTTGACCCCATGGGGTGAGATCTTGGGTGGAGCCCCAGATCGAGGGAGATTATTAGTGGTCTTGTATGTCTTCCATTTTCTAATTATTGCTCCCACTGTTGATTTCTTCACACCAAGCTGCTTGCCTATTGCGGATTCAGTCTTTCCAGCCTGGTGCAGGTCTACAATTTTGTTTCTGGTGTCCTGCGACAGCTCTTTGGTCTTCACCATAGTGGAGTTTGGACTGTGACTGTTTGAGGTTGTGGACAGGTGTCTTTTATACTGATAACAAGTTCAAACAGGTGCCATTAATACAGGTAATGAGTGGAATCTTGTTTGTAGGTGACCAAATACTTATTTTTCACCATAATTTGCAAATAAATTCTTTAAAAAAAATCAGACAATGTGATTGTCTGGATTTTTTTCCACATTTTGTCTCTCATAGTTAAGGTATACCTATGATGACAATTACAGGCCTCTCTCATTTTTTTAAGTGTGAGAACTTGCACAATTGATGGCTGACCAAATACTTTTTTGCCCCACTGTATGTGTGCACATTATCATGTTTCTCCATATAGCTATATTTTTCTTTCTTCTATATGTATATATATAATATTGATAGTTACAGTATATATGAAATACACCTCTTTATAATTAAGGTGAATATATTTAAAATATTGCTCCACCAGAAATGTGTGCTCATACGTTGGCAGTAACCAGATCTCCTAAACCTGCTACATATATTAGAAATATCACATGGTCACACTGGTTACATTGAGAGATCAAATGTTCCTATAACATGTTATTTTATAAGATTCATTTAGAATCCTTCTCCTAGAGTAACACCTAGTGGTTAAAGATGGCAATGCAAAAGCAAACACACAATTAGTTATTAAAATAATTAACCAATGAAAAAGAAGATTCCACCTTCTGGGCTAGGCTTCGTAAAATTTTTATGAGCTTATTGTTCGCAACTGAATATAGGACAACTTGCGGGACACTATGGGGAGACAAGGGGAGATCCATCCATCCAGATAGACTCCATCGAATATACACCCACCATCACACATCATCTGAAGATCAGAAAAGCATCATCTGACACAGTGATGCCAGGACACAGCTCCCACATAGTGAGACACCATTTTGAGAAGGCGACTACAACCTTTTTTAGGAGATTCTGGTAGCGACCATTTCAAGCTAGCAGCCACTTTGAAAAGGGGCAATTATAATACACTCTGTTGATTCATTTGCCTAGATCGATACGCCTATTGCCATTTTTCTTTTGGGTAACCTAATTGCAATTAATGCTTATTCCTCAGGGGAATAACTGTTGGATTCCGCAAAACGCAGACCATTGTTTGATAATTGGTTATATATGGTTACGGAGAGAATTTAATTATTGAATTAATCCTATACAAAGATATACAGTTATATATATATATATATATATATATATATCATTGATTATTTTGTAATTTTAATGAAAAATTGTTACTGTCTGCCCTAATGTTGTAAAGCGCTGCGTAAACTGTCGGCGCTATATAAATCCTGTATAATAGTAATAATAATTGTAATGTCTATGTCTGCCTATTATTCAAACTATTTATAGTGTATATTTGACTTATTGAATAAATATTCATTTATTATCAATAGCCCAGTCCATATTCACATCAACCTGTTGTGTTCTTAAAGAATTCTGCATTGGTTTTAGAATTACTCAAAATTAATTGTTCAGGCATTTCCCTGACACAAATGCATAACAGTATAGTAAATATCTCCTAAACATGTAGTGTTCTGTGGGTCTGAGTTCATTTTTTAATCCTGCTTCTTGAATATTAACTTATCAGATAACCAGTCATCAGGGTTATGTTGGCTCAGGCATGAGGAAACCATGCCCTATTCTTCTCCCAAAACACACAGTGCAGAAAAAGGCCAGGAACCCCAGGCAATAATAATAATTAGTAATTTTCCCTCGGTTTGGTGTGGAGTTATTCAATTGAAGGTTGCTACAAAAGGACAAGGGGGCACTTTTTATATACGAGGGAAACGATTCACACTAGCCCAACTCCAAAGTCACGCAAATTTCAGTGCAACTTTGGAGTCCAACTTTATTGTGACTTTTTACACTCTGTGGCATTGAAGTTGTATTAAAGTAGGACCAAAGTGGTGCAGGAACCTTTTCTAAAGTCTGAGCGACTTGTGTAGTGTCAGTTAAGATGGCTCTCATAGGGAAACATTGAATTACACATGTCATCCGACTTGGGGTCTCACAAATCGGATCCCAAGTCGCATCAGTATGAACCAAGCCTTATTTGTGTTTCCCGGGTCTTTTTTGGCAGGTTTTTCCTGGGTTCAACCTCCCTTGTCCTTTGTGCTTTAAAGGGGACCCTAGGGATTCTTGCTGCTGGTTGGTTCAGTTCCAACTGCTTGGTTTTGTTCAGACCTGTTTGCTGCTGTTGCTGGAGTCTGGAGCAGTTCTTTCTGAGGATGCCATCCATGGGCTCTGCCAAGAATAGACTCCTTTCTATGCAGGCATGCTGGGGCAGCCACACGCCAGAGTTAGGGACTAGGGTTGTTAACAAACTGACTATACTTTATTTTGGACGGCTGTCCGCATTTGTCATCATGTTAATTTATTCAAGTAAAACTTTGCCTTTGCCTGGTCTGAAGTTACTCAAGGGGTGTAATGCAAGTTACTTACCTTACACAAGTTATTTACCTTAACGACCACAACATACTGGGGTATACAATGTACTATTAAAGGGGAAGTAAACCCTGATGGATTTACTTCCTCTTTGTTTCCCTGAAAAGGTAAAGCATAATGGGCTACTATGCATCGCATAGTAGCCCATTATGTGTCACTTACCTGACACAGGAGCCAGCGATGTCACCGCTGTCCCCTCTTCCACAGAGCGTCCAACTTCTCTCCGGGTATCGTGGCTCCGGCGCTGTGAGTGGCCAGAGCCGCGATGACGTCACTCCCGCACATGAACATGGGAGCCGCCACTAACGGTGTATTGCTGTTAGCAGCTGCATGCCCAGTGCTCCTGCACGCCGCTGTCTACAGCGCATGCGCCGCAGACAGCGGTGCCTGTCTTTTTGCAAATATCTCCTAAACCGTGTAGGTTTAGGAGATATTTCTTGGACCTACAGGTAAGCCTTAATCTAGGCTTACCTGTAGGTCAAAGTGGTATGTAAGGGTTTACAACCACTTTAACATAAACACACACACAGGTTGAACTGGATGGACTTGTGTCTTTTTTCAACCTCACCTACTAAAGATACAGTGTTTACATGATCTCAATGGGTGGCTGTACACAGCAGCAAAGTGAATATGCAAACTGTATGGCTCCTGTAGGTCCATGTGCATGAAGCCTAAGACCTCATGCACACTGGGTCTAAAAAATGTTGCTGTAACTGGTGGTTGCCGTTTTTTTGGCCGCCTGTAGAATCACCTCTACATAAGCCTATGTCTTTATTCATGGAGGAGTTTACAGGTGTATTAGAAGAGGAGAGTTTACAGGCTGAAAAAAAAAACATGAAATATTGTGCTCAGGTATGATGCTGAAGAGCACCAAAAAACCCTGAACACGTCTTAAAGTGGAGTTACACCCAAAAGTGGAACCTCTGCTTATCTGCCCCCCCCCCCCCCCCCCGGTGCCACATTAGGCACCTTTCAGGGGGAGGGGGAAATGGGTACCTGATTTTGATAGGTACCCTTCTCCTCTTCCAGGAAGGAGACAGTGCCACGGCAGCGCCCCTTGGAAGTTTGGCTCCCTCCTCCTTCCTGGGCAAGTAAGAAAGCGCAGTAGGGAACTGGCTGTGCAGCCGAAAGGCTTCACTGCTGGTCTCTCTTATGAAGAATGGTGGTGCCAGCACCATACAGCCAATTTGAAAATTGGCTGGGTTGCCGACATTGCGGTCTCTGGACAAGTAAGTGTCCATATATTAAAAGTCAGCAGGTACAGTCAAGGCCATCTTTAAGGCAGGGTAAAAGGGACAGCTGTGCTGGGTCCTGCTTTGTGGGGCCCAAAGTAGCTGCCCCATACTTTTCAACTATGCCAGTTTAAATTCCCTTGAAGTTTTAGTCACGTGATGTGTCCCAATACCTCAGTGTGAAGTCCTGTTACTAATGCTGCCCAGCTCTGCCCTACTGCTATGTATAGATGACTCACCTGCAGACCCTGTGTTTACATGTAAATAGCAGCAGCAGCATCAATATGTAAATCGCTGTGGAACAGGCATCATTGATATGTAAATAGAGAGGGCATTCATATGTGAATTATGCACCCCTGAGGTCATATCCACCATCAATTCTGCTGAATGCTGCCCATTGGGGAGGTAAAAGGGCATGCTTGAAAGTCCTGCCTACAACTGTGGTCATTTAGCCTTATATCATCCTGTTCTGCAAAGGTAAGCAAATTGGAGGTGGAACCCTTTTTCAAAATAACATGGTGCCACAGTACTGTGAAATTTTGTGCATGTGAATATGCAGATCTCAGCAGATGCGTGAGGGTGTCAATAACAATGGCACTGCTGTGTATCTGATAAAGGGGAGCGTGTTTCTTTGGTGTCAGGAAAGTGATTCTGCATGCGTTCCCGACACGCACAAATGTGAACACAGGCTAAATATCTCAGTTACATTGGTGGTCAGTGTAAATCTTCGCAGTACATTGAGGCTGGTGTACAATCCTTTCATTCACACTAGTGGCCAGTGAAGGTCCCCCATACACTATTGTTCAGTGTAAATCATTCCTTACATTGGTGGTTATCGTGAATGCTCCTATTACAATAATAGTCAGTGTAAATCCCCATTACATTGGTGGCCAGTGTAGAAACTCTTTATATTGGTAATCAGGAAAAGAAAAAAAAAACGTGCATTTGTGGTCAGTTTCGAATTCTTCCTTACATTGGTGGTCCATGTAGAAGCCCTCTTAATATTGGTGGGTGGCGTAAAATACCCCTTTACATGGTGGTCAGTGCAAATCCCCCCTCATGTTGGTGGTCATTGTAAATTCCCCCATTACATTGGTGATCAGTGTAATATCTACCACTATATACTTGCCAAAGATTTCCAGCTTTACTCTACATGATTCAGAATTTGCCACAGTGTACTGCCTCCTAACTAATCCCCCCCCCCACCAATCATCCCGGCCCAGCATTGCCATGGATCCTAGGAGTTTTCTGTCAATTGATGGGTCCTCTCACCTCCCCAGTTCATGGTGTGCAGGCAGTGAGATGATGTGCTGTAACCTTTAGCAACCAATCAGTGAACAGTAATGATGTGCACTAACCTCTTGCAACCAATCATTCAGTGGTAAGGATATGCAGTAACCTCTAGCAATCAATCAATGAGCAGTAATGATGTGCAGTACCGCTAGCGACCAATTAATGAGTGGCAATGATGTCCAATAACCTCTAGCAACCAATCAGCAAGCAGAAGTCATGTGCTGTAACCTCTAGCAGTCAGTCAGTGAGTGGTAATGATACACTGTATCCTCTGGCAACCAATAACAATCGCTGCCTGATCTGATTCAGGAAACTGCTATTTTTTGTATGTCTCAGAGCAGGTGGAGAATGAAATTGCATGGGGGGGGGGGGGAGGTGGGTCATGCAAATGTTTGCCCAGAGTCCAATCTTAAAGATGGCCCTGGGTACAGTATTTGTAACTGTAGGAACACCACTTTAATGCTAGATATGTTAAGTTTTCGAGCATTAATGCATTCCAGTTGCCAGAAAACATTCATATTGGCCATTGAATTAATTAACACTCAAATGCGTGACACACCTAAACCATACCTCCCAACTTTCTGAAATTGGAATGAGGGACACCTATTAGCAAACATAAGTAGGCATAGGACAAACCCTCCTGCCACACCCCCTTAAAGGAGAATTGTACAAATAAAATGGTTGGATAAACCCACAAGGGCTTTATTACTACTACTACTATTCCTTTATTTTGGCTTTTGGAATTTACAAATGCAGCAATTTAGAAATTGTATGAAAGGTTTAACACTGGGAAACACTTTTTGAAAGATAAATACTGCATTGTATATACAACCATAGGCGTTGCCAGGGGGTGGCTATTGAGGCTGTATCCCCGAATCTGGAGCCCATAGCCCGAGTCTCTTGCCGCAGGGTCCCTGCCTAACCAGCAGGTCACGTCTGCAGCGGGTGGGCAGGCGGGCTGCATTAGAGGTGCAGGAGAGAGACAAGTGGGCGGACGAGCAGAGATGACATCTCTCTCCGCCCGCTCCACGTCACCACTCATCCGTCCTCACAGGTGGGCCACTTCAATGTGGGAGCGATGTGCGGCGGGGAGCAGAGAGATGACATCATCTCTCACTGCCCGCCACACATCAGCGCCCTTCTGCCCTCACAACGTGGGCTTCTTCAATGTCAGAGATGCGGTGGGGAGTAGGGAGATGACATCATCTCTCACTGCCCGTACCATATTACCGATCTCCTGTCCTTACTAAATGGACCAGTGCTGCTAGTCTGCCACCAATGCACATTTGGTGGCACTGGCCGGCATGGCAAGTGACAATCGACATCAGTTGGCAAGTGACAACCCACATCTAGTGGCAGGTGATGTGGCAAGTGACAATCTGCTAATCTTGGCAGGTGACGTGGCAAGTGACAGTCTGCAAATGGTGGCAGGTGATGTGGCAAGTGACAATCCGCATCAGGTGGCAGGTGACGTGGCAAGTGACAATTTGCAAATGGTGGCAAGTGACATGGCAAGTGACAATCTGCAAATTGTGGCAAGTGACATGGCAAACTGCAAATGGTGGCAGGTGATGTGGCAAGTGACAATCTGCAAACGGTGGCAGGTGATGTGGCAAGTGAGAGTCTGCAAATGGTGGCAGGTGAGGTGGCAAGTGACAATCAACATCTGGTGGCAGGCAACATGGCAAGTGACAATCCACATCTAGTGGCAGGTGATGGTGGCAACTTAAAAAGCTGCATCTGGTGACAAGCGACGGTAGCAAGTGACATGCTGTATTTGGTGGTAGGAGATGTGGCAAGTGACACGCCCAGGGCTCCCACAGATTCTGCATTATGGTGAGTTGAACCACTTATATATTAGAATGTAACAATTGAAACAATGCGCTTTGATCACTCTGACACCATTTAAACCATGGTGCCATGATGATTGAAATGCCAACACCAGCCTTTGCCCGCTAAAAACTGTTTATTACTGTATCACTGGCATGCCCCTCCCCCCCCCCCCCCGGCTTGCAAAAAGGTTGGTGACCGCTGCTATGGGCTCTAGCCCCAGATCTTTTGCAGACCTAGCAACCCTCATGTATACAGCTATATAGATCAGACCAAAATGAGGGACAAATAAGGAGGAAAGAGGGACTTTGTTCCAAATCAGGGACAGTTGACAGCTATGGCTAAACACGTGATCATATCTTCTGATCATATTATGTACTGTAGATGATGTGTATGTATACATTTAGAACGTAAGCTGTACAAGCAGGCCCCTCCTGTATTGAACTGTACTATCATTGTGATGTCCCCCCTCTACATTGTAAAGTGCTGCGTAAACTGTTGGTGCTATATAAATTGTGTATAATAATGTGCAGTGCTCTGCGTTAGGCACGTTTTCTAAGCAGCCTTCTCCTGCATTCAGAGTAGCTATCAGACTGTGTGTATAAGGCCTAGAAAGCCTTGGGTACGTGATCGTCTATAGGACCGCTCATCTCATGTGGGGCTTCTAGCCCTACAGCTGGCCCCGACACAAGGAAGCGTTAACCACCCTGGAACGCAAACAGGTCTTCCCAGCTCCCAGAACCCCCCGCGACCGGAAGCTGGCCGGACTTGCGTGTAGACGCATCATGTGACCGCGGTGCGTAGGAGGGACGTTCCTGTCAGACCCCCGGATTGGGGAGCTCCTTGATTAGCGGTGGGTCCTTGCCCACCACCACGGAGCGCTTCACCGGCAGCAGGAGGTGGCGGCCCCTGCAGCGCTCCCGGGGGCCGGCCTGGCAGCAGCTCGTGTAGGCAAATGGTGGGGCCGGAGGATGGCGGCGGTGGTCCTGTATTCCAGCGCTGCGGGGAGGACCTGAGCGAGGAGAGGGAAGAAGAAGAAGAGGAGGAGGCGGCCGGGGACGGCAGAGACATCCTGCAGCTCTATATTACCGGAATGAGGCTCACCAACGGTGAGGTGGGCGGCTACCTCCCCCCCGGGGGCCCGGAGCTCCGGCTACCTAACGGAGGGGTGAGCGAGAGGCCGCCGTGCTCCTGTCACCGTCAGTGCTGCTCCTCAGATAGCCACCCTCTGGACGGCTCTTCCCCGCCCGGCGCCCCCCCATCTCCTCCGCCGGGCAGCTCGTCCAGCTCCGACTCTTCCCCGCTCAGCGCGCACACTGTGGCCGGATACTTCGTCTCCGCCGAGGCCGATCGGTTCCGCTTCTTGGATGTCACCCGGAGCTCCCGCAACACGTTCGAGGTGAGCCGGCGGCAGAGCGCCCCTGACCACCTGGATGACGGCCTCAGCCTGCCGGAGGGGGGCCCCGGGGCAGAGGAGCAAGACGGGGAGCGGCCCTGGAGGATGGGGATCGCTGACTTCTTCACCAGGTGAGCTCCGCCCATTTACTCTCATCTCCATGGTGACAGGACCACGAGGGAGGGGCAAGGTGTGTGCTCCATAGGGGGCCACGCTGTGCATTGCAGGACAGTCAGAGCAGGGAGGTTACCAGAGATGAATGTCATGCCTGTCCTTTAATGTCACTGAGCTGCTATGTCCACACAGGCAGTGGGCTTTGCATGTGCCTGCTCCACCCCAGAGGCTCCCCATGTGTAGGGATCAGAGCACTGTCTGTACATCCCAAAGCTGGTCAGTGATATCCAGGCAGATCGTTTGTAGCATATATCAGCATGTATAGCAGCATTTCTCAACCTTTCAACACAGAAGAACCCTTAAAATAGTTCCCCAGTCACAGGGAACCCCTGCTAAAAATGAGAAATCTACAACTCATGATACATTAGTGTGATGGTCAGTGGGAAGAATGGTCCTTACACTTGTGGTCATTGGGGAGAATTACCTCCTTACAGATAGCTAAAAAATATCAATGGTGTCGGTGGGAACTTATCTGAGAGACAGAAATGGCCCAATGCTGAAGGAACCCCTAGCAACCTCTGGAGGAACCCTAGGGTTCCACTGAACCCTGGTTGAGAATCACTGGTGTATATAGTATGATCATTGACCTCAGTGTGATCTCCTACCAGATCTCAACATGTTCCCAGTGCTGCAGCCGCTGTGTCATCACATGCTTGAAGAAGGGGTCATGTATGACTCCAAATCGTTGTACTAATGTTTTGTGATGTGATCGCTATTCAATAAAAAAATTTGCACTCTACCTGATGATCCGTGGTGTGCTGGCAAATATCCTTATTTTGATTTTATGGTTAAGTCTCTGAGCACCAAAAACTCTAAAGCTTTCTCCAGGAACGTATGCAATGGGAATACTACGTACTACTTTTTAAAATCTGCATTATTCATTTAGAATGTGTAAATGAACTACAGCCCTGACATCCCTTGTGGCTGTTGGCTTGTAGTTCTCAATGAACTACCACAGGACTGTGTGTGTGTGTGTGTGTGTTTATTGAT
Organism: Lithobates pipiens; assembly: GCF_037356315.1. Taxonomy (NCBI): domain Eukaryota; kingdom Metazoa; phylum Chordata; class Amphibia; order Anura; family Ranidae; genus Lithobates; species Lithobates pipiens. Next base: position 33,114,002 of record NW_027507787.1, read on the forward strand.
TCTTCCTGTCAGTGTATCTGCTTGCCCATACGGCACACAGATCTGGAGGAGACCTGCATGGCACCAGTGTTCTGCTGATCACTGGAGGAATGCTTTACATGCTCCAAAAATATAATTAAATGCACTTTTTTTTTTTTTTTTTCTCTGCAGAAAAATTTGCATTTTTTTTTTTCTAAAGTTATCCTTTTAAAGAATACATTCACCTTTCATAACATGTAACATAGTACACCCATATGCAGTGTGTAACATGTTACTGTAGCAGAGGTCTGTGGATACTACAGGTAACAACATCCTTTGCAGCTGTCTGCTTGTAGTTCTCAAAGAGGAAGTAAACTTCCCTTGATTGTATGTACCTATAGGTAATGCTATAATAAGGCTTACCTATAGGCACTGTAAGTATCTCTTAAGCTTGCCCCGTTTAGGAGATATTTACTGTATACTACGCCAATGACATCATCAACACATGCGGTCTGAAGGAATGGCTGCCTGTGCTGTTTTATGTGCCCTGACCTGCATCTTCCGTGCACATGCACAGGAGTGACGTCACGCAATTTCGGCCAGTCACACGGCCGGAGTCCGCGTACCCCGGAGGAAGATGGTCGAAGATGGATGTGGCCTCCAGCGAGGACAATGAGGGCTTTGTTTGCAGGTAAGTTTCACATAATGTGCTAGTATGTAATGCATACTAGCACATTATGCCTTTACTTTGCAGGTCACCAAAAAAGAGGTAGTGTTTACTTCCTCTTTAACTGCCAGGGTGCTGTTGAGTGCTGTGGTAGTTGATTCTTACTGTCAATGTGAAACTGCCTGCCCATATGATGTAGGAGCAGACAGATACTCTGACAAGTCTGTGGAGGCCCTGCATGATCGCTGGTGCAATGCTTTCTAGGCTCCTATTAAAAAAAAAAAAAATAGTAAATGTAAATTTTTTTTTACCGGCAATAAAATGCATTTATTATTTATTTTAAAAGTGAATCGGGTTTTAAAAACAAAAAAACAAAACAAAAAACAAATGTCATACTTGCCTCCACTGGGCAGATTGTTTTGCAGAGTGGCCCCAATCCTCCTCTTCTGGGGTCCCCCAGTAGTTCCTCCCTTCATCGGGAAAACCACCTAGGAGAAGCGATATCCTTGCGGGTGTGCTCCTGAGTCCAGCTTTTGCGTCCATAGACACAGAAAGCTGGACTCTGCTCGGCGCCAGTGTCATTGGCTTTGATAGGCAGCAGCGGAAGCCAATGGCTGCGCTGCTATCAATCTTTCTGATCAAGTGCAGAGACAACAGGCAGAGAGGATGTGCGTGTCTCCCTCCAGCATGGGAACGAACGTGCTCTGGGGGGTAAAACGGGGGTGGGGGGAGGCTGGGTTTCTGCTCAGTTACAGAAGTTTTTTCATCCTAATGCATAGCATGCATTAAGGTGAAAAAACACATGGGTAACCTCTTTAAATTAAACAAGAAGTTGATTGGCTACTGTGTACAGCTGCACCAACTTTTAAACTCTCTAGTTATAGCAAACCAACCGCACGCTGTGTAGCTGCCCTTGCTATAAGTGTAGACCATTTATGTATCCCATAAAACCTGACTAGAAAACTCCTAGGAAGTTGTCAAGCAAGGCCCAGCCTACTATTCGCCTTCACCATCACAGGTGTGAATGCTGAAATGTAGCTCAGAGTTGCTGCTACAGGAGAAAGAGAAAACATGTTGGTGGGTTTGAGCCCTGGTTCACATTGATGCGGGTTTGAAATCATGCGAGTTCAGCTAAACTCGCACAATTTCATTCCTGCATTTTCAGTCCGACGATTTCAGAGACATCTGTGCAGTTTCCTGTCCATGTCCGTTCTGCATAGTGGAGCAGACACAGTCCTGTCATCCGCCTGCTCAGCAGAGACCAGCAGAGAGATGCCCCCTCTGAGCAGACGGATCCGCTTGATGGAGTCAGCCCCATCTGAAAGGGGCCTAAATCTATAACTATATGTTCTATATAAAAATTGTTCTGTGTATGGTCACCGTTAGACACGCCTCAAGTGTGAAGCCGAGCAAAAGGTTTCAAAAACCTGATGTATAATGTGGAACATTTTAAAGTGGTTGTAAACCCTTACAAACCACTTTGACCTACAGGTAAGCCTAGATTAAGGCTTACCTGTAGGTCCATGAAATATCTCCTAAACCTACACGGTTTATTAGGAGAAATTTGCCAAAAGACAGGCACCGCTGTCTACGGTGCATGCGCACTGAGCGCGCCACTGTCAACGGCGATATGCCACGAGTGGCGGCTCCCGTGCACATGCGCGAGAGTGACGTCATCGCGGCTTCGACAAATGACGGCAACGGAGCAGTGGGACCCACCGAGAAGATGGATGCTCCGGACTACAGGGGACAGCGGTGACTTTGCTGGCTCCTGTGTCAGGTAAGTGACACATAATGGATTACTATGCGATGCATACTAGTCCATTATGCTTTACCTTTGCAGGGAATCAAAGAGGAAGTAAACTCATCAGGGTTTACTTCCTCTTTAAATACAACTTAAACTTCACACCAGGGCTAGAAAAATCCCAGGCACCAGGTCGCCATGGCGGCTAGAAATTGCGTCCTGACGCCTGATTTTTTGTCAGCTGTATGCATCCGACATTCGCCAATTGCGCTACAGCTGGAAGACGGCTAAACGTGAAATATCTATTTGTGTGGGAAAAAAAATGATAAAAATATTATATGGGTACAGTGCTGCATGACCGTGCAATTGATTTTCAAAAAGTGACAGCGTTGAAAATTGTCCTGGGTAGGAAGGGGGTGAAAGTGTCTAGTAGGCAAGTAGTTAAAAAAAAATAAAAATAAAAAAATAAAAACACTGACTCCTAACTTTTAGCTGGCTCTTAAATTCAAAAAAAATTGTCAAGCCCTGACTAAGCCCCGGTTCACATTGATGCGATTTGGCATGCAATTTAGCATGTCAAATCGGCTGCTATTGCCCGCAGTGCAACTGTCCGAATCGGTGCGACGCTTCACCGATTCCCAAAGTAGTTTCTGTACTACTTTTGGAGATTTCAGGTGCAATTTCAATAGACATCATTGCAGGAAACCGCACGAATGTCTCTGAAATCGTCAGACTGATGTGGGAATGAACTCGCACGATTTCAATCCCACAGCATTGTGAACCTGGGCTTAGACCCCTTTCACACTGCAGGGTTGCTAAAGCACTGGTCGTTTTTGGGTTGCATTAGTGGCGTGCCATTTTAATGTCACTTTTCAAGGGGCGCTAGCTGGGTGGATTTTATAAGGTCGTGTTACGTGACCTAAAAAAAGGAAAAAAGTCAATTTTTGCGGATTTTTCAAATTGGTTTTAAGGCACTTTTTGAAAGTGCTCCCCATTTATTTCAAATAATGGGCAGGGGTGTTTTGAAAGTGCTCCCAAGCCACCCCAAAGATGCTGCTTTTCTGACTTTTTCTAATGTCACGCAAGCGCACCGCCCGAGTGTGAAAGCACTCATTGCAAAGAATGAGAGGCAGTTTTCAGGTGCTTTTTAGAGGCTATTTCTAGCGCTAAAATGCCCTGAAAACTGCCTCGGTTTGAAAGGGGTTTTATAATGTAAATGACACTGTCAGGTGCTTGCTGGCCTTTTCTGAATAATAACAGTGAACCCTGGGCCTGTCTATGAAGAGTGTTAGTCATTTTCTTGTATTCTTGATATAAATATTTCCTGTTGATCCTGCCAGAAATTCTGTGTCCTTGTAACTTCTTGTACGCTAAACTAACATTTCAAACTATGTTTATTGACCTTTACCAGTTTTCTTCTGTGGTCTGCAGAACACACTCTTATGCTATTCAGAGGAGGGTGGGTTTATAATCCATATCATAAGAGTAGCCTAGGTTGACAATGCTGCTCCTCCATAAATACTGTACAGTGAGTAAGAGTTGTTACCCTAGGACAGGAAGTGTTACTGACAAGATTACCAGATAAAAGGCTGAGAAAGAAAACAAATGTGACCCATCTACTTTATCTAAGGACGGCTAAGCTGCAATAGAAAACCTTTGTGTTCTTTACCTGTCAGATACATTTGACTTTCTTTTAACCTTGGATCACTTTTCCAAGATACTGACGGTTTTTCAGACGGAGTTCCGCTGAAACGGTCTTGCCTACACACGATCCCACCAAAGTCCGATTGTCTAGAACACGGTGACGTACAACACGTATGACGGTACTAGAAAAAGGAAGTTCAATAACCAGTAGCCAATAGCTGCCCATGCGTTGTTTTTGGTCCATCGGAACAGCATACTGACGAACGGTTTTCCCGATAGGAATTCCATCGGAAAGATTTCTATTGCTAGGTCCGTCAGAATTAAAAAAAAAAAAAAAAAAAAAAGTCAGATGAAGCCCACACACGTTCGGAATATCCGACGAAATGATTCCGTCTGACTTTTTCTGCCGGAAAGTCCGACCGTATGTACACGGAATTAGGGCTGATAAATCTGACACGGGTATTGTATGTCATACCTAGAGGTTGACCGATATATCGGCCAATATTTGGCATTTTTTTAATTAATCAGCTTTGGCTGATTGTGCTGATAAAAAAAAAAAAAAAACGATTATATCTTCAGTGCGACTTGCAAATAAATGACTTCTGTAATAGAAGTCAATACAAGTTGCCTGAGTCTTCAGTGAAGCCACTTGTTTCCTCTCTGGGCAGTCCGCCAAGAAAAGAGCAAAGAGATGCAATGTTTACACTTCTGAATGACCTGAGCTCTATGTGCAGGAGTTCTCAGTTTAACCATTTTAAAGACTAAAGCCTCATGCACACGAGACGCAGTTAAACGCGCGTTCAGATGCAGTTGGACAGTTTTTTCAACTGCACCTGAACTCATTCAATGTTATCCTATGTGTCCATGCACACAGTCTCGTTTTTTTCCGTTTATATGCAGTTGCGTTTAATCTCGTTTTTCCAGAAGCAAAAAAATGCGTTCAGAAACAAAAATTTCTGCGTTTCAGACGCAAAACGCGGCAAAACGCGGTAAAACGCGGCAAAACGCCGCTACCGCGTTTAGCCGCGTTTGCGTTTATATGCGTTTTTAAAGGTGACCTTTTTTTTAACATTAAAAATCTCAAAAATGATTGCAAATGATGAAAAACCATTAGAAAAATATTTTAAACAATTGCAATTGCAAGTGGACAATCCACAACTTGTGGCAAGTGACGTGGCAAGTGGACAATCCACAACTTGTGGCAAGTGACATGGCAGGTGGCAAGTGATGTGGCAAGTGGACAATCCACAACTTGTGGCAAGTGACGTGGCAGGTGAAGTGGCAAGTGACGTGGAAAGTGGACAATAGACAACTTGTGGCAGGTGACGTGGCAAGTGACCTGGCAGGTGACGCGGCAAGTGACTTGGCAGGTGACGTGGCAAGTGGAAAATCAACAACTTGTGGCAGGTGACTGGCATGTGACGTGGCAAGTGGACAATAGACAACTTGTGGCAGGTGACGTGGCAAGTGACCTGGCAGGTGACGCGGCAAGTGACTTGGCAGGTGACGTGGCAAGTGGAAAATCAACAACTTGTGGCAGGTGACTGGCATGTGACGTGGCAAGTGGACAATCCATAACTTGTGGCAGGTGACGTGGCAAGTGACGTGGCAAGTGGACAATCCACTTGTGGCAGGGGACGTGGCAAGTGACGTGGCAAGTGGACAATCCACTTGTGGAAGGTGATGTGGCAAGTGACGTGGCGAGTGGACAATCCACAACTTGTGTCAGGTGACGTGGCAAGTGGACAGTCCACAACTTGTGGCAGGTGATGGGGCAAGTGATGTGGCAAGTGGACAATCCACTTGTGGCAGGGGATGTGGCAAGTGACGTGGCGAGTGGACAATCCACAACTTGTGTCAGGTGACGTGGCAAGTGGACAATCCACTTGTGGCAGGTGACGTGGCAGGGGACGTGGCAAGGGACGTGGCAAGTGGACAATCCACAACTTGTGGCAGGTGATGTGGCTGGTGACGTGGAAAGTGGTGTGGCAAGTGGACAATCCACAACTTGTGGCAGGTGATGTGGCTGGTGACGTGGTAAGTGGACAATCCACAACTTGTGGCAGATGGCATGGCAGGTGACGTGGAAAGTGGACAATCCACATCTTGTGGCAAGTGACGTGGCAGGTGATGTGGCAAGTGACGTGGCAAGTGGACAATCTACAACTTGTGGCAGGTGATGTGGCAAGTGATGTGGCAGGTGATGTGACAAGTGGACAATCCACATCTTGTGGCAAGTGACGTGGCAGCTGACGTGGCAAGTGACGTGGCAGGTGACGTGGCAAGTGACATGGCAAGTGGACAATCCACATCTCGTGGCAAGTGACGTGACAGGTGATGTGGCAAGTGATGTGGCAAGTGGACAATCCACAACTTGTGGCAGGTGACGTGGCAGGTGATGTGGCAAGTGACGTGGCAGCTGACGTGGCAAGTGGACAATCCAAAACTTGTGGCAGGTGACGTGGCAAGTGACGTGGCAGGTGACGTGGCAAGTGATGTGGCAAGTGGACAATCCACAGCATGTGGCAAGTGACGTGGCAAGTGGACAATCCACAACTTGTGGCAGGTGACGTGGCAGGTGACGTGGCAAGTGAACAATCCACAACTTGTGGCAGGTGACGTGGCAAGTGACGTGGCAGGTGAAGTGGCAAGTGACGCGGCAAGTAGACAATCCACAACTTGTGGCAGGTGATGTGGCAAGTGACGTGGCAGGTGATGTGGCAAGTCACGTGGCAAGTGGACAATCCACAACTTGTGGCAGGTGATGTGGCTGGTGACGTGTCAAGTGGACAATCCACAGCTTGTGGCAGGTGGCATGGCAGATGACGTGGAAAGTGGACAATCCACATCTCGTGGCAAGTGACGTGGCAGCTGACGTGGCAAGTGACGTGGCAAGTGGACAATCCAAAACTTGTGGCAGGTGACGTGGCAAGTGATGTGGCAGGTGACGTGGCAAGTGATGTGGCAAGTGGACAATCCACAGCTTGTGGCAAGTGACGTGGCAAGTGGACAATCCACAACTTGTGGCAGGTGACGTGGCAGGTGACGTGGCAAGTGAACAATCCACAACTTGTGGCAGGTGACGTGGCAAGTGACGCGGCAAGTAGACAATCCACAACTTGTGGCAGGTGATGTGGCTGGTGACGTGGCAAGTGGACAATCCACAGCTTGTGGCAGGTGGCATGGCAGATGACGTGGAAAGTGGACAATCCACATCTCGTGGCAAGTGACGTGGCAGGTGATGTGGCAAGTGACGTGGCAAGTGGACAATCCACAATTTGTGGCAGGTGACGTGGCAGGTGATGTGGCAAGTGGACAATCCCCAACTTGTGGCAAGTGACGTGGCAAGTGGACAATCCACAACTTGTGGCAGGTGCCGTGGCAAGTGACACGGCAAATGCAAGTGTACAACTGCTCTCTATGCTGCTGCTGCTCACTCTGATCAAAATAGCAGAAATAGTTAAAAAAAAATGCTTTGAGAGCTTGGGGAGGGTCTACATGATGTTATCTTTATAAACGCGTCTAAACGCAAACGCGTCTAAACGCGTCTAAACGCGTCTAAACGCGACATGCAAACGCGGCAAAACGCGCGTTTCTAAACGCGCGTTTCAGCTTTTTTTTAACAGAGGTTTCATCTGCGTCTCGTGTGCATGAGGCCTAAATCTTTTCTGACACTTGTTGCTTACAAGTAAAAATCCTGTATTTTCTGCTAGAAAATCACTTGGAACCCCCAAAAATTATATATATATTTTTTTTTTTTTAGCACAGACCCTAGGGAATAAAATAGCGGTTGTTGCAATATTTTATGTCACACGGCATTTGCACAGGGGTCTTTCAAACGCAATTTTTTTGGGGGGAAAAAGACACTAATTTATAAAAAAAAAAAAAACTAAAATAGTAGTTAGCTTTTTTTTTTTTTTTTTTTTTTTTTTTTTTCGTCCAAAAGTTTTGATTACCTGTTTTTGTGTATTTAATATATAGTTTTTTTAATCTAAATTATACGTACAAGTGAACTGATTGGAGGTTTGTTATGTTTAAATGTAAGACATTTTCTGTATTAAGGCTGCTTTCACACTGGAGCAGGCAGGCGTTGACGGCAAAACGCTGCTAGTTTTAGCGGAGCTATTTGGCTGTTAGCGGGGCACTTATAACCCAGCTAGCGGCCGAGGAAGAGGTTAAATGCGCCCATGAAGTGCCGCTGCCAAATTGCATTGCATGCGCTTTGGCAGTGGTGTCCATTCATTTCAATGGGCAGGAGTGGTAGAGGAGCGGTATACACCACTCCAAATGTGCTGCTTGCAGGACTTTTTTTTTTTTAACATCCTGCCAGCGCATCGCCTCCATGTGAAAGCACTCGGGCTGCAAGGGGAGCCGTTTTGCAGGTACTTTACAGGTGCTACTTTTAGCCCAAAGCCCCTGAAAAACTTAGATTTTATGAGATGGGGGAATAATTAAAAATTGGCCTAACATATCCGCCCAAAAAAGTCGGCATTATATATCAGCCATCAGCCGCCACGATTTCTAAATATCGGCATCTGCCAGAGAAACCCATATCGGTCGACCTCTAGTCATACCCTGAAAAAGTCTGTTTTTTTTATGCAGAGTTTTCTTAATTGCACTGAAAAGATAGTTTTCCCTGATTAGTTATCAAAGTACATTATAACCAGGGCTTGAGTCCTGCGGGAACGCATGGGAACGGAGTTCCTGTACTTTTTCCACAACAGGAACTCTGTTCCCGTTAGCAGCCGCGTCCTGCAAGACTTTGAAGTATGTGAGCTGTGTGGCAGGTGCTACACCATCAGCCGCCGACACAGCTCGCAATAGTAAGTGCCTCACACCAGGGGTGGACTGACCATTCAGGCATTGCCAGTAGGGGGCCCCATGACAGCTTCCTCTTCGATCTACCTGTCAATCACAGCTAGCTGACGGGTAGATCAGGTCCCTGCTGCTAAGAGATTGTATTTAGTCAGACCTCTCGTGATCCCCGCTGGCCCCTCCTGATTTTCTGTCTCCTAAGCAGGAACACATCACTATCTCCATAAGCAGTTAATTTATAACCGTTCCTTTTAACCCTGTGCTATCCAAACTCTGTTCAATGAAAAGTGTAAACTTACCACAAACACTTTATATGCAAAATAACATTCCCCAATAAAGATCAGAACATGATGTTCACATTTGCATGGAAGCACAATTGAATGAATGCTGATTATTCAGAGAATTACCGTATTTATGTTTGTTGAGGATTGTTTTTTTTTTTTTTTTTTTCTTACTAACAGTTAAGCTTCATACACACAATACGAAAATTGGATGGATCTTGGGTGGGAGTTCCCACACTTTTTCCCCCCAGGACTTGACCTCTGATTATAACAGTCACAGAAGTTAACCTTTTGTACAATTACTAAAATGTATTGGGTTTGTTTTTCAAGAAGAGCAAAAAGACTGGAGCAACAAAAGTATAATTGATAACCAAAACGCACACAATGGGGTTGATTTACTAAAACTGGAGAATGCAAAATCTGGTGCAGCTCTACATAAAAACCATCAGCTTCCAGGTTTTATTGTCAAAGCTTAACCACTTGCCGACCGCCGCACGACGATGTACGCCGACAGAATGGCACGGGCAGGCATATGGGCGTACATGTACGTCCCTGCCTTCCCGCGGCTGGGGGGCCCGATTGGGCCCCCCCCCGGTGCCAGCGTTCAGAAGCGATCCGGGATGAGGGGGCGGCCATTCATTCATGGCCACCCCCTCTCGATCGCTCCTGACGAATGGAAGTGAGGCGTGACATCACTTCCTCTCCTGTAATGTAAACACAGGAGAGGAAGTGATGTATTCTCTCCTCCGTGTCGGTATTTTTCGTTCCGACACCGAGGAGAAAGGATCGGTGAGTTGCACCAACACGACACTTCACAGTAGAACATGCCAGGCACACTCACACCCCCCCTTCACCCCCCCAATCACCCCTGCACCCCCAGTCACAGTGACACCAATAGCATTTTTTTTTTTTTGCATTGGTGTCATTTGTGACTGTAATAACTGTTAGGGCAGTTAGGGTTAGCCCCCTTTAGTTCTAAGGTACCCCCCTAACCCCCCCAATAAAAGTTTAACCCCGTGATCACCCCCCGTCGCCAGTGTCACTAAGGCTGGGTTCACATTGCAGCGGTTTATGAGAACGGATGTGATTCGCACCGCACTGCAGTGCAAATCACATCCGATCTCTGTGCGATTCGAGTTCAGCCATACAGATAGTATGGCTGAATTCGCGCCGCAAACTCGCACGGGACCCTTTTTTTGGTCCGCAGCAGAATCGGATCGCATGGGTGTTCACACCATGCGATCCGAGTTTGCAGATCGCACTGCGATATGCGAACTGATCTGGGGGTGTCATTAACATTTCACTGACACTCCCAGCAGTTCGCATAGGGCAGTGTGAACTGCCGCCGGGAGGCATGCGATGCGGGAACCCGCCGCGGATTTGTGGCGTTCCCGCATCGCTCCAGTGTGAACCCAGCCTAATAAGCGATCGTTTTTCTGATCGCTGTATTAGTGTCACAGGTGACGCTAGTTAGGCAGGTAGGTATTTAGGTTCGCCGCAGCTTTTTATAGCGCCAGGGACCCCCATATACTACCGCATAAAGCCCCCTGATTGCCCCCTAGTTAACCCTTTCACCAGTGATCACCATATAACTGTTACAGGTGACGCTGGTTGGTTAGTTATTTTTTATAGTTTCAGGGCACCCGCCATTTATTACCTAGTCTCACTAGTGTACCCCTAAATTTAGGGGTGTCTACTTTCCAAAATGGGGTCATTTGGGGGGGGGGGGGGTTGTGCCATCTTGGCATTTTATGGCCTTCAAAACTGTAACGCCCTTAGAAAGCCTGAAGGCGGTGCTTGGTTTTCGGGGCCCCGTACGCGGCTAGGCTCCCAAAAAGTCCCACATATGTGGTATCCCCATACTCAGGAGAAGCAGCAGAATTTATTTTGGGGTGTCATTTCACATATGCCTATAGCATGTGTGAGCAATATATCATTTAGTGACAACTTTGTGAAAAAATTAAATAAAATAAAAAAGTTTGTAATTTTCCCGTAACTTGTGGCAAAATATAAAATATTCCATGGACTCAACATGCCTCTCAGCAAATAGCTTGGGGTGTCTACTTTCTAAAATGGGGTCATTTGTGGGGGTTTTGTGCCATCTTGGCATTTTATGGCCTTCAAAACTGTAATAGGTAGTGAGGAGTAAAGTCAAATATTTACGCTCCTTAGAAAACCTGAAGGCGGTTCTTGGCTTTCGGGGCCCCGTACGCGGCTAGGCTCCCAAAAAATCCCACACATGTGGTATCCCCGTACTCAGGAGAAGCAGCAGAATTTATTTTGGGGTGTCATTTCACATATGCCCATAGCATGTGTGAGCAATATATCATTTAGTGACAACTTTGTGTAAAAAAAAAAAAAAAAAAAAAAAAAAATATTTTTTTTTTTGTCATTATTCAATCGCTTGAGGCAAAAAAATAAAATATTCAATGGGCTCAACATGCCACTTATCAATTTCCTTAGGGGGTCTACTTTCCAAAATGGGGTCATTTGGGGGGGTTTTGTACTGCCCTGCCATTTTAGCACCTCAAGAAATGAGATAGGCAGTCGTAAACTAAAAGCTGCGTAAATTCCAGAAAACGTACCTTAGTTTGTAGATGTGATAACTTTTGCGCAAACCAATAAATATACAGTTATTGACTTTTTTTTTTTTTACCAAAGACATGTGGCTGAATACATTTTGGCCTAAATGTATGACTAAAATTGAGTTTATTGGATTTTTCTAATAACAAAAAGTAGAAAATATCATTTTTTTTTTCAAAATTTGCGGTCTTTTTACGTTTATATCGCAAAAAATAAAAATCGCAGAGGCAATCAAATACCATCAAAAGAAAGCTCTATTTGTGGGAAGAAAAGGACGCAAATTTTGTTTGGGTACAACATTGCATGACTGCGCAATTACCAGTTAAAGCAGCGCAGTGCCAAATTGTAAAAAGACCTCTGGTCATTGACCAGCAAAATGGTCCGGTCTGAAAGTGGTTAATTGAACAAGCTGAAGTTAGAAGCTGATTGGGTACCATGCACAGTTGCACCAGTTTTAGTAAATCTCCCCCAATGTCTCAATAAATATATAAAGGGGACCAAATCGGTGAGTAAAAATGTGTTTTATATAAAACACAATGGGGGTTATTTACTAAAGGAAAATCCACTTTGCACTGCAAGTGCACTTGGAAGTAAAGTTGCTGTAGATCTGAGGGGGACATGCAAGGAAAATAAAAAAAAATGCAATTTTAGCTTGCACATGATTGGATGATAAAATCGGCAGAGCTTCCACTCATTTCAGATCTACCCGTTAGATTTAGAGCGACTGCACTTGCAGTGCAAAGTGGATTTGCCTTTTCGTAAATAACCCCCAATGTCCCACAATTGCAGACAAATATATTAATCTAAAAGAAAGAACTTTGTTTCTACTGTGGAGTTTTTTTTCTTTTCCTTTTTTTTTAATTTATTTTTTTTTTTTTGTTATCTTTTTCCCTCTTATGCATGGAGGAGATAGGGTAGGGTCTTAGACCCCTTTTTACACTGACGGCCATTTAGCATTAGAACAGAGCGTGAAAACTGCCTCCCTTGCCACCCCAGTGTAAAAACCCGAGTGCTTTCACAGTGGGGCGGTGTGCTTGCAGGATGTTAGAAAGAGTCCTGCGAGCAGCATCTTTGGGGTGGTTCGGGAGAGGTGTATACACTGCTCCCAGACCTTGCCTGCCCATTGGAATGAATGGGCAATGTTTCTGAAGCTGTTGCAACACAGGCGCTTTTAACCCCTTTTTGTGGGTTAAAAGCACTCCGCTATTGCCCAAATAGCGGTGACAAAGTGCTGCTAAAACGAGCAGAACTTTACCACTAATGCTTGGGCAGCTGCAGTGTGAAAGCAGCCTTAAGCAGAAGATAGAGTGCATGTTAGATAGAGGGATATCTCTGTCTCTTGAAAAATGCAGATCAGTAGATGTTATCCAGTGCGCTGTATGTCCAGGGGAAATATGATTTATCAGTTGCTTTGGCAGTGTTAGTGCATTTTTCAAATATTATTCATTGTATTGTCTTTTTACTTGAATTCGCAATAAAAATGATTAAAACAAAGAAACAAAGTCCGTCCACAGGTGAAGAAGTGCCGATTTGTAATTCACACCTGATCACTACTGTGCTCCAACACCAAACGCAACACCTTATCAGACTGTCGGATGAACCCCCATAAGCAGGCATCACAGCTCCTCAAAACATGAATGGACCATGGAGAGAGGAAAAGGACAGACCCATTTTGCAATTCTGTGAGTTTTTTATTATAAAAGGCACCAAGATAAAAAAAAGAAATGCAGCATGTATCAGCCAAACGCTGTCTGCCAGCAAAAGTGATGGTGTCAGTGACTCGGACTCGCCCAGAATGTTTCATGGCTAAAGAACAACTTCAGGGGCCAGTGCCATGCAAAGAATAAAATGGTGATTGTTGCAATTTTTTATGTTGCATTTTCATGCATACAGACACAACATAATTCCCAATTTCTTAGTAAAATATAGAAGATGATGTTTTGCCAAATAAATAAATAAATACCAAATATGTCAAGATTTTTTGCACTCCCGTGAAATGGTGACAAGCTCTATGGTACCAAAAAAATAAATCCCCAGTGTCAGATTCAAGCCTTGTAAAAGTGATTAGGTGGCTGTGGAGCTGCTCGGATCACTTCTACATGAAAGTCAGTTGTTGACTCAAAAAAAATAAACATTCAGGACGTTTATATTGGTACACTGGACAGGAAGCGGCTAGGTAATCCCCACAAGTGGTACTAATGCCTCCAAGATTAAAAGAACAGAAAAAAGCGTAAAAGTGATTAGGCTTATTTACCGCTCCTACAGCACTGCAAAGTTGCGGCTTGCAGGACTTTTTTTGCCATCCTGCCAGCGCACCGCTCTAGTGTGAAAGCACTTGGGCCTTTACACTGGAGGAGAGGCTCTTTACAGGCGCCTCGGTGTGAAAGTAGCCTTGGAGTCCTACCCGTTTCCTGTGAAGGAGAGTAGTTGTTTCATCGAGGAAAAATCGGACTAACGTTCACCCGATTCTTAGTGTGTACCCCACTTAACAAATCTCTGAGGGTTTCACAGAACAGCTGTCTTTTATACTGAGATTAAATTGCACAGGTGGACTCTCTTTACGAATTAGGTGACTTCTGAAGGCAATTGGTTCCACTAGATTTTAGTTGTGGGTCTCGATAAAGGGGGCCGAATACAAATGCATGCAACACTTTGCAGATATTTGTTTGTAAAAAAAAAAATTGAAAACCATTTATCATTTTCTTTCCACTTCACAATTATATGCCACTTTGTGTTGGTCTGTCACATAAAATACCTTTTACGTTTTTAGTTATAACATGACAAAATGTGGAAAATTTCAAGGGCTATCTATACTTTTTCAAAGCAATGTATGTAACTGGTAGCGGGGAAGAGAACTTTTATTATTTACCACTTTATATTTTAGGTTACACATTCAGAAGCAGTCTGTTACCCTGTGTGTAGTGTAATATGTACTGTACATGCATGGTTCAGTGCAGCACCTTCTGGAAAAGGACAGAAAAGAGAAGTGAAAACAACCTCAGCTGTGAGAGTAATAAACTGTCTATCAGAGCTTAGAACCAAACAAAGCTTTTTAAAGTGGTTGTATACTCATTTTTTTTTACTTTTACCTACAGGAAAGCCTATAATAAGGCTTATCTGTAGGTAAAAAAAAATCTCCTAAACCTGTACGGTTTAGGAGATATTCCCCTCGGTATGCGCCGCTTACAAGGGTATTCTCGGCTGAACGCCCGGTAGTGACTATATCGCGGCTCCCGCCACTCACAGCGCCAGAGCCGCGATACCTGGAAGAAACGCAGAGGGAGCATGTCGGGGCCTTGTTCTAAGGTAAGTATTTCATAATGAGCTAGTATGCGGTGCATACTAGCTCATTATGCCTTTTCCTTTGCAGGTAGAAAAAAAAGATCTGCGGGTTTACTCCCGCTTTGACTGTTCTGCTGCTGTATTGTCTGCATGGCTTGGAAGCTTGATGTCTCATATTTTTCATTAATTATTACCACATTATTTCTCTGAGACCTGTAAATTATATCTATTTCTTTAATCCTACATTGCAGGACACAGAGCCATAGTAGTTACTATGTGGGTTATAGGCCACCTTCAGGTGCTGGACACTGGCACACCCTAAACAGGAATTTGCCTCCCTATATAACCCCTCTCATACCAGGAGTACCTCCCAGTTTTTTTGCCAGTGTCTAAGGTGTTGGTCATGAGTGAAGCTGTGCTAAGCTCCACGGGAGCAATCCTTGCTGGGGCTAGCTATGCAGCTGGATCCATTCAAAGTGTATTTTAGGCCAAATTGAATTTTACCCAGACCTTGTGGCGGAAGAAACAAGGTTTTGCCTGTAGCGCTTCTCTTTTTAGAGAGCTGGACCCCGGATCCAGTACCTTGGTATTTTAATCCATAAAGTTTTACTGGTGTGGGGCTATTACAGGTCCAGGAGTGTGGGTTCCCGGTTCCTGAAGGTTTGTTAACCGAACCCACCGTGAAGGGTGAAGATTGGGTCTGTTGGTTTTACCACAGAAAACCCTGCGGCAGGAAAGGTAAGTTGAGTTTTTCTAAGAAATGTTAAAATTTTTCTTATGAAATGTCTCCTTTAAAAAATAAAAATAAATTAAATGTCATGCCTAAGTGTCCCCACTGGAGGCTGTATGGAGCACATACCTTCTTATGCTTTCCTTAGAGATCACGCTGTATCAGGAAGCAGTAGGCTCTTTTCCTCCGGCGAGCAGCTCAGACCTCCGGTGAGTTTGGGGAAGGGAGCTAGAAACACCCCAAAAGAGGGCTAAAGTGATCTCCCTCAAGCTCTGAAAGTCATGATAGGATGGAAAAAAGGTTAGTCACTTTAATCGCATCCCAGATTGTGATAAAATGCGGCAGATTCCATTCCATTACCCTAGAACCCTCAAACCCTGGGTCTGGGGCAGGAGAAGATGTTTTCTCTGAGGACCATGAACAGGCTGATTACTCCACTTCTGAGGGGTCATATGCGGAAGATCAGCTTAACATTGTGGGTTCAATTTCTTACTGAATTGGTCTGCTCCACATTTTATGCTATCCTTCGCTGAGTGTCCTCTTCATGTTTTGGATTCGCTAAAGCCTCCTCCAAAGCTGTGCATGCCTTTCCTGACCATTCATTGTTGGGAAAGTTCATGTATTCTGAGTGGGATCACCCAGATAAGCATTTTTTTTTCCCTCCTAAAAATTTTTTCACACTTTATCCTATGGAGGAAAAAAAAAAACCTTTCTAAAGATGGAAGATACCAGCAATTGACCCTGCTATGTCTTCTGATTAAAATTTTGACTTGTCCGGCAGACAATACTTAGGGATCCAAGGGATAAAGAGTTGGAATTCCTATAAAAAATAAAATAATATATATATATATATATATATATATATATATATATATATATATTAAAATTGTTTTCCTGACAGGTTGAGTGTTTCAGCCTGTGCTGCCAGTAATTGGATGTCAAATCCTTGAGAGATCAGTTTTAAACGGGTGCTTAAAATTATCCCTGTTCAGCAGGCCCAGGTTCTGGCAAGCTCCTAGTAGCATTATGTTGGCAATAGACGCTATGAGAGATTCTATCTTCAGACCTCACGCCTTTCGCTGGGCTGGTACATATGTATAGAATACTATGGTTGAAAAATTTGGTCAGCTGAAGCGTCATAACCCTTTCATGACTAAGCCTATTTTTGGCATATGTTTACAAGTTAAAATCCATATTTTTTGCTAGAAAATTACTTGGAACCCCCAAACATTATATATATATATATATTTTTTTTAGCAGAGACTCTAGAGAATAAAATGGCGATTGTTGCAATATTTTATGTCACACGGTATTTGCGCAGAGGTGTTTTAAACGCAACTTTTTGGGAAAGGACACTTTCATGAATAAAAAAAAAAAAACAGTAAAATTAGCCCAATTTTTTGCATAATGTGAAAGATAAAGTTACGCTGAGTAAATAGATACCAAACATGTCACACTTTATAATTGCACGCACTCATGGATTGATGACAAAGTACGGTACCTAAAAATCTCAATAGCCAATGCACCTTGAGTGTTTACAAGGTTTTGGCTCCTCCCTTAGCCAGACTAAGGGCCTAAGGTATAACAATTATAGTTTACCTGGACGATCAGCTCTTGATGGACCAGATGGTAGCCCGCTTATGCCAAAGTATGGCATTGGTCACCATATTCAACTACCTGGAATACCTAGGTTGGATTTCTCATCCTAGAGTAATCTTCCTTTTAAAACCATTAAGGAGATTAAAATACTTGGGTCTGTTCATAGATACACCCAGAAAAGGGTATTCTTGCCCCAGGCAAAGATCACTGCCATAAAGGAACTAATTAAAGTGGTTGAGGCAAGATGAATCCTTCTATTCAGCTTGCATGAGGGAAAGATGGTGGCTTCATTCGAGGCCGTTCCTTATGCTCGGTTTTATTCAAGACTGCTGCAAAACTGTATCAGCTTGGAACAAGAGGGTTCAGGCTCTAGATTTTCCAATGTGTCTGACTCCAAGGGTGCACCGGAGCCTCGGTTTATGGTTAATAACCAAAAAACTGCAAAGAGAAAAATCCTTCCTACAGTTAACTGAGAAGTGGTAACAACATACACCAGCCTTTTTTAGGTTGGGGAGCAGTCCTGAAAGAGATAACTGTCCAAGAGAAGTGATCAGAAATGACCTTGCCCATTAACATTCTACAGATTCGGGCAGAGCTCTTGGTCCTGAGGGCCTGGATGTTTAATTTGTGGAGCTGTCCTGTCAGGATCTAATCCAACAATGCCACAGCAATAGCTGTGAAGAAAAAGTTGTGCGGCCCAGTTAGAGGTGAATCATATCCTATCATGGGCAGAAAACAATGACCTTGCTTATTGGCAGTTTTTCATTGTAGGAATATTGTAGGAGTTGCCAGCAGTTTTCCCCGGGAGAATGGTTCCTTCACCCCGATAACTTCTGACAATAGGTCAAAGATGAGGGATTCCAGATGTATATTTGTTTTGTGTCCAGGTTCAACAAAGAGATTGTCAACTTTGTTTTAAGAACAAAGGATCCACTAGCATGCGGAACAGGTGCCTTGGTGTTCCCGTGGAATCTGTTTTCGTTTTTTATGCATTCCCTCCTTTTTTTTTCTGTATGCATGACTTCTTTGCAGGATCAAGCAGGAAGGGAAGTCATTCTTGTGTCCCAGAAGATCTTGGTATGCAGGGATCGTAAGGTTGGCAGTAGGGGTCCCATGGACCCTACCACCACGTCCAGACCTTCTCTCGCAAGGTCCAGTATTCCATCTTACCTTTCAAATGCAAAATTTGATATTAAGACCCACATTCTGAGGAAACGTGGGCTGTCAGGTTCAGTGGTATCTACCTTGGTTAATGCAAGGAAGCCTGCCTCCATAATCGTATATTATGGAGTCTGGAAAGCATATGTCTCCTGGTATGAAACCAGGGGTTGGTACCCCAGGAAATGGGTCATAGGTAGAATCCTTGACCTTCTGCTGATGGGGTTAGAAGTAAAGCTGGCTTTGAGTACTTTCAAAGGACAGGTCTCGGCCTTATCAGTATTTTTTTTTCAATGACCACTTGCTTCACATTCTCTGGTTCATAGCTTTATTGAGGGAGTAATGCGGCTTAATCCTCCGGTTAGGTCACCCCTGAACCCTTGCGTCTTGAATTTAGTTCTGTCGGCATTACAAAAACTGCTTAGTTTGAGCCGATACGAGATATTCCCTTTTTTGACAAGGAACCTAGTTTTTCTGGTAACCATATCTTCTGCAAGAAGGGTATCAGAGTTGGCTACTCTTTCTTGTAAAGAGCCATATTATTATTATTCACAAAGGTAGGATAAGGAAGGATAAGGTAGTTCCTGTTTAAGAGTGAACTTAGCCCAGTTGGGGGTCGTCTGGTGGAAGCAAACCCCCCCCCCCCCCCAACTCACCTGGGATCTGAACTGCTCGCTGGAGGAAAAGAGCCTGCTGCTTCCTGATACAGCGTGATTTCTGAGGAAAGCATGAGAAGGTACGTGCTCCATACAGCCTGCAGTGGTGACACTTAAGCATGACATTTACTTTTTTTTTTTATTTATTTTTTTAATTTTAACATTTCTTAGAAAAACTCAACTTATCTTTCCCACCGCAGGGTTTTCTGTGGTAAAACCAACAGACCCAATCTTCACCCTTCACGGTGTGTTCCGTTAACAAACCTTCAGGAACTGGAAAACTACACTCCTGGACCTGTAATAGCACCACGCCAGTAAACTATTGCTTAAAATACCAAAGTACTGGATCCGGCTCTCTAAAAAAAAAAAAGCGTTACAGGCAAATCCTCGTTTCTTCCGCCACGTTGCCTGGGTACCATTCAATTTGGCCAAAAAGACACTTTGAATGGATCCAGCTGCATAGCTAGCTCCAGCAAGGACTGCTCCAGTGGAGCTCAGCACATCTTCACTCATGACCAACACCTTTAGACACTGGCGAAAAAACTGGAGGTACTCCCGGTATAGGAGGGGTTATATAGGGAGGCAACTTCCTGTTGAGGGTGTGCCAGTGGACAGCACCTGAAGGTGGCCTATAACCCACATAGTAACTACTATGGCTCTGTGTTCCATGATGTACTTCAAAAGAAAAGGATTTTACAGGTAAGCTGGTGAAAATGCCATAACTGGCATTTCATTCTAAAATATTCTATTAAATCGGTCTACAAAAAACACTTTACCAGTTCTGTTGTGGTTTTAAATCCTAAAAGGGTGATGACCCAGTTAAGAAAACTGGAGTCAAACAAGAAGGGGCTCCAAGTGGAAAACAAACATAAGGCTTAATGTACACGGGATGTTTTTAAAACCTCTTCTGAATGATCTAACTTGACAGATAGTAACCCATGTTTAAAACGTCAGTTTTGCCTCCTTTTACATGCCACTCTAGTCAACTGCCTCTGAACATCTGTTTACCAGCAGCAGTGTACATGAGGCCAAGTGGTATAAGTATAATTCAAAATGTTTTAGTAGAAACGTATAATGCCAATGGAGAATTGTCAAACCTTCACCACACCATATAAAAGGCATGCGTGACAGTGTTGTCAAGAGCAACAATTAAAAACAACCCAGGCTCTGACGTTCATCCGATCATACCAGAGGAACACACTGATTGCACAATGGTGGGAGAAAGGGATCACTAATGGCCAATGGATACAGCAGAAAAGGAAGAATAGAATGGTAAATCTATGCATTTGTAGTGCCACATCCAATATTAGAGTCAAAAAATAGGAAGAAACGCCCTACAGTGGACTTTTTAGGCACACTTAATTAGTAGCAAAAGTATTCTTGAGTAGTAACCTCCGTTTGAAAATTGTTTTATTAATTGTTAGACATATTAGATTAAACATTCTATTCTCTGTATTTTAACAATTGATAACATTGTCACCATATCCTAAAATGACAAAAAATGTCATTGCACCCAACGCATTTCAGCGTACAGATATCTTTCTTCAGGGGTGTGTATTGAAGAGAAAAATGGATCTACAACATAATTTGAGGAAATGGTATCTACCAATGAAAGTGCATTATAAATGATATTTACAAATTTTGTAGGTACACTTACTTTTAGATGATGTGGTGTGTTAACATTCCAACACATTAAATTTAAAAACGGAGAAAAGAAGAGAGGCATCAAAAAGGGAGACTGTGCTTGCTGGGTTAAAAGAGAGAAGAGTATAAAATATTTGCCAGAGTAAAAAAAAAAGTAAAAAAAATGTATTATACATTTGAATCCTTAACCACTTGCCTACTGGGCACTTAAACCCCAACCCCCCTCCTGACCAGACCAATTTTCAGCTTTCAGTGCTCTCACACTTTGAATGACAATTAGTCATGTAATACTGTACCTAAATTCATTTTTTGTCCTTTATTTGTGTGAAAAAAAGAGATTTCTTTTGGTGGTATTTGATCACCTCTGGGGGGTTTTTTTGTGCTATAAATGAAAAAAGACCAAAAATTGAGGGGAAAAAAAAAATTCTTATTTTTTTGTGATAAAATGTTGCAAATTATATTTTCTTCATACATTTTGGCCACAATTTATACTGCTACATAGCTTTGGTAAAAATAACCCAAATTAGTGGATATTATTTGGTCTTTGTGAAAGTTAGAGAGTCTACAATCTGTGGTGCAAATCATAAAAAGTTGATCACACCTGATGTACTGGTGGCCGATCTCATTTCTTGCGACCCGAACAAGCCAAGAAAGTACAAATAACCCCCAAATTACCCCCTTTTTTTTTTTTTTTTTTAAAGTAGAGATTCCAAGGTAGTAAGATGCATGGTGAGGTTTTTGATGATGTAATTTTTTTCCCACAATTCTTTGCAAAATTAAGATTTTTATTTATTTTTCCACAAAATTGTCATTGTAATAGGTTACTTTTCTCGGATGGCATGTGTATACCACAAATAACGCTCCAAAATACATTCTGCTACTCCTCCTGAGAGGCCCAATATGAAGGGAGCGCCATCACGTGTTCTAGGAGCATAAATTGCACATCTAACTTGTTGACTACCTATTAAACTTTTGAAGGCCCTGGAGCACCAGGACAATGACATGTGACACTGATACGTGACACTGACAGAATGCACTGATAGGTGGCACTGGGGACAGATGGTACTGAGAGGTGGTACTGGGGACATATGGCACTGTGTGTGTGGGCACTGTTTGTGTTAATACTCACGCTGCAGCCGGAGGTCGCTCTCCCTACTCACACGCGGTCTCTGTGTGAGGAGGAAGAGCTGGCTATGAGAGATGATCTCGTATGTTTAATTGTAATTGGGTGCACCAGAGCTTTTTATGGGCTTCATAACAAAGGGAGTGAATACATACCCACATGCCAATTATCTGTTTTTTTTATTTCTGAAAAATTGTGTTATTTATATATTTTTCGAATTTTAGTTCACCAACTTAGACTATTGTATTCTGATCCATCACATATAATTCAGATTAAAAAACATTGAACTAAAGGCTGTAATGTAACTAAATAGAAATTCAAGGGGGGTGAATACTTTTGCAAGGCACTGTATTTTTTGCAGTTACGTGATGCAAGATCCTTTTCTTTGTTTGAAGTTTTTTTGCTTCACACGACAGTCTTGGTTATTGCTCTGGCATGTCCTAATAAATGGTTTTTCAATTTTGGGGTTAGAAACCGTCTATCTGACCTTGCAAAGTCCTTAAGGGCTCATTTCTTTCAATTCCATTCCACAGTGTTTTTTTTGTTTTTGTTTTTATTGGCACGCAGGGCCTCCAAGTTACAGTAACGACTGTGTTCACAACTGCTGTAGCATCGTAGCAGAAGAATGTAAAAATATCTCTCAAATATGTCCTCGCTGCATCCGCAGTGTTAAAAATATTTGCAGTTTATGATGAGAAACAAGAAGATCTTTAGTAGAAAGCAGCCCATTTTACACATTGTTAGGCATGCTTTTTAACCCCCTTGATCGTCCTAGATGTTAACCCCTTCCCAGTGTCAAACCAGACCGAGACAGAAGTACAGTTAAATCACACTTGTTTAATAACAAAAGTAAAAAGAACAAACTTGGCCAAAACATAGCCAAATTTCACTAATCAGAACGGATAGTCAGCCAAGCCGGAAGTCGGGGATCAATGTAGTGGAACAGCAAACAGGATCTGGAGCCAGAAGGGATGTCAGAAAAGCAAGTTTTGAACAGGATTGCAGTAGAGTGTCTCAGTTTCTGTGATGTTGACCAAGGCGAAGGCAGGGCTCCTCTGGACTGGACGGCTAAAGTAGGCAGGACTGACGCGCAAGATATCATCAACAGCTGTGTAACTGTAGAGAGATAGGAGCTGGAAATTATCCGACAGCTGAGCAGCCAGCTCAGAGAGCCAAGCCCTGATACCCAGCAGTGTCATTAGTACGATGATGGTGTATAGTATTTGCATTGATCACTGTATTAGTGTCACTGGTGATGTCAGTTCATCTACTAGCACCAGTTAGTGTCAGATTGCTCACTGCACTATTGCAGCCCCATTATAAGTCACTGATCGCCACCATTAGTAGAATTAAAAAAAATGAAAATAAAATTCCGGTCTGTATATATACACCATAGTTTGTAGATGATATAACTTTCATGCAAACCAAGCAATGAACACCTATGGAGTTTTTGGTTTAAAAAAAAAAAAAAAGATATATATGTAGCTGAATACCTTTTGGCCTAAATGTATGAATAATTGTGATTTATATTATTATTATTTATTGGATGTTTTATAGCAGAAAGTAAAATATACATTTTTGTTTTCAAAATATTCTGTCTTTTTTTTTTCGTTTATTTTATAAAGGAAAACCCCAGTGGTGATCAAATACCACCAAAAGAAATCTCTATTTGTGTGAATAAAATATCAATTTAGTTTGGTACAGTATTGCATGATTGCGCGATTGCAAGGTAAAATAGCACAGTGCTGAATAGCAAAACATGGCCTGCTCATGTGGTTCTGGAGCTGAGATGATTAAAGCATATACAATTGTTAAACAAGACATTTAATTGAATCCCCTTTCCCTTTCAATCTGCAGCGCTGTAATTTTTCTGTAAAATGCAATATGGCAGCCTTGAGGCCTTCTGTACACAGATGGTTTTTCAGAATGCCCTCCCAGGAACGTCCTTTCCTGCTTGCATGATTGGCTCATTTATTTTCCTACAAGTCTGCACTAAGATACAAGTCAGATTTTAGGCTTTCCCTGCAACAGAAATTTCATTTTTGGTGAGATGTACCTAAAGGGATTCGGACCCTGCCACTTTCCTCATTAGTGTCCTGCAGGTGCAGAGCTGATAATTTTAAAACCGCTCCAAAACAGATTTATTCAGAACATGGACACAGAAAAAAACGCGCTTTTTTTTTTTTTTTTTTTTTTTTTCTTAACAAAAGTGGAGTTAGGCGGGCCATAGGTGTGATTTTTTTTTTTTTTTTTTTTTTTTCCTTCCCAATATTTAGGATAGCAGCAAGATGAGCTCTCTAGTGCCTAGAGCTCACTTGCTGGCACATAACGTAGAACGACTACCTGCAGCCTGAAACTCGTGACTATCCTCTTCAGTTTTGTTTTTTTAGCAAGAGAAATGCATGTTCAGTTGGCGTAAAGATGAAGTCCTATGTATGAATTGTCTTGCATGGACCAGTGTAAATATGCATATCTCATACCTGAGTGATCCCTGTGGAAGCTGAAAATCACTGTAGCCCAGGGCTGAGAGGTTGCCCTTCAACATAGTAACCACAGAATGTTGCTCGCTCAGCACTGCCACCATTCACAGAATGTCTTGTATATTTTTCAATTAATACAAGGTGTTCTCTGATTGGACGAGGTGGGGCAGTGATGTCCCAATATCTCCACCTGCTCCATCTTTACTTTTCCCTTTCCTTCTCTGTTTTGCAGTATTTGACTGATTCTGATCATGAACAATCAACTGTTTTCTCCATAAGACACACTTATTTAAGCAGTACCTTTTTTTTGCTTTCCATGTTAGAACCAGCCCAGCTCCTTCCTGCACGAGGGGGGGATGCTCCGATGTCCCTTCGCCGGCTCACAGGAGTAATGATCTGTAGGAGGTCGTCTGCTCACAGTGCTCGAGGCACTGCGGGAGTGCTCATTCTGCGAGTCCATGCCAGGTCTCAACATGATGGCACCGAGTCCCGTGTGGCGGGTGATGGCAGTTCCGAGGGTGGAGACTTCCGGCGGGTCATAGCAGCGATTGGTTCCAGGTGCTGGAACGCAGGAGGAAGGGGTGGGTCTTCTGGCCGGGACTTCCTTCCGCTGTACACAAGGAAGCAATAATTTAAACCATACAGGCGGCTGCTGCAGTGTTTGCAATGGAGCAAGTTGAATAGTCAGCAGCAATTCTGGATGTAGGCAAGTTCCTGGCCAGGCCCAGATAGAAGAGGTACAGTGGCGCCTCTTTCCTTTTCTCACTGGGTGTTTTTTGTTTTTTCTGTGTAACTATGTTAGGTCCTGCAGCTCTGCTATAGTGGTAATTTGCTAATAGCAGCTCAGCATGGAGAGAGACTCTGGGCACTGTGTTCTCTCTGCTGGCAGTTATATATTGCCCTAATAGGGGGATCTGGGGGATAGGTCTTGCTGTCTTTTCAGAAAGCCATTGCCAAATCAGAGAGAGCAACAGGGAGAAAATGCCCTTCATGCAAGAACCCATTAAGGGACTCCTGGCCCAAATCCTGCATTGCAGGTTTAGCGAGAGAAGAATCTACACAGGAGTGTAAAGAGCTCTTTTCTTTGGAAGAAAATAACTGTCAGAGACCCTAGGGTCAATACTTTCCATTATAAAAAAAAAAAAAAAAAAAAAACAGGGCCAGGGTTCCAGGCAGGAACAGAGCTCCCGGTCCAGTCTTCCTCCTACCACGTCCGAACTAATGGGAAAGGGAGTCAGAGGAAGAAAGTATTCTTCCCTCAACCATTGATTTTGAGGAGAATGAGGGGGAAGAAGAAAATAGATCTAGGTACAAACTAATGCTTGAAGAGGTGGACGATCTATCCAGGACAATTTGTTTGTGTGGCCTTTTGATTTTGATAAGCTCACGGAGTGTGAACTTTTTTACAAATGTACCATAATGATGTGACCTTGGCTAATGTTTCCGCTATCTCTCTGATGGGGTTTATTTTTTATTTTTATTTTTTCATCGTAATCATGGCTTTCTTTACTTGCATTCACAGCCTTTTGGATCGGATATTTAGTTCACAGCAACAGTGTCCAAATGCAAGTTCCACCCTTGGAATCAACTGCAGACTTTTTGCCTGCTTAAAGAGGCATTTCACTGTAAAAAAAAAAAAAAATATTAAAAGCCAGCAGCTACAAATACTGCAGCTGCTGACTTTTAATAAATGGACACTCACCTGTCCCAAGATCCAGCGATGTCGACGGCCGATCGTTCTCTCGGCTGCCGTCGCCATTATAGGTGCGGGAATCAGGAAGTGAAGCGTTGCGGCTTCACTTCCTGGTTCCCTACTGCACATGTGCGAGTCGCGCAGCGCAATAGGAATGGTCTGCGCATTCTCTGGGACCCGTGCGTGTCCCAGCAGACAGCGCGCCGGGACAGCAAGAGGCATGGACTCCCGTGGGGAGTCTATGCCCGGAAGTGGGTGCAAATGCCTGTCTTAGACAGGTATCTGCACCCCCCCTCCCCCCTGAAAGGTGCCAAATGTGACACCGGAGGGGGGAGAGTTCCAATGAGCGGAAGTTCCACTTTAGGATGGAACCCCGCTTTAATTGTACTGAAATAATAAGGGGATTTCCCAAACCTGGGCATTCGAAAGGGACTACTTTTTTAAAATGTTGTGATTTCTAAAAAATTCACCCATTTGGAAGGTAAATGCTCTTAAAGCGGTTCTTCACTCTAGTAGTAAAAGGACACTTTGTCCTTTTACTTGTAGTAAAAGGACACTTGCCTGTCCAGGGATCCAGCACGTCCTCACCCTGGCTAGTTCTTCAGTAGCCTTTGGGTTCCTGACCATCTTTGGTCACAGGTAGATTCCTACTGGGCATATGCAAGCCACGCTGCTCTTTGTGAATGCTCCTGCATCCTTCTGGGACCTGTGCCAAGTCCCAGAAGACTGGGTGAAGGGGGGGGGCGAACTTGTTCTGTGCAATGTTCTCTCAAGCAGCATTATCAACCTTTGTGAACTACAGACCATTGCTGCCTATGTCATGGAGTGGGGAGATGTGCTGTGGTCCTAACACTGTCTTGAGGTGACAGCGAAAACAAATGCAGCCACCACATTTAGAAACTAGTAATCTATTACATTTTTATTCTTTTTGGACCCACTTTAAAGAGGAAGTAAAGGCCTCCCTGGCGGGGGGCGAGGGTGGGGGAAGCTGTCCCTGTCGGGAGAAGACAGTGATTATTGCTATCAGCTGCCAGGGATTATCACAAGTGAATCCGGCAGGTTGGTTTATACCCAAGTTGATTGATCAACTTGGTACATTTAGCCTGCCTACACACGGTTAGAATCACTGCTTGTTCCTGCTGAACTGGCCAAGATTCAGACCGTTTATGGCTGGCCTTACCCGCCATCAGAATACATTGATTAGCGATCCAAGCTATGGGCTGTGGTGCTGATCGAGCAGGCAAAATCCAACAGGATTGTTGTACAGAAGTTGATTGTTTAGATCAACTTCTGTACAAATACAGTGCCCATACATGGATAAGCAATCGGCTGGTACCTGCTGAGATGGCCAAATTTCAATCCATGTATGGCCGGATTGCACTTCAGAAGAAGATACAGAAAATCCCTGTATCGACACGCGTTGGGGAGGGGACAGGATGGACGTTCAGCAGGTGAACTGGAAGGAATCCCATACCATCCTGGTATTTTTAGACACTTTCATTTGATGAAGAGTGGCGCACTGACATGCCTGATCTATGCGAGTACCCCACGGGGGGGGGGGGGGGGGTGTGATTAATAAACTGTTCAAACTGTATTACACCATCCAGTCCTTTTTTTAACTAAACCAAGGTATTGCATTGACGGGTCCAGGAGTCTGGTTAAAACTGCAGAGCCCGGAGGTGGTTCACAAGCATGTACTGACTGAGCTTAAGTGCAAAGTCACACACTCTGAGGTGAGCGTTTAATACCGAGGGGGGAGCACCTGAGTGTGATCATTGCAGCTTGCTTTGGATTATCTACACAGCATTTTCCGAATCACATGGACTTTAAAGCACCTCTAAACTGATATAATTGGATGTCACATATGCACGCAGACGCACCTTCCTTTATATCTTTCTTTAGTGGATCAAGTTTATGATCCTGTGGACCCTATCATATTTGGTTAATTTAACACATGGATGCAAGTTAGCACTTTACACCAGTATATTTGTTTATCTTCATTTTATTAATTCTAAAGTTTTTTTATTTTTATACATTTATATTTTTTATTTGTTGCACTATTGTCACTTTTTACAGTCAGCAGAGACTGTGTTTATCACTGTATGATTTTCATATGTATTTATGCACTTAACGTGTAGAGTCTATTTTATATTTGGAAGCGCAGCGTATGTATTTATTTTGCTTATATCTGCATGGCTTTATGAGACGTGTTTAATGCTTGCAGCTGTTCTACGGTGCCATTCAGGCGGTTTATAGTTAGTGGAGGCGCACAAGGACGGTTTACACATTTGTAATATTAAGTCGCCAGCTACAATATTTGTAGCTACTGACTTAAAGTGGAAGTAAACCCACTTTTTTAACTTTTACCTACAGGAAAGCCTATAATAAAGCTTACCTGTAGGTAAAAAAAATATCTCCTAAACCTGTACGGTTTAGGAGATATTCCCCTCGGTATGCGCCGCTGACTGCAGCGGCGCATGCGCACAAGGGGGTTCTCTCCGCGAAAATCCGGCAGCGCTCGTCCGGCCGGATTTAAATCTCCCGCGCGCATGCGCGGGAGTGACGATATCGCGGCTCCGGCCACTCACAGCGCCGGAGCCGCGATACCCGGAAGAGACGCCGAGGGAGCATGTCGGCTTCCTCGGCGTGGATCGGGCGAGATGTCGGGGCCTCGTTCTAAGGTAAGTATTTCATAATGAGCTAGTATGCGGTGCATACTAGCTCATTATGCCTTTTGCTTTGCAGGTTTAAAAAAAAAAAAAAAAAAAAATGCGGGTTTACTACCGCTTTAAAGAGGAAGTAAAACCTGATGGGTTTACTTCCTCTTCGATTCCCTGCAAAGGTAAAGCATAATGGACTACTATGCATCGCATAGTAGTCCATTATGTGTCACTTACCTGACACTGGAGCCAGCGAAGTCACCGATGTCCCCTGTAGTCCGGAGTGTCCATCTTCTTGGTGGGTCTCGCTGCTCCGGCACTGTGATTCGCCGGAGCAGCGATGACGTCACTCCCGCGCATGCGCATGGGAGCTGGCACTCGCGGCATATCATCGCGATCTGCGGCTTACCCAGTGTGCCTGCGCGCTGCTGTCTACAGCAAATGCGCCGTAGACAGCGGTGGCGGTCTTCAGGTAAATATCTCCTAAACCATGGCTCGACAAAACCTGGGCGCCAGGTCGCATTTGCGACTAGAATTAGCGACCTGGCACCTGGGGCAGCACAGCCGGGGGGTATCCTGTGTCCGTGGACCCCCCCCCCCTGCGTAAACGCGTCGGGCCGTCTCGCCGGCGGCCCGTAATTGAGGCCGCGGCTTTGAGGCCTTCTGCGGTCCTATGATTCCTTCTGGAATCTGGCACCCTCTTGTGATGGCCGCTGGTATGACAACCAGCAATGCTAATGGAGCTTCCCCTGCCTGGTTTTATTGCCTGACTATCTCCTTCCCTTTATTTAGAAACCCTAAACATTATATATATTTTTTATTTGAACACCCTAGAGAATAAAATGGTGGTCGTTGCAAAACTGTCTGTCACACCGTATTTACGCAGCGGACTTACAAGCGCACTTTTTTGGGGAAAAATAATTTATTTAATAAAAAAATAAGACAACAGTATAGTTAGCCCAATTTTTTTTTTTATATTGTGAAAGATACTGTTAAGCCGAGTAAATTGATACCCAACATGTCACGCTTCAAAATTGCGGCCGCTGATGGAATGGCGACAAACTTACCCTTTAAAATATCCATAGGCGACGTTTAAAAAATTCTACAGGTTGAACGTTTTGAGTCACAGAGGAGGTCCAGGGCTAGAATTATTGCTCTCACTCTTCCTATCATGGCGATACCTCACTTGTGTGGTTTGAACCCCGCTTTCATATGCGGGTGGGACAGGGTGCGTTTAAAATTATTTTTATTTTCTTACTTTAACTTTTATTTTATTTTTTTTCACTGTTCTTTAAAAAAAAAAAAAAAAAAGGAATGTAAAAATCCATTGTAATAGAAAAAAGCATGACAGGTCCTCTTAAATATGAGATCTCATATGTACACTAAAATGCAATAAAAAAAAAAAATTGTCCCTCCTAAGAGCTATGGGCAATGACTTGGAGACAGGTGGCGGCGGGGCTGCGCTATCTTCCCCTCACTCGTCTCTATGTCAGGCCAGGGACAGGTCCGGATCGCCGGTACCGACCTGGCTCCTAACTTTTTTAGCTGGCTCCTAGATTCCAATCAAATTTGTCAAGCCCTGTCCTAAACCGTATAGGTTTAGGAGATCTTTCTTGGACCTACAGGTAAGCCTTAATCTAGGCTTACCTGTAGGTCAAAGTGGTTTGTAAGGGTTTACAACCACTTAAATTTTTTCTGAAGGAGCCTGGAGCTCTGCTTTTAAGTGCTAATTGGGAGTCTATTTTCTCCCTTTTACCTAGATTGCTTGTAGGGAACGCCAGGTGGTTGTCCTTTTACTCCTGAAGAAGACAACTTACTGTTGAAGTGCAAGTCTCAACATACAGTGGCATTCCACATTTAGTTTCATGCATATTTGTTTTTAATTATTATTATGAATAACTTGTTTCCTAGACATTCAGTGTTCTAGAACAATAGGATTTAACAGAATTTCTATGTAAGCATGTCACAATGTCCTGCTGGCTTTTTGTGACAAGTGTTTTTATCTGCAAGTAACAGTCTGTCTTTCTGTTTTTCAAGCTGTGCCAGCCGCAGCCATCCATTGCCCTGTTGTGTTTCCTTTTTTCTTTTTTTTTTTCTTTTTTTCTCCAGCTGAGCCTGCCTCTGTGATAAGAGACTTGATAGTAATGGTGACCAGTTTTCTAGACCTTATCTTTGTTCAGTGTAAGCTGTTAACTCCTTTCAAGTGTGATATTTGTAAAGGTCCTCCAAAAAAAGATGGAGGAATAAACTTAATTTTTAGAATTGAGGTTTTCTTGCTTCATATAAATTGTCCTAGTTTGGGTTTTGAGAGAATTCTTCAAAGTGGCTGTAAAGCCTGAAGTTTTTATTTTTTATTTTACCTTTTTATGCATTCTATACATGGAAATAAAAAAACCTCCATTGTGCTGCCCCCCAGTCTCGATCCTGCGATGTGCACGAAACACAAGCTCTCCCGGGTGTCTCCATCCTGATTGGCTGAGGTGCAGAAGCCATTGGCTCTCCCTGCTGTCAATCACCGCCAGGTTGGCGGGGCTGAGCTGTGCTCTGTGTCTTATGGGTGCAGAGAGTCCGCTCGGGAGCGGGCAAGGAGGAGGGGGACCTGAGAAGAGGCTTGGGGCTGCTCTGTGCAAACCCATTGCACAGAGCAGGTAAGTGTGACATAGTGTGTTTTGTTTTTTGTTGTTTTTGTTTTTTAATACAATTTCCTTTACATTAACTTTAAGAAATGTATCTTTTTGTTTGAACAGTTTTCTCTTTATATGTTGTAGCATTTTGATTTATATTTGTATCAGGAAAGTTGATTTGCTTTCAAAGTTAGTTCTTGCTTGCTAGCCATAAGGTCAAGGTTTGTAGAATTGAAGTACACTATCATTTCTAGGGTACCCCTGGCACTATGCTTTTAGATCTTTGGGCCAGTGTGAACTGAATGTCATGAGGTTGTAGCTGTTCTGTAAATGGGTACCTAGCTCAGGACAGCTTTTTATCTGCACGGATTACAAAATAAAGCATAGTGACTCAGAGAAGGATGTAGATAAAGGAGAAAAAGGAGAGAAAGGGGCGCCTCTGGGTGCAGATTTTTTTTAAAAGGTTTTATTTTTCAGTGTAAAAAACATAAAATTTTGCACTCACATTTAGTAGGCAAAAAGTAAGCATTAAACACCAGGGGTCATCTGGTATATCTGATTTTTGGGACGTCAGCCAGTGGTCCGGTCCACATCTGTCATCTCATCGCGTTGTTCCTGTTCCTCTCACATGCTGTCCACTGCAGGTGTTTTGTATGAAGCAGCCGGCT
Source organism: Lithobates pipiens (assembly GCF_037356315.1). Classification (NCBI taxonomy): domain Eukaryota; kingdom Metazoa; phylum Chordata; class Amphibia; order Anura; family Ranidae; genus Lithobates; species Lithobates pipiens. Next base: position 33,146,011 of record NW_027507787.1, read on the forward strand.
TGTGGTGGACACGAGATGTGCGGTCTTCAAAACGAGGCTTGGGAGGCAGAGACGACCAGGGCGCGGGGCTGTGACGTCAGCGGGTATGCGACGCGTTTCTTGAGCGTGCGGGTCGAGATTGTCGGACGACCGCGCTCTTTCATCAGGCAGAATCAGAAAAAAATGCAGGGGACTCAGGATATAAATAGGGGCAGGCTAAGGGCAGTGGGCGGGGCTACAATCGAGTATGAGAAGGAAAACAATGAGTAATGAGGGGAGAGGGAAGTGGGATGAGTAATGAGGGGAGAGGGAAGTGGGAGAGAGAGGGAGCTGGAGCGGCTTAGTATAAGGAGGAAGTCAACGTCTATGGTGAAATCTTATGTACATATCGGTAAAGATATCTATGGGATAAAATCCTATTTGGAAAAAATCAAAGAATGGATGGAAGAATGAGTAAACAAAGGGGGATGGAAGGAAGATAAAAAAAATGTTATATTAAAAATGGGTAAAAAGGCTTAAACTTAGAAAGGAAGGTAAAAAGAGAGGAGCATACATGGAGTGTGTAGATATAATTATATTGGAGATTGGACGTGCAGGACATATGTGTTATAAGGGAATAAAAATAAAAAATAGTGTATGTGTATAGACACATACACACATACACGTGTAGATCCGTACGCTTATCAGTGTTTTAATGTAATTAATAATGTTATTCTAAGAGTATTGTATACAATAAAATGAGAATTAAAAAACAGAAGTATAATCAGGAAAGCACACATATATGCCTACATGGACACATGTGTGTATGTGTGTGAGCACATACATGAGTGTGGGGCGCGGAGATAGGAAAAAAAGGGGTACGAGGGAGTGGATTACGGGGGGGGGGGGGAGGGGGAGGAAATAAAAATGGGGGGGGAGGGGGAAAGGGAAAAAAGGGGGGGGGGGGAAAGGGAGAGGGAGGGGGGGCCTGGGGAGAGGGGGGGGGGGCAGCAAAAAGAGGGGGGGTGGACGGGGGGGGGGGTATTACACAAATACAAAATCATAACAATAATTTTCTAAAAGAAATGCATGGGTACATATACAAGCCAATATCAGTGCATGATTCTTTGCAAGGAGAAGACAGAGTATAATCGCTTGAGAGATGCAGTAACGTTGGAAACAATATGTATACTAATATATTTTCCATAAATATCGGTAGCTAGAGCAAGCGGATAGATTGAGAGGATATCTATATAGATAGAAGGATATTTTTTTGTGGAATCATGTTGTATGATAGAGACCGCACTATGGACAAGGGGTGTCTGGTATGGGGCAGTTTGAGCTCTACAACAGATGATAACGGGTTGGTTATATCAGAGGATGGTGGCAATTTCGATACACTCGTTGATTCCCCCTGGGGAGAGTGCGTCGAGAGTGTAGATCCAGAAGGTTTCGCGGGAGCATAATTTTTTAAACCTTTCCGCTGGAGGGAGATGGTTGGGGATCTGCTCGATAACCCAGACCTTGAGACCTGATGTGGACCCCTTATGACAGAGGGCGAAGTGTCTGGGCACGCTATGGGGGTCTGTGCCTCCTTCTATTAGTCTACGATGCTCACCGAAACGTTGTCTGAGAGTCCTAATGGTTCTCCCTACATATATGAGACCACAGGGACAACTCAGACCATATATTACGAAATCGGATGAGCAGTTGTAAAATTCTTTTAGTTCATAGGTTTTGCCTTTGGTGGTAAATTCTTTTTGTCCGTGTTTGACAAATTTGCATGTTTTGCAAAGTGCTTTGTGGCATTGATACATCCCAGTTAGAGGTATCAGTTGGAGGGTTTTGGGAAAAATGGATTGAGTTTTTAATTTGCTGGGTGCGATTTTGTTCCTCAAGTTTGGGGCCCTGCGGTAAGTGACAGATGGTCGGGCTGGGAGTTCAGTTTTTAGGTGGGGGTCCTGCTGTAGGATATTCCAGTGTTTTTTTAAAATTCTTTCCATAGTTTTATGTTCATTGTGAAAAGTGGTGATGAATCTACTAGAGAAATTCTGTGGGGGGCGGTCTGTTTTTGTTGCAGTATTTTCTGAAAGACACTGTTTGAAAGCGTTTTCTATAAGGGGTGCAGGATAGTTTTTTTCTTTAAATTTAGTTTTCAAGGTGTTACTGGATTCGATATAGTCGATTTGTTTGGTGCAGTTTTGCCTTAGGCGCCAAAATTGTCCCTTTGGGATGTTTTTAATCCATTTTGGATAGTGACAGCTATTAAAGTGAAGGTAGGAGTTGCCCGCGGTTGGTTTTGTATAGTTTTTTGAGATAATAGCATGACCTTCGTGTCCCAGTTCTAGGTCTAAGAATGCTATGGTCTCGCAGTTGGTATTAGACGTGAAGGATAGGCCATAGGGGTTATTGTTACAATGTTGAACAAAGGGGGGGATTAAGTCAGCTGCTCCATCCCAGATGAGGATAAGGTCGTCTATGTATCTACCGAAAAAGATTATGTTTTCTGAAAAAGGATTATTTTTGTAGATGTAGTGGGACTCCCAGAAGCCCATCGCAAGGTTCGCATATGAGGGCGCAAAATTGGCGCCCATAGCTGTACCTTGGATCTGTTGGTAAAAGTCACCGTTGAAGGTAAAATAATTATGTGTCAAACAAAAATTAACGGCCTTTAGCACAAAGTCCGCTTGCCTCATATTCATTAGGGGGTCATTGATTAAGGAGTTTTCAATCGCTTTTAGGCCAAAGTCATGTGGGATGGAGGTATATAGTGAACTGACATCCAGGGAGAGCCAGGTATATGACGTTTCCCATCTGTAAGGGGCCAGGAGTTCTAGGAGGTGACGACCATCGCGGATATAGGATTGCAGTTGTGTCACCAAGGGCTGTAGGAATTGATCAATGTATAAACTGAAGCCTGTGGTGACACTATCCATAGCAGCCACAATTGGTCGGCCAGGAGGGTGGTGGAGATTTTTGTGTACTTTGGGTAGATGGTAGAAGTAGGGGATTTGGTAGAAATTTTTTTGTAGGAAGGCGGCTTCTGTTTTTGTAAGGATCCCTTCTTGGAGGGCAAATTTGGTTAAAGCCTCGGCTTCATTTGCAAAAATATTGGTTGGGTCATAGGTCAGTTTTTTGTAGGTAGAATCATCAGCAAGGAGGCGGAGAGACTCCGCCACATAGTCGGATCGGTCTAGGAGGACTATTCCGCCCCCTTTGTCGGCAGGCTTGATTACTAGGTCTTCTTTATGTATTAGCTTGTTTAAGGCTAAAATTTCGGAGCGGGTTAGATTGTTTTTATATTTTAGATTTTTTTGGGATTTTGAAGTGGTGGTACATAGTTTGATTATGTCCGCATAGACTACTCGATAAAAACTTTCAATGTATGGGCCTTTAGAATGAGTGGGAAAAAATATTGATTTAGGTTTCAGTGATGTATGGATAATGGGGGGGGATGAGATAAGATGTTGGGTGAGTAATTGTGACATAATTTCATCGTCATTAGAGATTTCTAGAGTGTCGATGTCGATAAGAGATGAGTTGGAGATGGATCCTGTATGGTCATGGAGTGGGGATGTGATCAGTGGGGCGGGTAGTTCTTTAGTCTCTTTTGAGTTTTTTTCTTGTTTTATGTGGAAGTGTCTTTTTAGAGTCAACGTACGTACGTAATTGTTCAGATCTTTAAAGATGGTGAAAGGGTTGGGTCTATTTATAGGTGCGAAATTTAAGCCCGACTGAGTAATGAGATATCAGCGGGTGATGGGTTGTATGAGGATAGATTAAAGATTTTTACAGTTTTTGGTTGTTTTAATATGTTTGCGTATGTTGTTCTTTCGTCCTCCTCTACAGCCTCTTCTGTGAGTTTTCTTTTTCTGGGGTTTGGGGTTGGAGGAGGACTTTTCACTAAAAAAGGCGATGATATAATCTGGTTTACTATGGGGGGGGGGAGGTATGGTTTCTGGGTTGTGGTTTATTTGTACGGGGGTGATTGGGGATTCTACCATGGTAGAGTTTATTGTATTGGAGGTGGTAGGGGTTGGCTGGGAGCTCTTCTCATTCTTATTGTAAGGGCTACTGTTTATGTTTTTATTTTTATTTGTGTTTTTGTTGTTTCCCGAAGTAACAATTTGTGTTGTGTTGATTTTGTGGGGTTCCAATCTGAATTCTGGGGGCCCTGGAGATCTGTTATAAAACTGATTGAGAGATTTTATTTTTTCGTCCATTCTCACTCTGTTCTTATTTTCATCTTTATTCAGGTTTTTTGAACTCAGATGATATCGATGAGTGATAGGACCAAAAGGGTCAATGCTCATCAGTGCAGGGGGAGATTGTTTATACAGTTTCTTTGTGGTGGAATGACTAGTGTCATGTTGTATTTGGTTTCTTGGTTGAGGGGAGGGAGATTCGGTGCAGGGATATCAAGATTTTGTGATCCGTGATCATTTTTTATTTTCCAAGAGAGGATGTGGTTTGTGTTGTAGTCGTCTAGGTCACGTTTGAATTTTCCTATTTTGGTGGTGATAAGGTCATCCTCTAGTTTTTTGGTGTTTCTCTTGAGGATGTCCAGCCATGATGCTGGGATTTTTTGTGAATGGCCTAATATTTCTTCCACAATTCTTTTTATCTGTAGGACCAATAGATTCTGATGATGATTCTACCTACAAAAAACTGACCTATGACCCAACCAATATTTTTGCAAATGAAGCCGAGGCTTTAACCAAATTTGCCCTCCAAGAAGGGATCCTTACAAAAACAGAAGCCGCCTTCCTACAAAAAAATTTCTACCAAATCCCCTACTTCTACCATCTACCCAAAGTACACAAAAATCTCCACCACCCTCCTGGCCGACCAATTGTGGCTGCTATGGATAGTGTCACCACAGGCTTCAGTTTATACATTGATCAATTCCTACAGCCCTTGGTGACACAACTGCAATCCTATATCCGCGATGGTCGTCACCTCCTAGAACTCCTGGCCCCTTACAGATGGGAAACGTCATATACCTGGCTCTCCCTGGATGTCAGTTCACTATATACCTCCATCCCACATGACTTTGGCCTAAAAGCGATTGAAAACTCCTTAATCAATGACCCCCTAATGAATATGAGGCAAGCGGACTTTGTGCTAAAGCCGTTAATTTTTGTTTGACACATAATTATTTTACCTTCAACGGTGACTTTTACCAACAGATCCAAGGTACAGCTATGGGCGCCAATTTTGCGCCCTCATATGCGAACCTTGCGATGGGCTTCTGGGAGTCCCACTACATCTACAAAAATAATCCTTTTTCAGAAAACATAATCTTTTTCGGTAGATACATAGACGACCTTATCCTCATCTGGGATGGAGCAGCTGACTTAATCCCCCCCTTTGTTCAACATTGTAACAATAACCCCTATGGCCTATCCTTCACGTCTAATACCAACTGCGAGACCATAGCATTCTTAGACCTAGAACTGGGACACGAAGGTCATGCTATTATCTCAAAAAACTATACAAAAACCAACCGCGGGCAACTCCTACCTTCACTTTAATAGCTGTCACTATCCAAAATGGATTAAAAACATCCCAAAGGGACAATTTTGGCGCCTAAGGCAAAACTGCACCAAACAAATCGACTATATCGAATCCAGTAACACCTTGAAAACTAAATTTAAAGAAAAAAACTATCCTGCACCCCTTATAGAAAACGCTTTCAAACAGTGTCTTCAGAACATACTGCAGACAAAAACAGACCGCCCCCCACAGAATTTCTCTAGTAGATTCATCACACTTTTCACAATGAACATAAAACTATGGAAAGAATTTAAAAAAAACACTGGAATATCCTACAGCAGGACCCCACACCTAAAACTGAACTCCCAGCCCGACCATCTGTCACTTACCGCAGGGCCCCAAACTTGAGGAACAAAATCGCACCCAGCAAATTAAAAACTCAATCCATTTTTCCCAAAACCCTCCAACTGATACCTCTAACTGGGATGTATCAATGCCACAAAGCACTTTGCAAACATGCAAATTTGTCAAACACGGACAAAAAGAATTTACCACCAAAGGCAAAACCTATGAACTAAAAGAATTTTACAACTGCTCATCCGATTTCGTAATATATGGTCTGAGTTGTCCCTGTGGTCTCATATATGTAGGGAGAACCATTAGGACTCTCAGACACGTTTCGGTGAGCATCGTAGACTATAGAAGGAGGCACAGACCCCCATAGCGTGCCCAGACACTTCGCCCTCTGTCATAAGGGGTCCACATCAGGTCTCAAGGTCTGGGTTATCGAGCAGATCCCCAACCATCTCCCTCCAGCGGAAAGGTTTAAAAAATTATGCTCCCGCGAAACCTTCTGGATCTACACTCTCGACGCACTCTCCCCAGGGGGAATCAACGAGTGTATCGAAATTGCCACCATCCTCTGATATAACCAACCCGTTATCATCTGTTGTAGAGCTCAAACTGCCCCATACCAGACACCCTTGTCCATAGTGCGGTCTCTATCATACAACATGATTCCACAAAAAAATATCCTTCTATCTATATAGATATCCTCTCAATCTATCCGCTTGCTCTAGCTACCGATATTTATGGAAAATATATTAGTATACATATTGTTTCCAACGTTACTGCATCTCTCAAGCGATTATACTCTGTCTTCTCCTTGCAAAGAATCATGCACTGATATTGGCTTGTATATGTACCCATGCATTTCTTTTAGAAAATTATTGTTATGATTTTGTATTTGTGTAATACCCCCCCCCCCCCGTCCACCCCCCCTCTTTTTGCTGCCCCTCCCCCCCCCCCTCTCCCCAGGCAGCCCCCCTCCCTCTCCCTTTCCCCCCCCCCCCCCCTTTTTTCCCTTTCCCCTCCCCCCCATTTTTATTTCCTCCCCTCCCCCCCCCCCGTAATCCACTCCCTCGTACCCCTTTTTTTCCTATCTCCGCGCCCCACACTCATGTATGTGCTCACACACATACACACATGTGTCCATGTAGGCATATATGTGTGCTTTCCTGATTATACTTCTGTTTTTTAATTCTCATTTTATTGTATACAATACTCTTAGAATAACATTAATTAATTACATTAAAACACTGATAAGCGTACGGATCTACACGTGTATGTGTGTATGTGTCTATACACATACACTATTTTTTATTTTTATTCCTTATAACACATATGTCCTGCACGTCCAATCTCCAATCTAATTTATATCTACACACTCCATGTATGCTCCTCTCTTTTTACCTTCCTTTCTAAGTTTTTTAAGCCTTTTTACCCATTTTTAATATAACATTTTTTTTATCTTCCTTCCATCCCCCTTTGTTTACTCATTCTTCCATCCATTCTTTGATTTTTTCCAAATAGGATTTTATCCCATAGATATCTTTACCGATATGTACATAAGATTTCACCATAGACGTTGACTTCCTCCTTATACTAAGCCGCTCCAGCTCCCTCTCTCTCCCACTTCCCTCTCCCCTCATTACTCATCCCACTTCCCTCTCCCCTCATTACTCATTGTTTTCCTTCTCATACTCGATTGTAGCCCCGCCCACTGCCCTTAGCCTGCCCCTATTTATATCCTGAGTCCCCTGCATTTTTTTCTGATTCTGCCTGATGAAAGAGCGCGGTCGTCCGACAATCTCGACCCGCACGCTCAAGAAACGCGTCGCATACCCGCTGACGTCACAGCCCCGCGCCCTGGTCGTCTCTGCCTCCCAAGCCTCGTTTTGAAGACCGCACATCTCGTGTCCACCACAAGCCGGCTGCTTCATACAAAACACCTGCAGTGGACAGCATGTGAGAGGAACAGGAACAATGCGATGAGATGACAGATGTGGACCGGACCACTGGCTGACGTCCCAAAAATCAGATATACCAGATGACCCCTGGTGTTTAATGCTTACTTTTTGCCTACTAAATGTGAGTGCAAAATTTTATGTTTTTTACACTGAAAAATAAAACCTTTTAAAAAAAATCTGCACCCAGAGGCGCCCCTTTCTCTCCTTTTTCTCCTTTATCTACAGCAATCCAGGAGCTCAAGTTTCAGCTCTTTTAAGGTGGCAGCCCTGCATGCGGATCCATCCCCCCCTCCCCATCCCTTTTCCCCTCCCCCTCTCCCCATCCCTTTTCCCCTCCCCCTCTCCATGAACTAAAGAACATTTATTCCCTCCTTTTTTTGGTCTGGACAAAGTAGTGCATTCCCTGCACTCACCATATGTAACCTTATAGACTCCTTTTTTTCAAGTGGGAACCTAATATCTTTGATTTGCGCCAAATACTTGTCTTATACTCAGAGAAGGATGCATATAGATGGACAGATAATGGGGAGACCTTTGCCCATTCTTGAGCACACCAGTATCTATTGCTATGATATTTCGCCAGTAAACAAAAGCAACCCACTTGTCATGCAGCTCAGGAGAGATCACTGCAGGGGCTTGAGTGAGTAACAATATTGTTTTTAATGCTTTGTTACCCATTTCTTTATTTTTTTTTTTTTTTTTTTTTTTTTTTTTTTTTTTTTTTATAGATTTGGCCAGAGATGAAGGAAATTTTTTCCTAGGCTGCCACTAAATTTTGACAACTACACTGCAGAAGTATACTTATATTTTTTTAAATGATTTACAATAATATATTGACCAATTTGGATCTTATAAAGCATGCAGAATTTGGTTATCCAGTAGTTTGCATGTACAGTACAAGTTTGGCCACTTTCTTTTGTTCTCTATTACTCATTAACAAGACGGGCAGTATGCAGTTGCTATGCACACGTGTGTGTGTGTATTTATAGATAGATAGATATAGATATATATATATATATATATATATATATATATATATATATATATATATATATATATATATATATATATATACGTTTTTTTTTTTCACATGCCAAATAACACAAAAGAAACTAAAATAAGCCATTTGTGAGGAAATCTATAATGAAATTGGTTAGAAAGTTGAAATTTGTCTTGTGATTCAATAGCGTTTTCCTGGTAATGGTCCTCCTACAACTCTCATAAGGAATTTTAGTGCACAGCTTTTTGGTTGACAGCCTTTGGAAAATAGATCACCAGTCATATCTGTTGCTGTTACTGAAGTTGGAAAATAACACTGAGGTTTACCAGAGCAGGGAAAGTTGTATGTTCTGTATTTCCAGGTTTCCTCTCTGCATCACTGGAAATTTCCAGCTTGGATATTTTAACTGTGACATGGACAGCCAGTTAAGGTGTGTGTGTGTGTGTGTGTGTGTGTGTGTGTGTTTGTGTGTGTGTGTGTGTGTGTTTTTATCATTTTCTTTGCTTCTGAATGAATATCTTCTTCAATTTAATAAATCAAATAATTACTTGCTTTCACTACAGAAGGTGAAAAATGTTGTATGCCTTCTTACCTGCTGTGTACTGATGGAGACAAATGCTAATTTGCAATGCACCTATTGGCATAGTTTTCAGTCTGTAGGACAGATTTATTTTACTTTTAATTACATTAGCTGTTACTTCTCTAGGAGTATATCTAACAACCGGAGTACTTTAAAGAGGAAGTAAACTCTCCCACTCTGATGCTGCTTTTCATTTAGTCCATTATAATAAGTAATTATCAGACTATAGGCACTGTAATCCAGCCCAAATTGCATATTACTTACTGTTTAAAGAAACTTTAAAAAAACTTGTTTCCAGGGGTTGGGCAGCTCCATCTTAAGTATTGTTTTCTGAGTCCACAGTGGAGTGTATTTCCGCCCTTACATTGAGCACTTCCTGTACTTTTAACCAAGCCTCCTTCTCAATCCAACGTTTCTATGGCAACACTGCTTCCCTGTTCATAGCTTACTTGTTTATCTCCTAGTATTTACTTGTGCTGATGTCTGTTTGCCTTTGTCAGACTTATCAGCTTCAGCAAGTGTAGACTGTATGTGAGGTTACATGGTGTGTAGGAGGAAGCTCTGAGTGATTAGCAGAGTTCAGTTTTGTGCTGTAGGAAGTCCTGATAACAGATAGATAAGACATAGAGAGTGTGCCTTAAATCAGGGGAGATCTGGGCATGCTCAGTGACTTCATTCTACAGAACAACAAGGATTACAACAATACTAAGCAAGTAAGGAGATATCTACAAGCAGTGTTCATTAGGCTTTTTTCTGCTGATTTACATGGGACAAAGTTGTGGGGAAGGGTTTACACCTAAAATGAGGAAAAGGCTGCTTTATTTTTGTTATGAGCCTTGGCTTCTGCTCATTATTCTGTAACAGTTTCCAGGATGCAATCAATACCTTATAGTGGACCTAGCATATGATATAAGTTTACATCTGAGATACGTACTTTCTAATACTTTTGTATGTGAAGCAATCGGGGCCATTCACGCTATCAACATTAGGCTGCATTACCCAACACAGTCCAATATAAGAACAAGACAAATAGCCCTATGCCCTACTGTTTCCATTCATACCCGTGCACTGCGTTGGTGTGCAATGAAAAAAGAAAAGACCTGATGCATTTAATGGGCAGTGACTTTTGATGCATTGTAACAGAAAACATTACAAAAACCAGGCCGCTCATAGTAATGACAAAGAGAACCAGTAAAAGTATTTTGGATGGGATGTTTTAGGTGTATAGTTAACAACAATTGTTATGGAACATAATTTCTATTTTAAATTTTTGGTCAAACAAGACATTAAGTGACACTGTATACATATTGTAGGTTTTGAAAAATAACCCTTTTACATGTTTGGCCATCCTGCCTTCATCAGGAAGTACATTCAAGGGATATTCATAAAAAGTTCAAGAATCATATGTCATAGATACATAAAATAAACATGCACAGATACCATTTAAGAAACCATCAAATCCACCAGGAAAGCATCGGTCCCTCAAGTTCCAAACCTGCACCATGTATTCTGCATCAAGATGAAAAATAGGGGGGGTTGGCCTAATTCACTTCATGGGCTCCCAGTGATGAGTCCAAGACCAGCGCAGGACAAACCATAGAGGCAGGTATACAGACCGTTGTGTCCCAATAATGGGAACATATACTTTTAAGTTCGTTCCCGTCCGACGCCACCTGAAGAGAAGTGGATTGGTCAGCTTGACAGGTGTAAGTGGACAGTGGTGGAGATGTGCTGGTTTCAACTAATCATCCGTACAGCAACTTGGCCAGCCTGTCTAGTGCCGAAACCATCTTTTATTGCCCACTTACATGCCCTTTAAGATAATTTGTTTATGCACAGTAAATTATATCCATACAGAAGTGCCTTTTAGAGATGGTAAATGTTTGTAATGAGCCTCAATTATCTCTCTCGCCTTTTTAATTGGTAGTTTTATTTCTTACATATACTTTTATGAATATTCTTCCCTTTGATAGTAGAAGGGCAGAAAAGTTTCATTATGGACACTAGGTAAGAGTATGACCCCTTTGCTTTATGGGTGCCTCTTTTTTCCATATAGATTTGCCATTACCATACTGAGCTACATCCAGCAGTGCTGATTTGGCTCCCCCTGTTGACTGTTTATATTTTTGATTTTAGTAAGTAAAGCTGAAAATTGTTATACTTTAAAGTGTTACTAAACCCACAATAGTAAAATCAGTCTGTATATTCAGTAAAGCATGCTTGTTATACTCACTGTGGAACCTAAGGGGTTAATCCTGTGTATTGTGTAAAAATACTTTTTAATCCTGTCTTCTCTGATCCTCCCCTTTTTACTGTCCCCAATCTGTCTCCTGATAAGACAGAGCCTTTGGAGTCACTCTGCACATGCTCAGTTTGTGTATTGCTAGAAAGTGTTTTTTTTTTTTCTTCTTCTTATCTTGGTGTGATGAGCACAGGGCCAATCGGCACTGTCCCTGCTGTGTATTGGGCCAATCCCCTTTTATTTGTCATCCTTTCATCTTGATGCATAATATGTGGTGAAGGCCTGAAACTTGAGGGATCGATGCTTTCCTGGTGGATTTGATTTGGTTCTAAAATGGTATCTGTGCATGTTTATTATATGTACCTATAACGTATAATTCTTGAACTTTTTCTGTTTCCGTTTTATCTGTTAAAATCCCTTGCATGTACTTCCTGATGAATCCAGGATGGCGAAACATATAGAAGATTATATGCAAAGGGTTATTTTTTAATATCTACAATATCTATACACTATCACTATATTAATGTTTCATTGTTTTAATAAAAATTGTGTTCTTTTAACCACCTCAATACCGGGCACTTAAACATCTTCCTACCCAGACCAATTTTGAGCTTTCAGCACTGTCGCAATTTGAATGACAATTGCGCGGTCATATGAATTTTTAATTTTTTTCCCCACACAAATAGAGCTTTCTTTTGGTGGTATTTGATCACCTCTACGGTTTTTATTTTTTGCTAAACAAATAAAAAAAAGACCGAATTGTTTTAAAAAAAAAAAGTTTTTTTTCTTTTTTTTGTTTCAATTTCAAAACGTTGTAAATAAGTATGTTTTCTCCTTCACTGATGGGCACTGATGGGGCTGCACTGACGGGCAAGTTCACCTTTACAGATAATCTGGTAACTTACACTGGACCCCCCAGATTGGTCTCAGTAAACGCATGGTACATGGTACAGACACTGGGCCAATCACAGCCCATCTGTGCTATGTGATCAGCTGTGGCCAATCACCGCAAATCCCAACAAAACAAACTGAACCGATTTTAATTTTGTAAAATGTTTGCCTATAGCAATGAAATTAATTACTATACGTGAACATATGTATATTTATCATATTTTTTCCTTTTTTTTATAAGATTTTTTTTTTTCCTATTTTCACCAGTCTGTTTCTGATCAACCCCACACCAGTTTGATTATGATGCTGTGCTACACTAGTCACAGTATGTAAAAAAAAAAAAAATAATAATAATAATAATAAAAAGAAATAAAAAATTATTTCCTAATTTTCCAAAAATGACAACTTAAACTTGCCATGCTTCTTACTAAATACCCTGGACTGTCTGGATATCTGTGCTATCCGGACATTTTTGTGCCTCCAAGAAATTAGATCGTCTGTACATTTTCAGATATATACCATACATTGATGACTGTATAACTTTCTTGCAGACTAACATACACTGATTTGGGTTATTTTCAACAAAGATGTAGCAGAATAAATTTTGGCCTAAATTTATGAAGAAAGATTATTTACAAAATTTTATAGCCAAAATTAAGAATGTGGTGTTTTTTTTTTTTTTTCCACAAATTTTGAGTGTTTTATTTATTTTTTGTTTAGCAAAAAATAAAAATAACAGTGGTGATTAAATATGACCAAGAGACAGCTCTATTTGTGTGAACAAAATGATAAAAAACTTAGTTGGGTACAGTGTTGCATGACTGCTCAATTGTTATTCAAAGTGTGACAGCACTGTAAACTGAAAATTGGCCTGGGCAGGAAGGGAATAAAATTGCCAAAGTGGTAAATGTTTTGATTAGGCTACTTTCACACTGGGGCGGGGCACTTAACTGCTGTTACAGTGTGAAATTTTGTCCGGTAGCGGGGCGCTTTTAACCCCCGTTAGCGGCCAAATAAAGGGTTAGAAGCTGCTGCTGAAGTGCTTTGCAGGTGCTTTGGTAGCGGTGCCTATTGATTTCAATGGCAGGAATGATGAAGGGGCAGTGTATACCCCACTCCTCCACTGCCCAAGAGATGCTGCTTGCAGGACATTTTGTAACGTCCTGCAAGCGTACCGCCCCAGTGCAAAAGCACTCTGGCTTTCACACTGGGGCTGCAGGGGAGGTGTTTTTCAGGCACTTTACAGGCACTAGTTTTAGCCCAAAAGCGCCTGAAAAACGCACTAGTGTGAAAGGGGTCTTGAAGTTCTTGTAAATTTGTTTAGCTGGATGCCGCTTAGGCAGTTTTTACATTCAGGAAATGTCGACAATAGCAACCCTTAAGTGATTATTGTTGTTTGTAATAACAAAGACTTTACAAACACTTTTTTTTTTATACTTGCCTCCACTGTGCAGTTGGGTTTTCACAGAGCAGCCCGGATCCTCCTCTTATCGTGCCCCTCTTTGCTTCTCCTGCCCCCTCAGCCAGCAGATTTCTAAGGGGGCTACAAAGCAGAGTCAGATCTCCGTGTGTCCATTCAGACATGGCGCCCAGACATGGCCCCACCCCCTTTCTCACCTCATTGGCTGACTAACTTTGACAGCAGCGGGAGCCAATAGAACCGCTGCTGTGTCTCAGCCAATCAGGAGGAGAGTACTAGATGGCTTAGACACTCTTAGACATCACTGGATAGAGATGGGGCTCAGGTTAGTAATTAGGGGGTGCTGGGGTGCTGTATTAAGATAAAAAAAACCTTCTGCCTTTACAACTCCTTTAATATTTTTCCTGGGATAAATTGGCATTTAAAGTCTCCTTGCTTGCTTTTGTGTTATGATCATAGGTGTGGAAGTAATCTCCCTGGCTAGATTGGTTCAACATACAGTACTTTCCAGCTCAAAGTAAATGAGCTGGTCGGGAAAATCAAAAAATTGTACTTAAAGCTTCATCAGATTCCCTCCAGTTATGGCTAGAGCCTCTCTGTGCTTACTGCACATTTTACAGCAGCGTACTTGCCCACGAAACCTACAGTGCCCAGTTTGTTTCCCTTTTGGAACAGTTACCAAGTGCAAATCATAATTAGAAAAGTCTACAATTTCTGGGGAAATTGTGTGAAGTGTTCTTGCCTCCACCTACTGGAGTGGGTGGAGTAACTGGGTGGAGTGGCTAGAGTAACTGTTGTGTGGTTGGAGTGGCCTCCAAGCTTAATATTTTAAAAAGTATAAATAGTAGTAAAAAAGTTGAAGTCCCATCATTAGCTGAAAGAGCTGAATGAATCTTTTTTTTTTTTTTTTTCAAAAATGATTTTTTTTTTCCATGGGGTGGTCATAATGTTTTTGCTGATAATGGGGTGGTCATAAATGTTTTGGCTGATCATGAGGGGTCATAATGTTTTGGCTGGTCATGGGGGGGGGGGGGGGGTGTCATAATGTTTCGGCTGATCATGGGGGGTCATAATGTTTTGGCTGATTATGGCATGGACATAATGTTTTGGCTGATCATGGGGGGGGGGTCAGCTTTTGTCACTTCCTCCCACTCTAGTTTTGAACATTTTGCCATTCATTCCTATGGGACAAATTTTGCCACAAAAACTACGATATTTCGTAAACCATTCGGCGAAACCTTCCACAAAGTAATAGCACACCAATCGGGAACAATCCACATGTTTTTGTATATTACGGTCTGTGTAATGTAAAAGCTGTGGGAGGAGTTAGGGTGGTAAATTTGGCTATAATAATATATATGTGAGATAACAGTAAGGCCTCATGCACACGAGACGCAGTTAAACGCGCGTTCAGATGCAGTTGGACACTTTTTTTCAACTGCCCCTGAACTCATTCAATGTTATCCTATGTGTCCATGCACACAGTCTCGTTTTTTGCCGTTTTTATGCAGTTGTGTTTAACCTCGTTTTTCCAGAAGCAAAAAAAGGGTTCAGACGCAAAAATTTACACGTTTCAGACGCAAAACGTGGCACCCGCGTTTAGCCGCGTTTGCGTTTATATGCGTTTTTAAAGGAACCCAATTTTTTGGACCTGAAAACTCAGAAATATGATCTGAGAATGACATTTTGTGACCCGACTTTGGGGCACATATCTTGGGGCCACTTATTACCAGGAACCCCAAATTTGGTATGCAGACACTGTGGATCTAGCACTACAAAATATCCAAATTTGGGGTTCCTATCAGAAAGTGACCCCGAGATAGGGGGCCCCAAAGTCGGGTCGCAAAATGTCATGCACTTTTCTGCATCAGAGAATGACATTTTGTGACCCGACTTTGGGGGCCCATATCCTGGGGCCAATTATTGCCAGGAACCCCAATGTCATGTTATGCACTTTTCTGCATCAGAGATACATGGCCTCAAAGTCAACTGTGACCATCTGCGGCAATGTAATTTGGCCATTAGGGTTGGGTGTATGGTAAGTGGTTATCCGTTAGGGTTAGGGTTATTGTTTAGGATTAAGGGTTGGATTAGGGTTAGGGTTGTTTAGGGTTATTGTAAGGAATAGGGTTAGCTGTTAGGGGAAGGGTTAGTGTTAGGGGTTAGTGGTTAGTGTTAGGATTCTGGATATTTTAATAAGGCATTAAAAAATATTATACTACCATATACAGCAGCAAAGAATTAAAATACATTAATACATATTTCACGATAAAAATATAAAACATGTATGTGCAGCTGCGTACCTACCCCGACAAGTTTTTTAATTGTAGCCAGATGTCCATTGTCACATTTGATCTGCTCTTAGAAAAAGTACGACCTGGTCTGACATTCATGGACACCAATATGAGAAACAGTGTGTCACCAGAGGAACTGCTGTTGGTAACGATCAGGTATGTGTATATATTTATAAAATATATTTATCTATAGATGTACAGATTAATTTTTTTCTCTGTCCTTTATTTAAAAAAAATATAATGTCTATTTATAGCAAATTATCCAATTTTTTAAAATATCTAAAATTTTCTTGTGGCAATTTTTAACATGTTAAAAGAATATTAAAAACTTGGCCAAATAAATTTAAAACAATTATAAAAAATCTAATTAACATAGATTTGCTTTTAAATAAAACAATTTGAAACTAGAAAAAAATGAGTAAAAACATATATTAAGATTAAAAAATAAATAATTAACTATTTTAATATTGTTTTATGTTAGAAATAATGAAAACATGTTAAAAATTGCCACAAGAAAATTTTAGATATTTAAAAAAATTGGATAATTTGCTATAAATAGACATTATTTTTAAAAAAATAAAGGACAGAGAAAAAAATGCATCTGTACATCTATAGATAAATATATTTTATAAATATATACACATACCTGATCATTACCAGCAGACGTTCCTCTGGTGACGCACTGTTTCTCATATTGGTGTCCATGAATGTCAGACCAGGTCGTACTTTTTCTAAGAGCAGATCAAATGTGACAATGGACATCCGGCTAAAATTAAAAAACTTGTCGGGGTAGGTACGCAGCTGCACATACATGTTTGTGAAATATCCAACGGACATTCGCTGTCCCATCAACGGATGGGTCCAATATTGATGAGCTCTGACTCTGGACCTCTCACGAAATTTGCGACAACGTTGCTGTCTCATCAAGAGCAACATCAGGAGCAATTCCTGACATATATTCAATATGGGATCCATTTCAAAATATATACCACAGAAAGAGAGGCAAATGCAAGTGTACAACTGCTCTCTATGCTGCTGCTGCTCACTCTGATCAAAATAGCAGAAATAGTTAAAAAAAACATGCTTTGAGAGCTTGGGGAGGGTCTACATGATGTTATCTTTATGAACGCTTATAAACGCAAACGCGGCTAAACGTGTCTAAACGCGACAACGCGCGTTTCAGCTTTTTTTTGAGAAGAGTTTTCACCTGTGTCTCGTGTGCATGAGGCCTAAGTGGTCTTGCTATGCAAGAACATTTAATTATGAAGTAACCATCTTCTTTGAGTCTTCTCTTATGACTAGTAAATATGGTCTTATTTATAAGGGTGTGTTTTTGTATAATTCTACATATTGTTTCTGGCAGGAAAAGGATTGAGATTACAACAATGTAAGTGACATTCCTCCGCCTCATTCAGAGATGAAACTGATATCTGGCATCCCCCAAAAAAATAAAATCAGAGGAATCCCATTACATTGTTCATGTGTTTATTTAGATTAGGCCTGACTTTCTGTAATGCCTTTTTTTTAGCACCACAATAAAGTCCACTGCAGTAGAAAATAATTGTGACTTATGCCACGTACACACGATTGGAATTTTGGGCAGCAAAAGACCGATGAGAGCTTTTCATCGGAAAATGTGACCGTGTATGCTCCATCGGAATTTAGCTGGCCGAATTCCCGCCAGCAAAAATTTGAGAGCATGTTCTCAATTTTCCCGACGGAAAAACTTTCTATTGGAAATTCTGATCGTGTGTGTATACAATTCTGACACGCAAAAACTCACGCATGCTCAGATTCAACTAAGAGATGGAAGCTATTGGCTACTGGGTATTGAACTTATTTTTTCTAGTCCCGTCGTACGTGTTGTACGTCCCCGCATTCTTCAGTCGGAATTTGGTGTGACGGTGTATATGCAAGACAGCTTGAGCAAAATCCCGTTGGAATTCCGTTGGGAAAACCATCAGAGTTTGTTCCGACCAAAATTCTGATTGTGTGTACGCGGCATTACAGTACTGTGCAAAAGTTTTAGGCAGGTGTCAAGAAATGCTGTAAAGTAAGAATGCTTTAAAAAATATACTATATTTTCATTGTTTTATCAATTTACTAAATGCAAATTGAGCAAACAGAAGAGAAATCTAAATCAAATCAATCTTTGGTGTGACAATCTTTTGGCTTTAAACCAGCATTAGTTCTTGCACTTGCACACTTTATACACTTGAACAAAATCGGGGATTTTGTAGGAACAGCTCAATTATGTTGTAGGATTACACCGATTACAGTTGTGCTCATAAGTTTACATACCCTAGCAGAGTTTGATTTCTTGGCCATTTTTCAGAGAATATGAATGGTTAATGTTTGGCTGAAGCCATTTATTATCAATCAACTGTGTTTACTGTTTTTAATTCATAATGACAACAAAAACCTACCCAAATTACCCTGATCAAGTTTATTGGTTATAAGATTAACCAGTTATACCAAGCAGGTGCCTAATGCTAATCAATTCGATATGTATTTTGAAACACAGTCATTACCTTAAACTGCTGTGTAGGAGGCTTAAAAAGTGACCCGCAAAACTTAGGTGAGGTTATGGAACACAATTTAATGTCACAGGTCGTACAGCAAATCCGCAAGGTCTCCCCTAGGTAAAGATTTCAAAGCAGACTGTGGTTTCAAGATATGCTGTCCAAGCTCTATTGAAGAAGCACAAAGAAACGGGCAACACTGAGGACCATAGACACAACGGTCGGCCATGGAAACTTAAAGCGCACCTCCAGTACCCCCCCCCCCCCCCCCGCCTCCAAAAATGCAAAGTCAGCAGCTACAAATGTTGGCACCCCGGTCAGTTTTCCAATCTGCTCTCGGGTGCTGCTGCCGTCATTTGTGGTAACAGGGAAACCGGCAGTAAAGCCTTCGATTTCACTTCAGGTCCCCTACGGTGCTTGACACATCTCGCTGCAGCCAGGTCTGCTGGAAGTGGGGACTGATACCTGTCAAAAACAGGTACCCATTCACCCCCTCCCCCCCCCCCCCCAAAAGGTGCCAAATGTGATACCGGAGGGGGAGGATGAAGCAAACAAGTGGAGCTTCCACTTTTGAGTGGAACTTTGCTTTAAAGGTGAACTTTAGTCAGAAAATTCCTGCTAGATCTCTTCACGCTGGCCTTTTTTACAGGTATAGCTATATAAAACATTAAAAATAAGTGAAACAAAATGTTACCCCAGCTCCGCTGCCAATATGAAAGTCCACGAGCTATGATCTGGTGCTCTAGCTAGGACGTTCAGGCCCCAAATATGCTTTGATGAAGGCTTCTTAGCCGAAACGCGTCAGCTTATAGCCTGTATCCGTGTACTCATGTAACCAATAAAGGTCTTTTATTCAAGAGAATTCGAGTTGCCAGCCCTTTTTGATTCAATTAAAAATAAGGTTCTATATTGTGTATAATCCAGTAATACACTGTCTCACCCTGCTCTGCACATGCTCAGTTGCTCTCTATTTTTTAGGTACTGCTGAGTTTGTAGAGGCCGATCTGTTGACAGCCTCAACATGGAATTAAACCCTCTCATCCTTTACAGCCATGGAAGTTGCTTCTGTTTGTTCTGCAGCTGCCATGGTGCTGCACATGTGATCAGTTATGACATCAGCCATTTGATGGTTTGACAGTTTGGTGGTGGAAATAAGCAAATGTGACTGTTAGCAATCCCGGAATTCCAGGAATCCGTTTTTGAAACCGCAAAAAAATTGACCGGTTTAGTTCCGCTCTATGCTTTACTTCTGCTCAGGGGTTCTGGTAATCGGCAAAATGGCAGCCTCCAGCAAGAAGAAACGGGAGCAATGCTGGAGACAATTTACAGCACACGCTAATTTTGGTAGCATAATTTATTATGTGGAAGGTATGTTCCTTGCTAAAGAGCGTTTTTTTTTCTCGCGTTATTATGGGTAAAGTTCTGCTTTAAAGAGGGATTCCACCAAAAAAAATAATATTAAAAGCCAGCAGCTATAAATACTACAGCTGCTGACTTTTAATAAATGGACACTCACCTGTCCCGGGTTCCAGCGATGCCGAGGCCGATCGATCGCTCGGCCCTCGGCTGCTGCCGCCACCATTCTAGGTGAGGGAATCAGGAAGTGAAGCGAATCGGCTTCACTTCCCGGTTCCCTACTGCGCATGCGCGAGTCGCGCAGCGCAATAGGAATTCTCTGCGCTGTCTGTGAGACCCGTGTGTGTCCCAGCAGACAGCACGGCAGGGCAGGAAATGGCGTAGACTCCCACGGGAGTCTATGCCCGGAAGTGGGTGTAAATACCTGTCTGACAGGTATCTCCACCCTCCTCCCCCCTGAAAGGTGCCAATTGTGACACCGGAGGGGGGGAGGGTTCCGATCAGCGGAGGTTCCACTTTAGGGAGGAACCCCGCTTTAATGCAGCAGATGAAAGACTTCCCTTCAACATCAGAAGATGTCTAGCAGTGCCATCAGTACAGAACTGGCAGAAACCGGTTGGACCCATGTACACCCATACCTCTGACTTGGAAACAAAGCTAAGCACGTCAGCTATGCACAAAGACCTAGAAACTGTGGTGCAGAAAAATGACTGAGGAGTCGAAATATGAAATATTTGTAGCAGAAAGCAGTTTGTTCACTGCAGAGCAGTACAATGATGAGTGTCTGCAGGCAACAGTGAAGCATGCTGGAGGTTTCTTGCAAGTTTGCGGCTGCTAAAAATACCACCAAGAGAAAGCTCTATCTGTCTATAAAAAAAAAAAAAAAATTATAAAAATTGGATTTGGGTACAGCATTGCATGAGCACGCAATTGTCATTCAATGTATAAGAGCGTTGAAAATTGGCCTTGGCAAATACTGTAGCTGCTTACTTTTAAGAAACGGGCACTCCGCAGCCCAGGAACCCAGCGTTGTCTATACCTGGGCTGGTTCTTTGTCATCTTCAGATGCCCAGTGCCGCCCTCTTGGCTGTGGTAGCTGGCTGTGACCACTTGCTGTTTCACAGCCAGCTCCCCACTGTGCATGTGTGAGATTGTGCACTGCCAAATGTGGTAGCTGCATTTGTTTTCTTTTCTAGGCTTTTTTCCCCTCTGTTTTCACCTAGTGATTTGGTTAGTAACTCCTTTGTTAGTGTGCCCCTACCCTGGTTCAATAGGCATAGAGGGCATGGAAAACTGTAGCATTGTTAGTCTGGGGAGGGGGTGTTGGGTGTACTAGCAGATTTAAATATCGGTTACAGCAAGTTTTTTTTTTTTTTTTCTCCTTTTCTAATATAAGGTTTTACATGAATAAATAAAAGCAGATACTTATAAGCTCTTTGAAATTGCCTTTGAAATAGTTTGCAAATGAGTTATAAATGCAGTATGTGATTTAATTGAGACTAATATGTATGCGCTCATGCTTTATTGTACCTCGGAGTGTTTATTTTTGTGCATTGCACTGTGGACCACAGAGATGACAAAACAAGGCTGCTGGTTGAGCATCACTAAGCTAATCCTTTAAGGCACTCTGCCACCAATTCATATCTATCAATACAGTCAATTCTTCTAAATGCCAGTAAGCATTTTTGGTAGACAGAATGTCTGCCCTATTAGGCTAATTTTTTGTAAAATGAGTAGAGTGACAAGCTTGGCAATATGCTATGCATCTAGTGACCTATATAATAATGTAATAAATTCCCTATTTATATAGTGTTTCAATCCAGGACTGTACGCTCTGGTGTGGTTTCTATGATCCTTTTGTTTGTCTTGGTGTAGATAATCCTGTGTTTGCAAATGTGGTATTAGTTTTATGAATGGTATTTGAGTTTGTGGTTTGGTGTACTATTCATAATTCCACTGAAGCACTGAACCTATGTCTGACTACAGGTGACCAGCATTGTATTTTTCAATAGTTCTTGTTTTCTCATTACATCTTGCAACAGGCGATGCCGAGGGCTCATTTACACTTTGCATTTCAAATGTTGTTAATGAGCATTTTAAAGCTGCATTGCATTGCATTATTGCATGCTTTTTAATATGAACACACAACAGGTTTAATGCAAAATTCATCAAAACAAGTTCTAAAACATTAATAACATAAATGCATTTGCAAAAATGTAAAGAGTTAACGGGGAATCTGTGTGAGACATTATATTGAAACTTTCTTTAACTTTGTGTCTGCTTGAATTAATTTCTGACATGTTGTTGCAATCCACAGCAAAGACTCTCCTTTTTATCATTAACCACTTAGGCCCCTTTCACACATGCGGACGGTATGTGTGTATTTCATCCATCCGTTTGCGGATGAAATACGGGCATACATTCATCCCTATGGGATAGCGGGTGTCTGCGGATGAACATCCGCAGACACCCGCTATTGTCCTCCTCCGCTACTGTCCGATTCTGCAGACGGAGGAAAATTCTATTTTTCTATCCGTCTGCAGAGCGGATCGGATGAACACGGACAGACGGTCCGTGCTCATCCGATCCCCATAGAGGAGAGCGGAGAGCTGACAGGGCGGTCCCTGCACAGTGTGCGGAGACCGCCCTGTCCACCGCCCGTTCAGCGGGGACAACGGAGCGATCCCCGCTGAGCGAGCGGATCATCACAGGGCGGATAATTACTGGTCCGCCCCGTGTGAGGGGGCCTTAGGCTGGGTTCACACATGTGCAGTGCGAATTGAAGCTCAGGTTTCCCTGCGAAGAGAAAACTCAGTTGTTCAGTGTTTCATGTCAGTTTTTGATCAGTATCAGCTCAGGATTGCATCAGTATTTTATCCTGTTCACAAAAGAACACATCTGCGAATCAGATGCTTGCCCATAGAAGATAATGGGCCTGAATTCACACCTGAGCCAGACCGCACTTCCTAGAAAACGCGTACGTTTTTTGTGCAATGTGGAGTGCGAATGCACCGCAGATATGTGAACCATCCTCATTAAAATTTATGTATTTTTAAATGTCCTGGGAATTGGATGCAGTGTAAGCCGCATCTAATTCGCATAGGTGTGAACCCAATTCTTGAAATTTGAGCTGGGCACATATATCTGCAGTGTTTTTAGCTCTCTTCAAAGCACTGAGTCCCGTGGCTTTCTCCTGCTCCATTCTTCTGTTACCAGCTTGATAACTTCTGAGAAGTTCTCTGACAACTGTGATAAAACCAGCCTGAAATTTTGTGTCAGGGTGGGTGCTATAAATAGATTAGCAGGGAGCTGGTCTATTCACAGCACAGCTCTGCAAGTCTCTGCCTATGTGGAGAGGGGTCGTGTGCCTTTCCTCCAATCAGCTGTCCCACAGTGTATGGCAAGAATCCACACCCACAGGTGAATCAGGAAGTGAAAATTCTAACATAATGTGCACCTTCTAAACAGTATATAAAGCTGAAGACAGCAGATATACGTGTAAAATGTATGTAGGGAGATTTGTTTCATCTCTGTGCATCATCTGGGGCAGTTCACTTCACTGGGTATATATGAGGGTTTACATCCACTTTAACCACTTCTGGACCGATGCACGATGATATACATCCTAACTTTGACGGGGGATATCGTTGTTTATGGCTAGCTGCCATAACCCCGGTATCCTCGTATTCGGCCAGCAGTCCAGTTTCTGATAAGAGTGGTCTCTTATCACTTTTATCGGCAGCAGGAGGGGTTATGTCGACAGCGGCAGAGACAATCTGATCTTCACCCTGGCTGGGCATGAAGAAAAAGGGAGGGGAAGATGGCCCCCACCCGTCTCCATAATGATGCAGGGCGAAACGTCACTTCCACCCACAGCTCTTAAAGGGCCTTTTAAATTAAAATTAATATTTTTTATTTTATTGCATTTAAGTGTAAATATGCGATTTAGGTCTTTTGGACCCCAGATCTCATATTTAAGAGGTCCTGTCATGCTTTTTTTCTATTACAAGAGATGTTTACATTTCTTTTTTACACTGTTTAAAAAAAAGAAAAAAAATATATATAATTTTTTTTTTTTTTAAACGCGCCGCATCCCGCCAAGCTCTCATGCAGAAGTGAACGCATATGAAAACGGTGTTCGAACCACACATGTGAGGTATCGCCACAATCGGTAGAGCAAGAGCAATAATCCTAGCCCTAGACCGCCTCTGTAACTTAAAACATGGAACCTGTAGAATTTTTTAAACGACGCATATGGAGATTTTTAGAGGTAAAAGTTTGTTGCCATTCCACGAGCGGGTGCAAATTTGAAGCATGACATGTTGGGTACTGTTTTATTTTTTAAACCAAAAAGGTGTAGTTTTTCCCAACAAAAAAAAAGTGCGCTTGTAAGACTGCTGCCCAAATACGGTGTGATAGAATGTATTGCAATGACCGTCATTTTATTCTCTAGGGTGTTAGAAACAAAAATTGTATTATGTTTGGGGGTTCTAAGTAATTTTCTAGCAAAAAAAAAACAGTTTTTAACTTGTAAACAACACATTGCAAAGCGCTTCTTTTTGAGATTTGTTGTTTACAAGTAAATTTTTTTTTTTTTTGCTAGAAAATTACTTAGAAACCCCCAAACATATACATATATACATACACATATTTTTTTTTCAGACACCCTAGAGAATAAAATGGCGATAATTGCAATACTTTGTCACACTGTATTTGCGCAGCGCTCTTACAAGCATAATTTTTTGGGGAAGAATACACATTTTTTGAATTAAAAAATAAGACAACAGTAAAGTTAACCCAATTTTTATATTTCACATGTGTGGTTTGAACACCATTTTCATATGCGGGCGTGACTTATGTAAACATTTTTTTTTTGTGCTTATTTTCCTTTTTTTTTTTTTTTAACACTGTCCTTTAAAAAAAAATAAAAATCCCCTTTATTACAAGAAATGTAAAAATCCCTTGTAAATGGAAAAAAGCATGACCTCAGATCTCACATTTAGACTTACCATATTTTCCGCACCATAAGATGCACTTTTTTTCCCCCAGAAATATGGGGGAAAATGTCTCTGCGTCTTATGGAGCGAATGTATGCTAGGCACCGCTGCCAACAATGCCCCTCACCACCACCACCACTGGCAACACCGCCACCGTTGGAAGAGAGGCAAGAGTGGAGGACAGACATCTGAAGCCCCTGTGAGCACCGGGCGATCTCCCTGCTGGGCCTGACATTGTTGCTGAGACAGAAGGGAATGGAAGAATGGAGAATGGAATGATATGAGGTAAGGCTGTGTTAAGCCACTAGTAAGGCTGTTTATGGCAATGATCAGTATGCATTTATGGCAATGGTCAGTATGCATTTATGGCAATGGTCAGGCTGTGTTTATGGCAATAGTAAGGCTGCATTACTTTGTCACTGGTCAGGCTGCATTTCATGGGTACTGGTAAATATTTTTGGACACCATTTAGTGTCAAAATATTTTTTTTCTTGTTTTCCTTCTCTAAAACCTAGGTGCGTCTTATGGTCAGGTACGTCTTATGGAGTGAAAAATATGGTAAATGCTCTTTGCCCTTTTAAGAGCATTGGCTTCCGTCATCCATCATGTTGTGGAGCCGATTGGGGGGCCATGTTTCTCTCATTCGGCATCCAGGCTCACAGGGAAGAGCACCCGATCATCTCCGCCACTACCTACAGCCCTGGTAAGCGGTAGGGACTACCGGAGCTCAGCAGGAGGGGGGGGGGGCACCTTTCCCACCACCGATTAAAAGTGATCTTGTGGCAAATCCACTGCCGAGGCTACTTTTATCTGAAAGCCAGCCGTCCGCCGTTTAAGAGGATTCCAGGGTTATGGCAGCTGTCTGCTGCCATAACAATGGTATTCCACGTCAAAGTACTGACGCATAACGACGGCAGCTGGTCTTAAGTGGTTGAATCGGACCTTCAGTCATTTTTTTCAACTTTGCATTTATTAAATCTTCTGCCCTTTTGTTTTACCTTTTTGGATAGTAAAACCATTTTTTTTCTGCCAGTAAATGTCTTATACAGCCCAGTTCCTCTTTCTGGTCTGGTCATTAGCTTAGACTTATGACATCATGCACAGCTCTCTCTCTTTCACTATCATGAGAGTTTGCC
The DNA here is from genome assembly GCF_037356315.1 of Lithobates pipiens. Taxonomy (NCBI): domain Eukaryota; kingdom Metazoa; phylum Chordata; class Amphibia; order Anura; family Ranidae; genus Lithobates; species Lithobates pipiens. The sequence goes on from NW_027507787.1 coordinate 33,172,212, forward strand.
AGGAAGAGAGGGGGGATGAGTCATTAAAGGGCCAATGAAAGCGGCAGAGCTGGAGGTGTGAGACTTTGTAAATCCAGGAAGTGAACATGCAGCAGCTTCAGCTGCCCACAGTTAAAATGGCTGTAGCCAGACTTAGTGGAGGGAGATTTCTGCAGCATATTTGGCAAGTATAGAATCGCAGTAAGTGGGAGTTGGAAAAGAAGAGGGATTTTAAAGGTGCAAAAATATTCAGGAATTTGAGAATATAATCAAAGAAATTATGGTTTTACAATTTTATTCAATTCAAAGTTAAAAAGTTATATGTAAACATTATCACGGAGAGTCAAACAGAATGGTGGTAAGAGAGAGCGCATTATTTCAATTATATGTAGTGTTGCACATTAGCCCGATTATGTTTCGCTGAGGGGATGTGCAAATTGGACCACTAGTATTGTGATAAGCTATACAATTGTAAAAAGACAGAGACAAATGAATACAAAAAAAATTGTGAACAAAAGCAAAATCATCAATTTTCCTAAATAAGGGGAGCACAGTGTCTGCCAGGAAAAAATAAATGAAATAAAAAAAAAATAAAGGGGGGAGGAAGCGGACTTACCCCGCGATGAGGTCAGACCCACGACAAACATCAAATGAGCCCACCGCTAAATTCCCCTTAGGGAGAACCTCTCTGGTGCAGTCAGAAGACAGGGGGACAAAGGCTGGAGAAATAATGCAAAATAAAAATAAAAAATAAATACATTATAGCTCGCAGAAAAATAAGATTAAAAATAAAATAAATATTTATATTAAACTATTGTTTACTTACTTAAAAAATTTATAAACAGAGCTTGGGTTGGAGGGAAACCAAAAAACAGCCTGCAGGGATGGTAATTGCAGGGTATATGTCTGGTGAAGATGGTGTATATAAATAAAAATAAAAATTTGCCCATCCCCTGAAGAAGCGAGTCAGCGAAACATGTCGGGCTAATGTGCAATACTACATACAATGCACTTTCTTCTGACCACCATTCTGCTTGACTCTCTGTGATAATGTTTACATATAACTTTTTAACTTTGAATGCAATAAAATTGTAAAACCATAATCTTTTTGATTATATTCTCAAATTTGTGAATCTTTTTGCACCGTTAAAATCCCTCTTCTTTTCCACCTCCCACTTATTTTTATATCTTTTGGGATGTGGCGCTAATCGCTCTGGGTGTTTCATCAATCATCGGACTAAAAATACAGATACTGAATCCCAGTATGTATAAAATATGCAAAGTGATTGGAGGGAAGCTTCAGAATGGCAAAGATGTTTTTATTACAAACTATGTGAACAGACCACAGTTCCTCTTTAACCACTTGCTTACTGGGCACTTAAACCCCCCTCAGTCCCAGACCAATTTTCAGCTTTCAGCGCTGATGCACTTTGAGTGACAATTACGCGGTCATACAACACTGTACCCAAATGAATTTTTTATCATTTTTTTCCCACAAATAGAGCTTTCTTTTGGTGGTATTTAGTTACAGCTCGGAGTTTTATTTTTTGCTAAACAAACAAAAAAAGATGCAAAAAAAAAAAAAATCATGTTTTAATAGTTTGTTATAAAATTTAGCAAACGGGTCATTTTTCTCCTTCATTGAAGTGCGCTGATTAGGCGGCACTGATGGGCTGCATTGGTGGGCACTGATGGGCTGCATTGGTGGGCACTGATGGGCTGCATTGGTGGGCACTGATGGGCTGCATTGGTGGGCACTGATAGGCTGCACTGGTGGGCACTGATAGGCATAGTTAAGGCGGCACTAATAGGCACAGATAAGGCGGCACCGATGGGCACAGATAAGGCGGCACTGATGGGCAAAGATGGGCACAGATAAGATGGCACGGATGGGTGGCACGGATAAGTGGCACGGATGGGTGGCACGGATGGGCACTGATAGGTACCACAGATAGATGGGACTGATGGGCACTGATAGGTGGCACTGATAGGTGGCTCTGATAGGTGGCACTGCTGGGCACTGATGGGCGGCACTGCTGGGCACTGATGGGCGGCACTGCTGGGCACTGATGGGCGGCACTGGGGTGCAGCACCTGAGGCAGATTTTGGGTGGCACTGTGGGTGGCACTGCTGGGTGGCACTGTGGGTGGCACTGTGGGCACTGCTGGGTGGCACTGTGGGCACTGCTGGGTGGCACTGTGGGCACTATGGGCACTGCTGGGTGGCACTGACAGGGGGGCACTTACTTTATTTCAGGATGGCACTGCGGGTGGCAGGTGGGCACTGGCAGGGGGCAGGTGTCCTTTTACATTGCTGGCCGTGATCGGGACTGATGTCCCGAACACGGCCGCCGGCGATCGGCTTTTTTTTTTTCTCCTCGCGCTGTCAGCGTGAGGAGGAATACTAGCCGATTACCGGCTCCGTTTTATCACATGATCAGCTGTCATTGGCTGACAGCTGATCACGTGATAAGGGGTCGGGATCGACCCCTTACACGGATCGGTGATCAGGCGAGTCTCACGGACTCGCCGATCACAGAGCGCGCCGCGCGCGCCCCTCAGGGGGCGCGCAGGCCGCTCGTAACCGGGACTACGTCAATAGACGTAGTCCCGAAAATGTGGGTCCGCGCTATTGCCGTCATTTTGCAATAGCGCGGATCCCAAGTGGTTAAAGTGATTTGTAAAGTAATTTAAAAAAAAAATAAAATAAAATAACAAACATGATATACTTACCTGCTCTGTGTAGTGATTTTATTTATTTTTTTCTAATTTCCAAACCCACTTTTTATAGGAAATATATACTGACCCTATAAAGAGGGAAAAGGTGGGACTTTAAAATGAAGCGGCTGAAGTGTGAGGGTCAGAAAAAGGTAATTTAATTGAATTCATAATATATGATACAAAGTAAATTCATATATATACATACATGCATGTGCCATTGTTGGGCACAAAATGTGTTATATGAAGACATCAAGGTGTATGTAAAGACACATAAAGTCAAAAAACATATATAAACAATAAATAGTATGTGGAGCAACAGCATAGCCTAAAAATGCCTCAGGGCGACATATCCGGTACCTATGTTTGTAATCACATAATGTAAACATAAATGTACTGAATTAATATTAAATGTAACGTCGGGACGTAGTAAATATCACTGTAGCATCAAATGTAGCTCTACGCGTTTCGTGGATGTATTCTCCACTCATCAGGAGCAGATGCGACAGATACCTGTAAAATATATGGATATGGTAAACCACACTCTGTATAGAGGGGAATAGGTACAGTACATAGAGTGCTTTCAAAAGAGATTAACTAAGCATATCTACCATCCCCGGCAGCGAACACAGCAAACAGTAACTGGTCCATGGTGCGTCGGAGGCGCAGATCGCCCCCCCCGGGAGCTGAGGCGGCATATTTGGGCGACGGATATAGTGAACAGGTGCCTGGGTATGAAGATGAGTTCCATGTGCTAACAGTGCTAGTGTATAGATCATCAAATGGACGTATCTAAAACAAAGTATGTACATGAACGTTAAGTGAGCATGTAGAAGAAATGTAATAAGCTAAAAAAATTGTAAATGTGTGGGATAAAAGAATGAATCTACAAAAATTACATGATAATGAGAAATAGTGTATGAGAATAAGAGTGTATGGAATTAAAATATAGGAAGTGTTTTAGAACAATGCGAGTGAAAACTAGAGGATGAAGTATAGACATATATATAGGTTGTGAAGTGCCTGCAGGGGTATGAAAAGGATGAACAGTGTGGTAAGAGTGTGGGGTGTGAAATGAAGTGAGCCAAAGCAGAGGGAGTGCTAAGTGAGTGTGGTGAAAGGGTAAAAAAGTAAAGCAAGTGAGTGTATGGGTGATGAAAATGAAATAAAATATGAGGTGATATAACAAGAGTGGGCAAACAAAAACATAAAAATAACAACCAAAGTGAATCCAGGACCAAATTACACCTACCCGATAGCTGAAAGCCCAGCATCACCCAGTAAGAAATCAACTGGTGTGCAGGAACCACAGGAGGAGACCGGCTGTATCAACAGCTTCATTTTAAAGTCCCACCTTTTCCCTCTTTATTGTGCTAAATACCGGGATGGAGGCGCTAACCCGTGCCTCATTTAAAGTCCCAAACTGCTTTGTCTATATATACTGACCCTTGCCTATCTCTCACTGGGAAAAAAAATACCTTGTCAGAGAGGGTACTGTTTCATCTTGGATATCTGATGCTAGGGATACGTTTATCAAAAGCATTAGTATATGGCAGGGCTTAACAAATTTGCTTGGAATCTACGAGCCAGCTAAAAAAGTTAGTAGCCAGGTCCGTAACGGCGATCTGGACCTGTCCCTGGCCTGACATGGAGACGAGTGAGGGGAAGATAGCCGCCCCCCCCCCCCCCCGATCTCATATCTTAAGAGGTCCTGTCATGCTTTTTTCTATTACAAGGGATTTTTACATTCCTTGTAATAGGAATAAAAGTGACACAATTTTTTTTTTTTTTTAAAGAACAGTGAAAAAAATAAAAGTTAAAATAAGAAAAAAAAATTCATGTTTCGTATCAATTTACTCGGCGCAACATTATCTTTCACAATATAAAAAAAATTGGGCTAACTTTACTGTTGTCTTATTTTTGTATTAAATAAATTATTTTTCCCCAAAAAAGTGCGCTTGTAAGTCCGCTGCACAAATACGGTGTGACAGACAGTATTGCAACGACCACCATTTTATTCTCTAGGGTGTTAGAATTAAAAAATATAATATCTAGGGGTTCTAAATAAAGGTAAGGAGATAGGCAGGCAATGAAAACAGGCAGGGGAAGCTCCATTAGCATTGCTGGTTGTCATATCAACGGCCACCACAAGAGGGCGCCAGATTCCAGAAGGAATCATAGGACCGCAGAAGGCTTCAAAGCCGCGACCTCAATTACCGGGCGCCGGCGGAACGACCCGACGCGATCACGCTGGGGTGGTCCACGGAGACAGGATACCCCCAGCTGTGCTGCCCAGGTGCCAGGTCGCTTTTTCTAGTTGCAAATATGACCTGGCGCCCGGGTTTTGTCGAGCCCTGGTATATGGAATTAAAAAAAGTAAAGGCATTTTTTTATGAAACACAGTGATGTGCGTTACAAGTGCGTTTTGTGCTCTGCTGGCTTTGGGTTTATCCCATACAAAAAAGGGAAAAAAATTTAAAAAAAGTAGAGCTTGGTCATGTGCCTTGTCATTGTCACATGACTGGCTCTCTTCCCAATTGCAGAACTTTGTTTTTAAGCAGCTTTAAAATATATGGATATATGTGTGAGCCGCTCAGGCTGTATGGGAATGAAGTCCTGTGCAGGCTGCGAAGGGAGCTAGTCTATGCTCCAGGCAATGGTAGAGAGTGACTAGGTGTCCTGGGAGCCGCACATTGTCAAGACCTGCTGTATGATAGTGAATGGCAGTCTAAGCCTGGACCCCCACCAGGCCACACTCCCCGACAGTTTAAATAAGTTTTCATATAAGTAAGATCATTCTGGGAGGTGGCACAAAATAGACTTATATAGACTAAGAAAGCAACGAAAAGAAAGCTTCCAATAGAAGTAATATTTTTTTTTTACAAACTCTACTACCCTGTTTCCCTTAAAATAAGACCTAGCGTGATTGTCGGTGATGGCTGCAATATAAGCCCTACCCCACAAATAAGCCCTAGTTCCTTGTAGGTCTTATTTTCAGGGAAACAGGGTAGGGCTTATTTGGGGGATAGGGCTTATATTGCAGCCATCACCGTCAATCATGCTAGGTCTTATTTTGGGGGAAACAGGAATAAATATATATATATATATATATAATATAATATAATATAATATAATATAATATAATATAATATAATATAATATAATATAATATATATATATATATATATATATATATATATATATATATAAAATATATTTCTTTATTAACTACTTGCCTATTGGACACTTTAACCCCCTTCCTGCCCAGGCCAATTTTCAGCTTTCAGCGCTGTCGCACTCTGACAATTGTGTGGTTATGCAGCACTGTACCCATATAACAGTTTGTTATACAATTTTGCAAACTGGTAATTTTTCTCCACTGATGGGCACTAATTGGTGGGACTGCACTGATAATCGGCAAACTCTCTTTAACACGAGGCAGTTATCTGCTCTTTTCCTCTCATGCTGTCAGCGTGAAGAAAGAAAAGCCGATAATGGGCTTGTCCTTACAGCCGTGATCAGCTGTCATTGGACAGGGCTGCTCACATGGTAAAGGACCGCTGTGATTGGCCCTTTACCCTGATCTGTGATCAGTGGCGTCCCTTAGGCAGGAGGCGCATGGGCAGCACGATCAAGGGAGGATGTCCATGTATGTCCTCTCAACAAAGTATTCCCACGCTGTAGCCATCATTCCGTTATAGCTCGGGCGGAAAGTGGTTAAGGACTTAATATTTAGTGAAATTTGAACATTGCACGTTTGCTGATTTTTATGTTGTGTGTGTGATTCACAGTGTGCCGTAGCATCGTAGGGGAGGGGATTCTAGCACAGCTGCGCAGAAACACATATACTTTTTTTTGTGGTCTAATATTTTTAGCTGATAGCTACATCTCTCTGGTTCTTTTCAAAAATCCAATTTTCTCTTGAGATGACCTATTATGTAAGTTTTCAACAGCAGTACAGATTGTATGCCTTGATTAATACAAGCCTTGAGATGATTATTTGAATATAGATGTATTTTTTTTTAGTTATGGTTGTAATTCTGTTTCGAAGAGGTGCAGTTTTAGACATGTTGCTTTCACACTCGGCTATAGAGTTGAGCGGTTACTTTCAACCACTTGTTTACTGGGCACTTAAACCCCCTTCCTGCTCAGGCCAATTATTTGCTTTCAGCACTGTCACTCTTTGAATTAAATTTTTATATACTATATATATATATATAATTTTATTTTTTTCACACTGAGGCGCTTTACAGGCGCTACAGCGCTAAAAATAGCGCCTGTAAAGAGCCTCTCCTGTCTCTCCAGTGTGAAAGCCCTCGGTGCTTGCAGGGCGGTTAAAAAAAAAGTCAGTGGTGTATACAAAACAAAACAAAACCATATAAAACAATGGGGCAGTACTGCCAAACCGCTGGCAAAGCACCGCTTTACCGACGACACCCGGCCGCCCCAGTGTGAAAGGGCTTTTTTTAATGTCATAATGTAGAGTATACGATTTCCTATCATATGAGCCAAGTTTTGCCATAAAGAGTTAATCCAGCTCTGAGCAATCCTCTCTTATTGTTCAGCGAAATAAATCTTGTGCACTAGCCTAGGAAACGTGCATTATTTTTTTAAATTCCCTCCCACTCCTTTCTTATGCTGCTCTGCCAGGTTTGGATGTTCCACAACTCCGCATAATTGGGGATGCTGAAGTTACGTGGTTACTTTCCTGTCTTTTCACTGGATGTTCGAGATCATAGCAGAAGTTCACTGTAAGAAATACACAGGAGAAAATGCATATTGACAAGAGGAGTGTAGAGGTGGGCGGGGACTCTACTAATATCACGACTACACCCACCGAGCTTCAGACAACAAACCCACTCACAGAATCTGCAGTTTTTTGGGTCTCATAACAGACAGAGGGGAGACATTTCACAGGTAAAGATACATGCAGGAGGCATGTATATCCTTATAGATATCCCTATGGCAGTAGTTTAGAAAGGATGACATTGGGTTTACATCCACTTTAATGGACTGGGGCAGGACTAAACTGTACCGATTAGGGCAAAGAGTACAGTTATGATACAATTTAATGCAGGGTGAATCAGAGGGCCCTAATGGAAATAGATGGGATTTCTTAAAGCAGAGTTCCATTGTAGATGCTGACTTTTACTATTAGGGCACTTACCTGTCCAGGAATCTGTGCCCTCACCTGTGCTGATTCTTGAATCTGTTCTCGGGTGCTGGCGCCACCATCTAGGCTAAGGGAAACCGGCCGTGAAGCCTTGCAACTGAATTGTGTTGCACTCTATGAATGGGTTGGCTGCATGGGAAGGAGGAGGCGGCCGAACTTCTGGCTCACTTCACCGCATCAAACTCAGCCGGGAGAGGAAGCGTGTACCTGTCCAAACCTTCCTCTTCATGTTCATCTTTCTAGCAAAAGCCTGACGGTTTCGTACCAATATTGACTGGTATTTGGAACTGTGTATAATTCTCTCTACCTTGCCCAGCTGAACAAAAACAGCCCCAAAGTATGATTCTGCCACCACCATGCTTCACTGTGGGTATGGTGTTCTTTTGTGATGTGCAGTGGTGTTTTTGCGCCAAACATATCTTTTTAAATTATGGCCAAAAGTTCAACCTTGGTTTCATCAGACCATAACAGGTTTTCACACATGCTTTTTGGAGATTTCAGATGTATTTTTGCAAAATTTAGCTGGGATTGGATGTTTTTCTTTGTAAGGAAAGGATCTGTCTTGCTACTCTACCCCATAGCACAGGCATTCAACCCCAGGATTCAGTACACACCTGCCATCATTTAAAGTGCCTCTGATTAACCCCAAATAAAGTTCAGCTGTTTAGGTAGGTTTTTCCTGGCATTTTCTTAGTCGCATCCTAAAGCAAAAGCCATGGTCCGCAGAGAGCTTCCAGAGCATCAGAGGGATCGCATTGTTAAATTTTATCTAGTTGGGGTTATTCAGAGGCACTTTAAATGATGGCAGGTGTGTACTGACTTGAGTTGGAATCTGCTTAATTCTGAACATAGCTACATCCCCAGTTAAAGAGGGTGTGCACATTAATGCAACAACATTTATTTTAGTTTATGTTTACAAATAAATGCACAAAAGATATAGGCAAAGGCCACTGGATACAGGTAAACATGCATCTGGAGAGGGGGGTGGGGTACTTAGGTTAGAGCAGGCAAAAAGGATAGGTAAACTTATCCTCAACTCCAGTAAAATAAAACGTTTTTTCTTACCGGAAAACGATGGGAGATCTCTTGAAAGGAGACGCTGATAAAACCAAAAACATGTTAATGGCATGAGAAAAGGTTTTAATTTAGTCCGTTTATCCATTGAGATTGTTTGTTTGTTTGTTTTTATTGTTTTTTTTTTCACTTTTCTTTGTAATGGTTAGAATCTTTACGCAGGGTACCAAAAACAAGTAGCTGTATGTACGTGGTAAGGTGGAAAAATGTGCACTATTGACACTATTTTTCATTTTGGATAGAGTAAGGCTAAGTTCACACTGGCAATAAAAGCAGGCATTTGAGGGGTGTTAAAAACGCCCCTCAAATACCTATGCAAATGATACAATGGACATTGCCCAGGGCATTTGGGGAACGTTTTGAACTCGTCATTAACGCTTGTAAAACACAAGTCTAACGCCATAGGAGCATTTGTTAAGCGTTAGAAATTTAGTCAAGTGTGGACAAGCCCCAAGGGAGGTCTATAACCCCCTGATGGTGTTTTTTTATTTTTTATTTATTTTTTCCATCTGGGTCCCATTGGGGAGATCTCGCTTTGCTTCCGGTCCCATAGCCAAAACAGGAAGAGAGAGGAAATCCCTCCAAAGTGATGGAATTCTGGAGTGTCACTAGAACTAGTGTCCCCATTGGAAGATTTCGCCTCTCTTACTGTTCAGGTGTCAACCCAAAATTTGTTATTTTCTTTCACTCTCTCTTCAAATGGTAAAGGTAAACGGGACAAATGGAGATTACTGGTGGAATTGTATATCGTGTTTTTTTTTTTTACATCACTTTGACGTTATCTTGTAATTGGTTGGTGGTTTTGTGTTTGTCCAAGTAGTTTGTTTCTTTTGTTGGCAAGTTATGAACAGCTGAATCATTACATTAGCTACATTGTCTTCCATTCTGTCATTTTTAACAACCTAAGGACCGCAAGATGTTGTACCCAAACAAAATTTGACGTCCTATTTTTCCCACAAATCGAGCTTTCTTTTGGTTGTACGTATGTGATCACCTCTGCGTTTTATATTTTTTGCGCTATTAACACAAAAGACCAATAAAAAAAAAAAAAAAAAAAAAAAAATGTTTTTGTTTTACTTTCTGCTATAATACATATCCAAAAAAAAATATTAACCACTTCCCACCCGGCCAATGCATATATACGGCCGGGTGGGAGCCGTCTACTCCTGATAGGACGTTCAGGAACGTCATTCAGGAGTAGCGGGATCGCGCGCGCGCGTGCCCGCGCAGCGGCACGATCCCGATGTGCTCGTGTCACCCGGACACGGCACATCTCAGATCGGCAGGAGGGCTCTGTGATTGGCCCTCCTGATCACATGACGGCCGTGTCCAATCACGGCCGTCATGTGATGTAAACAAACAGCCGGTTGCTAGGCAATCGGCTCTCCTCTCCTCACACGGAAGTCACCGCTGAGGAGAGGAGAGCAGAACGCTGCAGCCGGCTGATGATCAGTGAGTATGGGCTGCTTTTTACAGCTTTTTACTCACTGATCATCAGTGTAGTGTAAACACACAACACACCACACAGTACAAACACAGTCCCCACATATGTCCCCAAAACACACATGTCCCCAAAACATACATGTCCCCAAATAATAAAAACACATGTCCCTAATAATAAAAACATGTCCCCCACATATGTCCCACTAAAATCACATGTCCCAATGATTATCTGCACACATATGTACGTGATCACCTGCACACATATGTACATGATCATTTGCGTACATATGTCCGTGATCACACAAACCAATTATTATACACTTAACGGAATTTTTTTTACCAAAAACATGTAGCAGAATACATTTTGGCTTAAATTTATGACAAAATTTGATTTTATTGGATTTCTTTTCAAATAGAAAAAAGAAAATATTGTTTTTTTTTCCAAATTTCCGCTTTTTTTGCGCTTATATCGCAAAAAAAAAAACGGAGTCGTGAATAAATAACACCAAAATAAAGCTCTATTTGTGCGAACAAAATGATAACAATTTCATTTGGGTACAGTGTAGCATGACCGCGCAATTGTCACTGAAAGCGCTAGAGCGCTGAAAGCTGAAAATTGGGCTGGGAAGGAAGGGGGTGAAAGTGCCCTGTATTGTAGTGGTTAAAAAATGAATTCATCAGTTTAGGCCGATATGTATTCTACATATTTCTGGTAAAAAAAATTGCAATAGGCGTATATTGATTGGTTTGCGCACAAGTTATAGCGTCTACAAAATAGGGGATAGATTTTATGGCATTTTTATTATTCTTTTTTTTATTAGTAATATTGGCAAGCAGCGATTTTTAGCGGTATTGCTGTGGACAGATTGGACACTTTTGACACTTTTTTTAGGACCACTGACCTCTATACAGCAATCAGCGCTATAAAAATGCACCGATTACTGTATAAATGACACTGACAGGAAAGGGGTTAACACTATTGGTGATCAAGGGGTTAAATGCATTCCCTGGGAGGTGTTTCTAACTGTGAGGGGAGGGGACTGACTGGAGGATGAGAGAGATCGCTGTTCCTGATCACTAGGAACAGACGATCACTCTTTACTCCCCTGTCAGAATGGGATTTTTTTATTTTTTACATGAATGGACAGGCATTGTTCTGGCTCTCTGTGGAGCAATTGGGGGGGGGGCGCGATCACATCGCGGTCTCGCGCATTGGCTCCCCCACCGTGCAGTGCATGCCTGCTATATCTCTTAAAAGAGCCAACATATAGCTACGGCAATTTGCCAGAATAAGCCGACCCGCCACAGTATAATGACGACGGCTTGTCGGCAAGTGGTTAAGTAATATAAATTTGCTTCTGTTGAAAGCAGCAGCTGTATTTGTTTATCTTGGTTTTTTATCTGCCTGGTAACCTGATTATACCGTATTTGTTGTCAGAACCTTCTTGTGCCCAGGGCTGTAGGTAAAGTAACTATCCTTGGAAACACTGGCGAAAGCTAAAATAGCTGTTTTAAAGTGGAAGTAAACCCATGGATTTAAACAGTTAAAAAATAAAATAAAATGCATGCCGGGAATGCCAACTGCACATTGGCTGTGCTCTCAGCCAAACTATCAAACCATCCAATGGCTGGTGTCATAACGAATCACATGTGCAGCACAATAGCAGTTGAAGATTAAACGGAGGCAAAGATGGCAGCTTCCTTGGCTGAAAACGATAGGGGAGTTTACTTCCACTTTAATATGTAGGTGTGTGTAAACTGTAGGCAGGTTTAACCACTTCCATGCCGACCTATTCTGGCACTTCTCTCCTACATGTAAAATCATATTTTCTTTGATAGAAAGTTACTTTAGAACCCCCAAACATATATATATATATATATATATATAAATGTGTGTGTGTGTGTTTTTTTCCGCAGAGACTCTAGGGAATAAAATGGCTATCATTGCAACTTTTTACGTCGCACGGTATTTGTGCAGGAATTTTTCAATGAATGAAAAACGATAAAGCTAGCCAATTTTTTGAGCGATTAAGCAGCTGAACTGCGGCTATGATTGTTCTTATGGTGAACAGAATCACCGGCTGAGAAAGTTGCTATCTGAAAGATACCTGTAGCTGTAGGCATCATTCAGATATCCCCACAAAGTCCAGGACGTCATTTGACGTCCTTGAGCTGGAAGTGGTTAAAGAGACAGTCCTCCACAGTCAGCATACAATAGGTCCTGTATTCACATTGCAGACTTTTTAACCCTTCTTTTTATTTTTTTTAAAACATGTCTTCCCCTGGTAAAAAGCTCTGCCTCATTCTCATGACCATATGATCTTATACATTTATATGCATTGTAGGACATTTCCAAATGCATTTATATTCATTTTAGATTGTAAGCTCTGAGCAGGGCCCTCTGATTCCTCCTGTATTGAATTGTTTTGCTTCTGTACTGTCTGCCCTCACCTTGTAAAGCGATGTGCAAACTGCTGGCGCTATATAAACCTGTATAATAATAATAATAATAATAATAATAATAATGTAGTGATTGTAAATGCTATAATTGACACTTTAAAATTTCTTGCATTCAGATGCAATTCGCTTAACTGCCTTCAGAAAAAAAAAAACATTCTGCGCATCCAGGGGAAGATTAGAGAACTGTTTAAATGCAGGAGAACTAGATCTAGGAAGTATAAAGTTTGCTGTACTTCTCTGTTCATTTTCCTATGTGTGTTCAATATAAAAAATGCAGTAGGCCCATGTGATTGAGGGATGTCCACTGGTAGGTAAAAATTGATATAATGCTGTAAAATGTTATTCTCTGTAGATCTGGTTTATCCTGACCTGCAATGCGATGTAGGACAGAAAATAAATTGAGCTCTTTATATGTTTTTATTTAGGTAAGACTTGTGTTTTTTACTGCAAAATTCTATGCTGATTTTATTTTCAATGTATGACCGTCATATGAAGTATTTGAGGAGCACCTGTAGAATGTCAGCACCACTTCGAAGCACCTTCCAGATTTCGGGTTCGCTCTCTAGAACCTGCAGTTCCATCCTAAATATTTAAGTAGAACAAAAGGCAAAACTTTTGTCTCTTTGACAATTTGGAGAACGTTTTCATCACTTTCTTTTCCATAGCGAAAACGGGAAGTGAGAGGAAATCCCTCCAAAGAGAGCGAATCCCTGGTAGTCATCAGAACTAGTGTCCCATTTGGATGACTTCCCCTCTTAGACCCCTTTCACACTGGTGCGCCCATAGCGTTTTACCGTCGGATTTGCAGTGCCGCTTTTACCCCCCCCCCCCCCGCTAGCGGCCGAGAAAGGGTTAAAACCACTCGCAATACGCCACAATATCGGCATTTTGCCGGCGGTGATGCAGCGCTGCCCCATTGATTTCAATGGGGAGCAGCGGCGGAGGAGCGGTAAACGCACCACTCCTTCACCGCTCCAAAGAAGCTGCTGGCAGGACTTTTCCCTGACGTCCTGCCAGCGCAACACTCCAGCCCTCGGGCTTTCACATTGGAATGAATGGAGCAGCAGTTTGAGGGCGGATTGGAGGCGCTATTTCTAACGCTATAGCGCCTGCAAAACGCCCTCGGTGTGAAAGGGGTCTTGGTGTTGGGGAAAACCCAATATTTAGGATTTTGGATCATGGTAAACATGACAGATAGTGAGGGGGTGAGTCTCCCAAATGCGGTCATAGATGGGAATTATAATACCTTTTCAGGTTTTTATAGCCATCTACTCTGTCCAACACATACAAGAAAAGTTTTGGCTTTGGCCATATTTTAAGCATATCTGAATAAATTAGCAGGTCCTGTTCTCCGATTCCTTGCAAATCCTAATTGCAGCAATAACTCAGGGAGTACCAGAAAGGTTGTGTATTCACACTTCATTTACCCTTTTACTGGCAACAACCTAGACATTACATCTGTGACAGCGGGGGAGGGTAAACACACTCCCAGCTGTCGCAGCTGTCCCTTTTAGGGAGATTCACCCTCTTTATTTGTTGTGTTTCCTGTTCTCAGTGAAAGTAAAGGAAAATCCCAAATTTTGCATTCTAATCCTAACCAGAGATTCCCTCACTTTGCAGGGATGTTCTCTCACTTCCTGTTTTGTCTATGGGACAGGAAGTGAGGGTAAATACCCCAAATGGGACACAGATGGCAAAAAAGAAAACTGATAAGGGTTATAATTCTCCCTTGCTCTATCTAAAATGAAAAAAATAAAATTGCCTTTTAATTCTACTTTAAAAGAAAAGCTAAAGATTAATTGAGTTTCTTCTGAAGCAAACCTATGCTTAAAATCTAGAATTTGGCTTTCTCACAGGGATTCTTAAAGCGGGAGTAAACCCTGATGGGGGTTACTTCTTTGTCTCCCTGCAAAGGTAAAGCATAATGGGCTACTATGCATCTCATAGTAGCCCATTATGTGTCACCTACCTGACACAGGAGTCAGCGATGTCACAGCTGTCCCCTGTAATACGGAACGTCCATCTTCTTCCGGGTATCGCTGCTCCGGCCACTCACAGTGCTGGAGCAGCAATGACGTCACTCCCGCACATGCGCACGGGAGCCGCCACTAACTGTATATCGCCGTTGGCAGCGGCATGCTGCTAACGGTGATAGTGTGCCGCTGTCTACGGTTCATGAGCTGTAGACAGCGGTGACTGTCTTTTAGCAAATATCTCCTAAACTAGGGGTCTCAAACTGGCGGCCCTCCAGCTGTTGCTAAACTACAAGTCCCATGATGCATTGCAAGGCTGACAGTTACAAGCCTGACTCCCACAGGCAGAGGCATGATGGGACTTGTAGTTTTGCAACAGCTGGAGGGGCGCCAGATTGAGACCCCTGTCCTAAACCATGTAGGTTTAGGAGATATTTCTTGGACCTACAGGTAAGCCTTAATCTAGGCTTGCCTGTAGGTCAAAGTGGTTTGTAAGTGTTTACAACCACTTTAAGCCCGGTATATTGCGACAAGGCAGTTGAAAATATAGTTCAGCACTGCCACACATGTACCTGTGGCTAGGCACTTGCCATTCTTCTAGCCTAATTTTAAAGTGATTGTAAAGTCTTGTTTTTTTTATTTTTTTTTCCTATAAAAAAAACATGTTATACTTACCTGCTCTGTTGCAGCGGATTTGCACAGAGCAGCCCGGATCCTCCACTTCTTGGGTCCTTCTTTGGCGCTCCTGGCCCCTCCCATCTTTTGAGCCGGGTCACAGCTCCCTGTGTCCATTTAGACACGAGCCCCGCCCCTCTCTCTCCAGATTGACTAGTTTACATTGACAGCAGAGGCAGCCACTGCTGTGTCTCAGCCAATCAGGAGGGAGAATCTCGGATGGCTGAGATTTGACAGAGAGGGACCTCAGGTAAGTGTTAGGCCTCTTTCACACAGTGCGGATCAATAATGATCCGCCCCGTGAAGATCCGCTCGCTCAGCGGGGATCGCTCCGTTGTCCCCGCTGAGCTGGCTGCGGACAGGGCGGTCTCCGAACACTGCGCAGGGACTGCCCTGTCAGATCTCCACTCTCCTCTATGGGGATCGGACGAGCACGGACCGTGTGTCCGTGTACGTCCGATCCGCTCTGCAGACGGATAGAAAAATAGGATTTTCCTCCGTCTGCAGAATCGGACTGCTGCGGAGGCGGACGAAATCGGGTGTCTGCGGATGTGCATCCGCAGACACCCGCTATCCCATAGGGATGAATGTATGTCCGTATTGCATCCGCAAACGGATGGATGAAATACGGACATACCATCCGCATGTGTGAAAGGGGCCTTAGGGGGCTGCTGCACACAGAAGGCTTTTTATCTTCTATGTATAGAATGCATCCCTTTAAAATTATTAGGACTTGGGTGGAACATACTTTTAATGATAACACCGATTTGCGGTGCCAGTGCTAAGAACAGAAGAAGCTGCCTAGTGATGGCTTGCACCAGTATGGTGGCTGGATAGAATGGACCTAGGAAAAACAGCAGCTGCAGACGCTTAATTTGTTTTTTAAATACACAAACGACGTGTCATATTGTCTGATGGAAAGTATTGTCTAAGCCTCATTCCCCTCTAATGAATATCAGTAGAATCTTTATTTTGTTAGTCTCACTGTCATTTGATAGTTGGAATACATTTATAATGATTCTCTGTCTTTAAGTTATTCCCTCAGAATCCCTCCACTGATAGAAAGCAAGGTCAAGAAACAATGAAGAAATGGTTTGTTGAATGCTCTGGGTTCACATCCAGAGCTGCATAATTCACGGGGTAGTAATTAGTGATGGACGAACGTTTCGCCCGGCGGTCGTTTCGCGGCGAATTTCCGACTTTCGCCGTCCGCGGGTTCGAACGCCTTTTTCCGTCGTTCGCCCCGGCGGACTTACGTGTTTAATGTATACAAGAACTTTAACCTTTCGTGACACGTTTATCATGTGTTACAGGACAACCAATTGAGACATGACAGCTCATGGACACTTGGACATTCCCCCTAACCTATAAATACACCCGATCCGGTGGCCATTTTACATTCTTTCTTCTGTCACTGTAGGGAAAGGATCCTGTGTGGAGTAGGGACAGAGAAAACGCTAGCTATTTGGTACACAAAAGTTCTTTTCAGGACTGGTATAGGTGTTAGGTCAGCAGCCTGAGTTTCTTTTGTCAGTTTAGATAAAGGGACAGAGCGCTGTATGCTGCTATTTTAGGGACAGCTCAGCCAGATTAGTCTTTCTTCATCATCATCATCATCATCATCATTAGCTGTTACTATCAGGTCCACAAAAGAGCTGTTCCAGCTAATCGTTCCAGCCTACTCTTTTTTGCCAATTTGTATAGGGACAGGCAGGAAGCAGTGTGTCAGGCAGTGAGGATAATTTTAAAGACTTGCTGTTACTATTAGTTCCACAAAGGTTCTTTTCAGGACTGGTATCAGTGGTACGGTAATAGGCTTGTACACGTATAATATTCTTTCTTCCAAATATAGAAAGAATATTATACTTGACTGCTGCCCTTCTGCTGCAGTCTGCTAATCATTCACAACTCACTTGTTCCACAAAGCTCTTTATCAGGACTGGTAACTTGGTCTGTCTAGGGTGCTACGGTACATAGGCTTGGGTGCGGTACAGTCTGCTGTTCTGTAAGGACCGCTATCGGTCCACAATACATAGGGTTGCCGTGCACTACTGCTGACCGCTGCCCTATACTGCAGCAGTCCTTCAGCGGTATAGGGACTGACGCACAGTCTGCTAAACACTAATACACAACCTGCTTGGTCCACAAAAGTTCTTATAAGGACTGGTAACTTGGTATAGGGTGCTACGGTACATAGGCCTGAGTGCGTTACAGTCTGCTGTTCTGTAAGGACCGCTATCGGTCCACAATACATAGGGTTGACGTGCACTACTGCTGACCGCTGCCCTATACTGCAGCAGTCCTTCAGCGGTATAGGGACTGACGCACAGTCTGCTAAACACTAATACACAACCTGCTTGGTCCACAAAAGTTCTTATAAGGACTGGTAACTTGGTATAGGGTGCTACGGTACATAGGCCTGAGTGCAGTACAGTCTGCTGTTCTGTAAGGACCGCTATCGGTCCACAATACATAGGGTTGCCGTGCACTACTGCTGACCGCTGCCCTATACTGCAGCAGTCCTTCATTGGTATAGGGACTGACGTACAGTCTGCTAATCACTAACACACAACCTGCTTGGTCCACAAAAGTTCTTATAAGGACTGGTAACTTGGTATAGGGTGCTACGGTACATAGGCCTGAGTGCGTTACAGTCTGCTGTTCTGTAAGGACCGCTATCGGTCCACAATACATAGGGTTGCCGTGCACTACTGCTGACCGCTGCCCTATACTGCAGCAGTCCTTCAGCGGTATAGGGACTGACGCACAGTCTGCTAAACACTAACACACAACCTGCTTGGTCCACAAAAGTTTTTATAAGGACTGGTAACTTGGTATAGGGTGCTACGGTACATAGGCCTGAGTGCAGTACAGTCTGCTGTTCTGTAAGGACCGCTATCGGTCCACAATACATAGGGTTGACGTGCACTACTGCTGACCGCTGCCCTATACTGCAGCAGTCCTTCAGCGGTATAGGGACTAAGAGTTTTGTCACAGGGTGATTTAAAAAATGACAGGCAGAGGAAGAGGCAGGCCCTTCCGCAGGGGTGGTAGGGGTAGGGCAGGAGCAACAGCCTTGAGCCAAAGTGGGAAGTTGCAGAAGGTGCGTTCAATTACTTTAAAGGACGCACCAGACTTGGTTGAGTGGCTCACTCAGCCTTATTCTTCTGCACCCTCCTCATCCTCTCGATCTGCACCCTCTTCTTCACTCTCTGCTATGTGCACCCCCAAAGACACTACCACCAACAACACCACCACCACCACATACCTTCCGCTTGAGTGCAAATGGGGGCCTTCATGCTCCAGTGTTTTAATAGGGACCCCCGTATAAAAAGCATGAGGGTCAAGGACCAGTACTGGGTGGCAACGTACTTAGATCCCCGGTACAAACACAAAATGGCGGAAATGTTACCGCCGTCGCAGAGGGCTGTCAGAATGCAGCACTTCCAGGCCTTGCTTCGAGAAATGCTGCATTCTGCTTTTGCGTGCGCTGGCAGAGGAGCAATTCCCACTCCCAGAGAAGGATTTGCGGGTACCAATCCAACAGCGCCTGCAAGAAGAGGCCGGTTTGAAGATGTGTTGGTGACTTCGGATATGAGGTCATTCTTTCAGCCGACCCATCGACAGGTGTCATCCGGATCCAGCATCAGGGAACGCCTAGACCGTCAGGTGTCCGACTACATTGGGTTAACGGCCGATGTGGACGCTCTGAGGAGTGATGAACCCCTAGACTACTGGGTGGGCAGGCTTGACCTCTGGCCAGAGCTTGCCCAATTTGCAATCGAACTGTTGGCTTGCCCCTCATCCAGTGTCCTGTCCGAAAGGACGTTCAGCGCAGCAGGGGGGATTGTGACCGATAAGCGTACTCGCCTAGCTCACGACAGTGTTAACTACCTCACATTTCTAAAAATGAATGAGGCATGGATCTCGGAGGAATTCAACACATGTGATCAGTAGACCATGTATATGTCTATAAACAATTTTTGGAATCAAGCACACAGACCTTCTTAATTCATTTGGCTCACTTCCCTGACCCAAAAAAGCACACCGTACTATATGCCCCTACCCTCCTCTTTGAAGAGGTTGAGCGGTGTCATATTTCTACTGGGGCTGCTTATTATGAGGGGTTCCCACCATCCCTGTGCTGTGCTGACTTCCTCCTGGGTGTTCTTATTATGAGGGGCTCCCACCATCCCTGTGCTGTGCTGACTTCCTCCTGGGGGTTCTTATTATGAGGGGATCACACCATCCCTGTGCTGTGCTGACTTCCTCCTGGGGCTGCTTACGGTGCTGCTGTCAGCGCTGTATGTCACGGAGCTGCTGTCAGCGCTGTATGTCACGGAGCTGCTGTCAGCGCTGTATGTCACGGAGCTGCTGTCAGCGCTGTATGTCACGGAGCTGCTGTCAGCGCTGTATGTCACGGTGCTGCTGTCAGCGCTGTATGTCACGGAGCTGCTGTCAGCGCTGTATGTCACGGAGCTGCTGTCAGTGCTGTATGTCACGGAGCTGCTGTCAGCGCTGTATGTCACGGAGCTGCTGTCAGCGCTGTATGTCACGGAGCTGCTGTCAGCGCTGTATGTCACGGTGCTGCTGTCAGCGCTGTATGTCACGGAGCTGCTGTCAGCGCTGTATGTCACGGAGCTGCTGTCAGTGCTGTATGTCACGGAGCTGCTGTCAGCGCTGTATGTCACGGAGCTGCTGTCAGCGCTGTATGTCACGGAGCTGCTGTCAGCGCTGTATGTCACGGTGCTGCTGTCAGCGCTGTATGTCACGGAGCTGCTGTCAGCGCTGTATGTCACGGAGCTGCTGTCAGCGCTGTATGTCACGGAGCTGCTGTCAGCGCTGTATGTCACGGAGCTGCTGTCAGCGCTGTATGTCACGGAGCTGCTGTCAGCGCTGTATGTCACGGTGCTGATGTCAGTGCTCTGTATTACGGTGCTGCTGTCAGTGCTCTGTATCTCCTGCACCCTCTTGTTTGCCTACCCTGGTCCCTGACCTTCCCTCTCCTCCATTGCCTTCATTAGCTCCATAGTCCTGAATTGTCAGAACAATTTCCCAAATAAAAAAAAAATGCTTGTAGTTATCGATCCCAAATTCACCTCATACATGTATTATGCTATTGTCCAGGTGGTGGGACTACGTGCTACCCCCTAATAATTACCCCGTGGCCGCAAATTCGACCTAAAGGTTTGCGAAATTCGCCTCCCATTGAAGTCAATGGAGCCCGCGGCGAACGGTCGTTTTCGCGAACGTTTGTGGCCGTTCGCGTTTCGCGTTCGCGAAACGTCCCGTCGGAAGTTCGTCCATCACTAGTAGTAATGCTTTGACACATGGTTTCACTCAGAATTCACAGGGGAAGAAGAAAAAAGGAAATAGCTGTGGTAGATCACAAGAATTGCAGAAATAAAAAATGCTTGCAAACTCTTAGATGGTTAGTTATTTTTGATGATTTTCTTTTCTCTTTTTTTTTTTGTGTTTTGATTATGGAAGCAGCATGATCATTATTATGCTAAATATTATCTTTTTACTGGAACACTTGTGTCTTTTAGTTGAAATTAGAAATTATTTGAATATAGCTCTGGCATTTGCAATGACCAGTTTTAATCAAAGGAAACAAATGCTTCTTGAGTTTAGTGAATGTGCATGGATGCATAATTAAAAAATAAATGTTGAAATAAAAATTGTTCTCGCATGAAAGAACACCAGTGTCTTAACCTGTTCACTACCACGGTGAGGGGGCACTAACTCAACCAAAAAAAGTTTTTTTTATTTTTCATTTGTTTTATGCTTTTTTTTTTTTTTTTTTTATTCTTACCAGGTGATTTAGCTAGTAAGTCTCTCTTGATTTTTCAACAGAAGTTATCCTGCAGATATAGCAGTTAAAGCGGGAGTTCTGCCGTTTTTTGTTTTTAAAAGTCAGCAGCTACAAATACTGCAGCTGCTGACTTTTAAAATAAGGACACTTACCCGCCCAGCGTGCCCGCGTTGTCTGCACCCGAAGCCGATCTCTCGGGTGCTGCCTCCGCTATCTTCGGTATGGGAATCAGGAAGTGAAGCCTTGCGGCTTCACTTCCCGGTTCCCTACTGCGCATGCACGAGTCGCCCTGCACAATAAGGATGGTCCCTTCTGTCTCTGGGATCCGTGTGTTTCCCAGCAGACAGTGGGGGGCCCGCAGGAAGTGGCATAAATCTGTGCCCGGAAGTGGGTGCAGATACCTGTTTCCAATGACCGGAAGTTCCACTTTAGGGTGGAGCTCCGCTTTAAAAAGATGAGACAAACCATTTACCACTGACGGGATGCTTGCAATGGTCAGCTTTTAGTTATGAAAAACTTTATTCCAAAAGGAACCAAGCTGTTTTTTGTAACTG
Source organism: Lithobates pipiens (assembly GCF_037356315.1). NCBI lineage: Eukaryota > Metazoa > Chordata > Amphibia > Anura > Ranidae > Lithobates > Lithobates pipiens. The sequence goes on from NW_027507787.1 coordinate 33,194,075, forward strand.
CTTAGAAAGTGTTAGCTAGAGTTTGTCTTCAATGTATTGGTGTGTCTAAATGTGCTAGTGCATCTAATACTCCCCACACGCTGACAATGCTACTCTCCAAAGGTGTCTCTGTTGATCCTCCATCAAGAGTGCAGGCACTTTAAAGTGGAAGTAAACTCCCCTATCGTTTTCAGCCAAGGAAGCTGCTGTCTTTGCCTCTGTTTTAATCTTTAACTGCTATGGTGCTGCACATGTGATTCGTTATGACACCAGCCATTGGATGGTTTGATAGTTTGGCTGAGAGTACAGCCAATGTGCAGTTAGCATTCCCGGCATGCCTTTTTTTTTTTTAAACTGTTTAAATCCATGGGTGTACTTCCACTTTAAGGCCCCATTCACACCTGAGAATAGTGTTTTCAGGCAGAAAACTGCGATTTTACAGCGTTTTCGCTGCGGTTTTTACCGTGATTTTGCAATGTTTTTGCCGTGATTTTGTGCAGGGCAAAAGGTCACCAATGTAAAAAAGAAAACCGCCCAAATCTGCCCGATTCGAGCGACAAAAAAGGGTCCAGAACTTGTTTTAGCTTCAGGCGACGTGGAGTGGAGATGTGAACCATCTCCATTGAGAATAATAGATTTTTCCCCTCCAGCGTTTTGTAGCTTCAGGCTTCAAGCTACAAAACGCTCAGGTGTGAATGGGGCCTAAGGCCTATTTCACACTGACACCAGCTTCCATAAGAACAGTGTGAACAGCAAGCTTTTGCAAAGCATTCAGTCACTTTCTCTAAGCCTTTAAAGTGCACTTCAGCTCTTGTTTGAAAAGTTTATACACCGCTCCTAATGGGACTGCTGATTATTTTAAACCAGTGGTTTGCAGGCTTCGACGGGCTTTCAGTAAGCTTCAAGTAGTGCTGAAACCTGCTAGCAGCCTGTTTAAAGTGAATCATCACTCCCATTAGGATCTGTGTTAAACATTTACAAACTGAAGCTGAATGCTACCTTAAAGTGAAGTAAACTCCCATGTATGATGTTTACCTATAAATAAGCCTATAATAAGGTTTACCTATAGGTACAGTAAATATCTCCTAAACATGCACCTTTTAGGAGATATTTACTTTAGATGCAGCCGGAGACATCACCGGTGCATGCGCTTTTGAAAGAACGGCATACCCGTTCTGTTCCTTCACAGCTGTGCCATAAACGGCAAATCCAGAACACGTGTTGGAGTGATGTCATTGCTGGCTCGGCCATTCATATTGTCGTAGCGCACGAATCTGGAAAGAAGATCGGGTGAAGATGTAAGTGTCTTCAGTGGTGACAGCGTGCTGCTGGAAGGCTTGGTTATCTGAGAAGTCTGTCATAATCTGCTAGTATGTGATGCTTACTAGCATACTATGACTTAAATTGCATGGCGACCCAATATTTGATGCGGTTTACTAATGCCTTAAACTAAGCTTTGCTGAAAGCTCTGCAAATGTGTAAAAGCTTGCAGTTTGCTCTGCTCTTATACAAGCTGAAGCGTATGTAAAACATGCCTAATACAGGTGTGTTGGAGCCGGTTCACACAGGGAGGACTTGTCAGGCGACTTAGCCGCGTGACAAGTCGTGTCCCGTTCTGTACTATGGAACCGTTCTACTAGGAGTGACTCAAGTCGCTCCGACTTAGAAAAAGGTTTCCTGTATTACTTTTGGGGCGACTTCAGGTGACTTGCATTGACTTCTATACAGAAGTCGTTTTGCAAGTCGCCGCTGAAGCTGTGTGCAAGTCGCCTGAGGCAGTCGCGCTGCAAGTTGTGCTGCCTCAGTGTGAACGGCTCTCACTGGCAAGATCACCAGGTGAAAACAGAAGGGGGAAAAAAGCCAAAAAAATAAAACTAATACAGCCACCACATCTAATGATTGGTAGGCTGCAATACATTACATTTTTGGTTTTGGGTTAATACTGCTGTAAAATGTTATCTTTTTTTTTTAATCACATGCCACATACTTTTCTAAGCAGTTTAGCCATTTATATTTGTGAAACTTTTATAGTCCCCTTCTTTTTTTTTTTTTTTCTTTTCTTTTCTTGAATGATGTAGGTCAAGGGCGGCTTCCCATTGTGCTTTGAGCAAACCGCAGCTAACCTGTGGGTTTTATGTGGGTTAGCTGTGCTTTCCTACAGACTTCTATGATATCCTGTGGTTTTGGTGTAGTTTCAGAAAGATGCAGCATGCAGGAGTTTTGGCACACTTTTTCTGAAACCACACCAAAACCGCAGGAACTCAAGGAAGTCTATGGGAACGCGCAGGTAACCCACATGAAAACCGCGGGTTAGCTGCACTTTAGAAAGTTTGCAGCAGGGCAGCGTCAAGATACCCTAAAACTTCTTGAGATTCGTATCATTGCCTTTGTCCCTGTTCGAACAATGTCTCTTCAATTCTTTACTTGATAACTAACACCGGTCGTCAAAGCAGTTAGTAAATGCAAATGCAAAGCTGCAAAAATGAGACTCCGCCTTCAAAATCTGCCCCTCACTCTTTGTTAAAAGACAAAATCAAAAAGTTTTTTTTTTTTTGTAATAGAGATTTCCCTCTCCCATCTTGATCGAATAACAAGACATGAGGGGAGATTATTACAATGGGAGAATAACGGTAAATACCTGATCTAGGATAATTTGCTCACTCTACACAGAACAAGAAAAAGTACCGAATGATAAAATAGGCTGTTTCGTAACTATAATTAAAAAAAAAAAAAGCCATGATTGAGTATTTTTGAGTTAAAATTATTATGTAAAGACCCGTGTGTTCAGATTAAATGTAAGATGTGAAAGTCTGTTGAAACTCCAAAGTGGTTGCTTTGTTAAAGAGGAAGTAATCCCTGATGGGTTTGATTCCCTGCAAAGGTACAGCATAATGGACTACTATGCATCGCATAGTAGTCCATTATGTGTCACTTACCTGACACAGGAGCCAGCGAAGTCGCCGCTGTCCCCTGTAGTCCGGAGCCTCCATCTTCTCGGTGGGTCTTGCTGCTCCGCCGCTGTCATTCGGCGAAGCCACGATGACGTCACTCCCGCGCATGCGCACGGAGCCGCCACTCGCGGCATATCGCCGTGTGAAGAGCTGCTGATTTCCATCATCCAATCATATATACAAGCAATTTTTTTTTTTTTATATGTTCCTTGCACTTGATTGGGTATGGTTTACAAAGTGAAGCTTCACCGCAGTTACTAAGCTCTGGGGAAAATTAATGCAACTGCACTTGCAAAGTGCTCAGTCTACTTGCCTTTACTATATCAACCACTCTGCCTTTTCTTTTTGTAATATACTCATTGATATACATTATGATCCTAACTGCCTGTTTCCACATTTGCTTGTGTAGGCATGTGGCCAGAGGCCCAGTAAAGTGCTGACATAATGGCTTTGAATACATTTCAGGGACCAGATTATCAATGGTATTAAGAAGTAACAGCTATAGGTTAGGTCCGTTGTATAGTATCTCCATAAAAGTATCTCTTGGCTCCTTAATGTGGGATTTATTTTCCTTGCCATATGATATTCCTAAACAATATGAAACACATTTTTGTGAGTGTATATGTATTTCAGACAGTAATGGCTATATATTATTAAAAGGTTGTTATTTTTTAATAGAACTCCCTTAACCACCTGCCATCCACACTATAGCCGAAAAACGGCTACAACACAGACTTAATTTGCCGGGATGGCGTCCCTGGACGCCCTCCGTGCTGGAGCTGCCTATGCGCCCCCTGCAGGGCGTGTGCGGAGCGCTCTGTGATCAGCGAGTCTGAGAACTTGCCTGATCACAGATAGGAGTAAGGGGTTGATCAGCCAGTGACGGCTTATCATGTGATGTAAACAAAGCTGGTAATCAGCTGATAGCGTGAGGAGGAAAAAAAAGCTGATCACCGGCAGCTGCGTGAGGGACGATCAGTCCCGGTCGTGAAGGTGCCACCCATCAGTGCCCACAGTGTCACCTCACAGTGCCACCTATCAGTGCCCACAGTGCCGCCTATAAATGAATCGGTAAGTCATTACCAGTGCTGCCTTTCAATACCACCTACCAGGGGGTTTAAGTGCCCAGTAAGCAAGTGGTTAAATGGCAAATATTTGCTTGCACCACATTTTTCAACCTTCTATGTAAGGCTGTGAGTTGGCAGCCCCATTGAAAGCAATAGGAGGCTTCTGGTTCTTGCAGCTAATCACAGCCACTCTCATGTAATTGCTTATGCAGTCATCGACCCCGTATGCAGGCAGCCAGTGTCCAGGGCCCATCAGTGGCATGCGATTGCTGTGTGTGATTACATGCAAGTGGCCGAGGTTAGTTGTGAGTCGGCTGATTCTCTTGCTTTCTGTGAGGCTGCCTCTCATAGCTAGTTGCAGGAACCCCCCCCACCCCCTCGCTGGGGTTCTTGCATCTAATCAGAGGCAAGGCGCATGCACCCTACCAGGATGTGTCTGCTCACGTAGCTTCATGGCAGGATTAAAAGTTTGTGAAAACTGCAAATTTGAAATGATTTAAAACTGTCATGAGATTTTGATTTTGCATACCAATACTGTAATTATGTAAATATAAATGTTAGCCTACACACAGGTCACTCTGCTTAACTTTTGGCATGTAGTTCATGATAGAATAGCAAGAATGAGTACACAAAGTTGAATAATATGCTCTTGGCAATTGAATAATCTATTGTCCGACATGCTGGCAGAATAGTTGCATCTCTTGTCATTGTTGGAAATAGATGTATTTTGAAGTCTTAAAAGAACACTTTTTTTTTTCATTTTAGAAATTAGTAATTTTGTGCCATCCATGTCCCATTGGGAAGATGAACCTTCACTTCCTGTTTCATAGCCAAAACAGGAAGTGAGAGAAAATGCTTGCAAATTAAAGGGAATCCCTTTGGGCCCCTCAGGCCACCAGAACTATATTCCCATTGTAAGATTTCAATCTCCATTACTTTTCTGGGGATAGCCCAAAATTTTATTTTATTTTTTTCCTTTTACTTACACTTTTTAATGATAAGAATATGCGGGACAAAAATAGAGGGTGAATCTCCCGAACAGGGGCACAGACAACAATAAAAACCCAATAGGTGTTCTCATTACTCTCCACTCTATCCAAAACTAAAAATAAAAAGTTTGACTTTGGTTAATACTTTAAGACTTACTTGCTTTTTTTTTAATTAAATGCCTCTTTTCTATCTCAACAGAAACTTCTTCTCTAAAAAATCGAAAGATCTAAAATCACCTGGACTAAGTGCTCCCGGCTGGAAGTTGTTTGGTAAAGTTCCTCCTAGAGAGAATGTTCAGAAAGACAGTAAATTAATTCAGCAGGTTGGTAAACTTTAATTTTGGTTCTATTTACTTATTTTCTGTAGTAAGACCCTGTCATTTTACTTCCTAAAAACTGTAATGCATTTCTCCCAGAAACTAAAATCAATGCTAATGCTAAACATTCCAACTATTCCAACATTCACTCAAATTGTCTGGAATCATAAATGTCTTTAATTTGTATATTAAACTATAACCTATACTTTTTCTACAGTTATCGTTTATAAAGGGAAATATATTTGCCACTTGTGCAGACCCGGGAAAATTGCAGCCCCAGGGCCATATCCAGCCCTATGGCTGCCTCTGTCCAGCTCAGGGTGCCTTCAGTGTCAGCATGCCTCTCTGAGCCTGCCATCTTCTTCACCAAGGAAGCTGACAGGCTTAGAGGCATGCTGACCAATGCCCTTGTGAAGAGCTACAAGAACTGGAAGTAGAGAGACAGGCGCTGATCAGTACAGCAGGAAAGCTCTGATGTGAGAACCTCACGTGAGCACTGCAGTCACATGCATTGTACACAGTTGTTGCTAGACCCCATTGAGCTCAGTGAGCTAATTTGACAAGCGGTGACACTTGTCAAACTCTGTGCCCAGAGTTCAAAATGCCAGAGCCACAAAGTAGAGCATCGTGGCCGCGACATGTGTATAACCCATTTGGCTGTTATTTTACAGTTCAGGTAGGTGGCCGGGGCTGGTAATGTATAACCACGGCTCAGCTGCTAGCCGTCTGGAAGAAACCTATTTTAGTAGCAGTTTTACCTATTTGTTTTCTATATGTTTACGTTCTCTTGTCCAAAATTGATATTGAGCAGAATTAAAGTGGTATTAAAACCATTATGATTATACTTTTTTTTTTTTTTTGGCTTTTTTAACTTTTTCTTTTTTTTTTTTTGGAGCTGGTGATCTGGCCATTAACACATCTCCCGTATTAGAGTGCCCCCATACTAGATGAAGGAGCACAGGGGGCACCTTTTGGACAGCAGCATTATTAATTTGGGGGGAGGCGAGTATTAGATGTACTAGCACATTTAGATCCAATAAAAACTGAAACTCAACTCCCAGCGCACACTTTATAAGCAGTTACAGGAAACGTTTCTTTTTTTACTTTTGGAATAAAGGTTGTACATAAAAGCTCATCGTTGTAAGCACACCTGTCAGTAAATGGTTTATTTCAACCCTGTAACTGATACATATGCAGGGCAGCTTATTCTGTTGAAAAACAGAGTTGCTGGCTTCACCAGGTAAAAATGAAATCCAGCCTATAAAAGAAAACTAATGCAGCTATCACATCTAAGAATTGGTTAACCGCAATATTATAAATATTTGTTTTTGGGTTTAGGTTTGGCTCTCCACAACAGTACCAGTTTCTTGATACCTTGGCAAAATTACTTTTTTTTAATATAATTTTTTTTTAAAACTGATATTTTATAAATATTTGTAAACAAAGAATGTGTATACATCTTAAAGATAAACATTTGAAATTTGACCAAGGATCCCCATAGCTCTGAGGAAAATTCACCTTTTGTGTGTACATTTTATTTTGACCTTTTGGATGTCTATAAACCTCATTTTTATTACACAAGGTAAAGAGGGAGGGGAAAGAAGGTAAATGGACTCTCTATGGTTAGCGCCACCTCAAGAATGAATTAAATGTATTTTAGCAATTGCAATATTTCATTTTTTTGTTAATTATTGGCCATGACTATTTTAACCCCCTTTTTTTACAGGTACAGGGCTGTGATGACAGATGCTGGTAGGAGGACCTCCTGACCATTTAACACTTTGGCTACATGATGTCACGGGAGCCTTTCCTGCTGGCTCTTGATAGTCAGTAGTTCATTGTTAGCTGTCATACCCTGTTTCCCCAAAAATAAGACAGTGTCTTATATAAATGTTTGCTCCTAAAGATGTGCTAGGTCTTATTTTCTGGGGAGGTCTTATTTTTCCATGAAGAAAACACGGTACACATTTATTGTTGAACAAAAAAAAGGAAATTTATTACCTGTATACAGTACGGTAGTACCGGTAGTTGTCATCACAAACCAGCATAACCAGACAAACTGTGAATCCTACGGTATCAAGAATTTCTTGTTACTACCATTATTTCCATGTACAACAATCTATGGTACATTTACTAATACTGATATTTACCGGTATGAACACAAAGTAAGATTTATTCAATGACAGTCATGTCATCATCTTCTGGAACATCATAAAAGCAATCCAAACCCTGAATTTCTTGGTGAATTTCTTGTTACTTTATTTCTTTCAGAATCAGTGGACCAAATCTCTCATGTTTAGCAATAGCACTGTCCTTAAATGAGTACTTCTTGTCAAGGTAGCCTGCTCGGAGTGCATTTGCAATACAACTGTCAGTGATTTTCTCCCATGAATTCTTCACCCAAGTCACAACCTTTTGCAGTTTAGGTTTCACAAAGTTTGCACACTGATTTCTCTCCATTCTATTTTCAATGTAGCCATTAATTTCCATGCGCAAATTGTCCTCGAATGGCTTGTTGCAATATCAAGAGTCTGGAGATAGGCCGTCATTCCTGCAGCAATCATTATTGGATCTATTTTTCTTTTGTGAAGAAATGTCTTCATGTCTTTAAGCGCGGTGAGTGCTTGCTGCATCCCAGACTAGCAGACCTCTTTGGTTCCCAGCATTAAATTGACCCGCTTCCTTATAACTGCTTGTGTGGCCCAGGCCTTTTCGTTTTCAAGAATAAAAATGCCCGAAACACATTCAATGTTTTCCTTCTTGCCCTTAGAAATGATTAAAGGTGGTATTTTTAGTGCTATCCAGAGGAATTGCCAAAATACAGGTAACTTTCGTAAGCAGTGGAGGTAATGTACACTGAGGAGGCACCCCGCTGTTCAATTGTTGTTTTGAGGTGATTGGCCCATAAACACTGCAGTTTCATCCATAGCAATCATGTTGGTAAGATTGTATTTAGAGAAGTCAGCATCATCAATAAAGGCCTTGAATGCAAGTGCTCGCTTAATAACTTGAGCATCTTCCAGCCTAAACAGTGTTGTGGATCTTCTTAAAGACAGTTCACTTCGCTGAAGGAAATTATCCAGCCAGTGTTGTGATGCTTTGAAGTCTTTGGGGGCTATGTCAAACTGTGATGTTATTGCAAGGGCAAGTTCTTGAATCTCCTATTCACAACCAAAGCCTTTGCTCTCCTGTCAACAATCCATTCACAGATCAGGTCTTCCAGCTCTGAAAATAATGGTTGCCAACCTGATCCACATTTGCGCTTTTTAGCATTTCCCTTGTCCACTTGTTCAATGAGGTTACCACACTCTGCTCACCATTTTCGGACCAATTGGATACTCAACATTTTCTCTTTGCAGAAAGCAGTAAGATTTTGGCCCCAAGAGTCTTCCATGATTCCATGGAGTAGCTTTCTTTTTGTGCTCATGTCTATGGGTAAAAATATACCAGCACTGTTTACCAGTTACCAGATTACCATTTTAGTACCCCTTCTGATCCTTCTGTGCCATTTTGATCTCCCCCCCCCCGCGCTGATCCTCCTGTGCCATTTTGATCCCCCCTTCTGATCCCCCTGTGCCATTTCGATCCCCCCTTCTAATCCACCTGTGCCATCTTGATTCCCCTCTTCTGATCCACCTGTGCCATTTTGATTCCCCCCCCTTCTGATCCATCTGTGCCGTTTGGACCCCCCAAAATCCACCCTGTGTCATTTTAAGTGAGCCATGCCCAACCCCAATCCCTGTGTCAGCGAACCGTGGATTATTTAACCTCTCCCCTTCAATGTGCCCGACTCCTGCCCCACACGACTCACTCACTGTCTTGTGAATCAGCCAGACTCCGTCAGGGCAGAGCGAGCAGCAGGCGTCAGCTTGTCCTGGCGGCGGCGCGGGCTCTCTGATGATGGGTGACGTCACTCGTCATCCAGAGAGCTTGCATTGCTTGAACAGCCACCGCAACGGTCCAGAGGAGTCAGACTCCTTACGGTACCGTAGCTTCGGGTGGCCTTATTATCGGGGAGGCCTTATGTTCGGTGGAGGACTTATTATCGGGGGAATGCCTTATATTCCTGCGAGAGGGATAACTAGCGGTAGGTAGGTCTTACTTTCGAAGGATGTCTTACTTTCGGGGAAAGACGGTAGTTGTAAACACAAAACAGTTGGCACACCTCTCTCCCTGGCCCCTCACATGGCAGACAGAGCAAACAGAGCCTTGTGAAAGGCAGTCGGGCATATTCTCATTTTCCCAGTTATTTCAAGGCGCTCTGACAATGCAGTGCTGGGGATGAGGTGAAGGAGTAGATGTAAGCCGAGTCGCCTTACAATGCTATCTTTTTACACTGTTACCTTTTTGTTTACATTGCTGATGGCCTGTACAGATTTGCTTTAAATGTGTACCAATGACACTTTGAGGTAAAATGAATGACAAATTGCCTTGTACAAACCATTGTTTTATGCTTGACAGCTAAAACAGATGATTTAAATAGCCTAGTACATTTCTGTTATCTTCTCCTCACCCTGCATGTGTTATCTGTGGTTTTTTGGCTTGCTATCTCTTATTATGCCCTGAGCAGGGAGGAGCAGAAATCCTCGGTGCCATATAAAAACATTGGTCATATGAATAGTTCATGCATCTGTTGAGCATTTATTTCTGTATCATTGAGAAAAAAAATCTGCAGAAAACAAATGTTGTTCTTCTTTGTAGATGTTTCTTAATGTGAAAGTGTTCTAGTATTCTTCAGTAAGTACATCTAATACAGGGTTAGGCAACTCCCAGCACACAAAGCCTCTTTTGCCGGTGTCCTATCATATATGGTCCCCCATCGGATAGTGTCCACTGTGTACTGCGCATGCACTGTACACAGCACACGCAGATTCTGAAAATAGCGGACGCCTGCGCCGTGAGTCCAGTTTCTATCCCCACCATCCAAGTGGACATAGAGTAGGAATATAAAAGAGCCGAGCGAAGCTCGCCCGCGAGGGGCCCTCTAATTTTCCCAACCCTATGTCCGCTTGGATGGTGGGGCTACCACATCCACTCACGGCGCAGTCGCCGTTCATCTTCGGAGATTTTCCTAAGCTTCTTCTGGCCCGTACTGCGCATGCGCAGTACAAGCCGGACACTATATGATGCCAGCACACTATCTGCTAGAACACCGGCACTCGACTACCCCCCCCCCCACCCATCAGCAGAGCAGCACAGGCAAGTGTCAGTGAGACACTAATACATTCCAGTTGCAGAGTTCCCTGCACTGAGGGGGAGGCACTGTTCCCCCACACATTGTAAAATATGGGAGACATTGTTTGGTTCTCTAACTTTGCTGTAGCAGCTGCGATCGCCGACCATCTGGAGGAAGATGACTCACTTGGTTGCTGCTACCAATCTCAGAAAGAAGGGATTTCACTGTGATTGAGAAAACCACAATCAGGTGACAGTTTGTGGAAATACTGTTGAGCTTCTGGGGACTTTGTTGAAATTATTCCTGAACCTTTGCATCACTTACTACTGAACACCTGCACTCTCCCCCTTTAAGCCAGAGCCAGTATTCAGCGCAATTAAGATCACACCCAACTTTTCTTGTGGCGCAGGGCGCTGCACATTTTCCCAGCTTCGGGGGCCAAACTTATGATCCTGCACACAGGCCCACTGCTATCAGAAAATACCCCTGACCTGAGCTCATCATTGCGCATCCATTCCAGATGCTTGTATGTGACATCACATGCGAGCACGTGGGCTGGATGCGAGAGTTGGATCAGCAGGATGATTGCCCCAGGACAGATAGTTGTGTCTCGCCTCTGCTTCCTTTCACCACTCTGCACATAACGCATATCATAGATGAGAAGAGTGAGCAGGAGGGTACAGCAGTGAGGCAGATGTGCAGGGAGGTATAGTGGTGGAAGAGATGAGAAGGTGGTTCAGCAGTGGGACAGAAGAGCAGGGGGGTACAGTGTTGGGGCAAATGAGCAGGGGGGTTAGTGTGGGACAGAAGAGCAGGGGGTTACAGAGGTGAGACAGATGTGCAGGAGGTACATTGATGGGGCACATGGGAAAGCGGGTTACAGTGGTGGGACAGATGGGTTCAGTGTTAGGACAGATGACAAGGTGATTCAGTAGTGAGACAGAAGAGCATGGGGATATGGTGGCGGAGCAGATGTGCAGGGAGGTACAGTGGTTGGGCAGATGAGCAGGGAGGTTACAGTGGTGGGACATAAGAGTAAGGGGGTACAGTGGTGGGGCAGATGTGCAGGAGGTACAGTGCTGGGACGAATGAGAAGGGGTTTCAGCGGTGGGACAGAAAAGCAGGAAGGGTACAGTGATGGGGCAGATGAGCTTGGGGGTTAGAGTGGTGGGACAAATGAGAAGGGTGTTTAAGTGGTGGGAAAGATGAGCTGGGGGGTTCAGTGTTTGGGCAGAGGAGAAAGGAGGTACATTGGTGGGACAGATGAGTAGGGGGTTACAGTTGTGGGGCATTGGAGCAGAGGGGTGCAGAGGAGAAAGGCGGTACATCAGTGGAAGACGTGAGCAGGGGGTTACAATGGTGGGGCAGGAGAGCAGGGGGGGGGGTACAGTGGTGGGGCAGATGAGAAAGGGAGTTACAGTGGTGGGACAGATGAGCAGATAAGTTCAGTGTTAGGACAGATGAGAAGATGGTTCAGCGGTGAGACAGAAGAGCATGGGGGTATGGCAGTGGGGCAGATGTGCAGGGAGATACAGTGCTGGGGCAGATGAGCAGGTTGGTACAGTGGTGGGGCAGATGAGAAAGGGGGAACATTGGTGGGGCAGATGTGCAGGGGGTTACAGTGGTATGACAGAAGAGCAGGTTGGTATAGTGGTGGGGCAGATGTGCAGGGGGTTTCAGTGGTGGGGCAGATGTGCAGGGGGTTTCAGTGGTGGGGCAGATGTGCAGGTGGGTACAGTGGTGGGGCAGATGTGCAGGGGTTTACAGTGGTGGGGCAGATGTGCAGAGGGTTACAGTGGTGGGGCAGATGCACAGGGGTGTACAGTGGTGGGGCAGATGCGCAGGAGTGTACAGTGGTGGGGCAGATGTGCAGGTGGGTTACAGTGGTGGGGCAGATGTGCAGGTGGGTTACAGTGGTGGGGCAGATGCGCAGGGGTGTACAGTGGTGGGGCAGATGCGCAGGGGTGTACAGTGGTGGGGCAGATGCGCAGGGGTGTACAGTGGTGGGGCAGATGCGCAGGGGTGTACAGTGGTGGGGCAGATGCGCAGGAGTGTACAGTGGTGGGGCAGATGCGCAGGGGTGACAGTGATATGAGGTGTGAAGGTTCATGAATTGGGGCTGATCTGGCATGTGAGTGTAGGATGTTTTCTCACTATTAAAGTCGTTTACAGCATTTACTTCATAAAAAAATCCTTTTTGTGATTTAGAGTGTGAAGTTGATATTTTCTTGTTATAAAATCGGCAATTTCTTTAAAAACATTTTTTGACACACTGTGCTCAAAAGGTTGCCTACCCATGATCTAATATGGTTTTTATAGACCTGTATATTGAGCATAATAATTTTTAGTCCTTTAGAATCTTAGCCAGAATTTATTTAAAAGCTTACGTAGTTGTTGCTTTGTTGGCATAACTCTTTTATCAGGAGTTCATTTATGTACCTTCTAGCCTGTGACTGGCATACAAGTTCAAAAGCTTTTAGTTGTTATATCTTACAAATGCAGCAGAAAAAGCACTATTTCAGGATTCAGTAGAGAAACCTCTCAGAATTCCAGCGTTGCTCTTCAAAGAAAGGATTTTGGCTTTATTCTTTAAGGCCCCTTTCACACTGGGGCGGGAGGTGCGTCGGCGGTAAAGCGCTGCTATTTTTAACTGCACTTTACCATAGTGGCTGAGAAAGGGGTTAAAAACCACCGCAAATCACCTCTGCAGAAACGCTTTGCCGGTGGTATAGCCGTGCCACCCCATTGATTTCAATGGGCAGAGTGGTGTATACACTGCTCCTTCACCGCTCCAAAAATGCTGCTAGCAGGACTTTTTTTTTTACCGTCCTTCTAGCGCACCGCTCCCCGAGGGCTTTCACACTGGAGACACAGCAGCGGCTGTTTCAGGGAGCTTTGCAGGCGCTATTTTTAACGCTGTAGCGCTTGCAAAGAACCCCAGTATGAAAGGGATCTTAACGTAACAGGTGATCATATTTTAGTGATCCTTCATACCCAGCAGAGATAGCTAAGGTTTTATGTACATCTGTGTATGGACGTGTTGAACTGAATAATTCTCAACTGCCCATTTGCAAGTCATTCATTCAGAATGTCTGTACCCAACAGTGTCACACTACAGAGCTCGGTAGTTTAACCACTTGCCGACCGCCGCACGACGATATACGTCGGCAGAATGGCACGGGCAGGCATATTGGCGTATATATAAGTCCATGCCTGCCCGCGGGTGGGGGGCCCGATCGGGCCCCCCCCCGGTGCCTGCGGCGGTCGGCATTCGTTCGGGAGAGATCAGGGATGAGGGGACGGCCATTCATTCATGGCCACCCCCTCGCGATCGCTCTCGACGAATGGAAATCCCCCGTGACATCACTTCCTCTCCTGTAATGTAAACACAGGAGAGGAAGTGATGTATTCTCTCCTCCGTGTCGGTATTTTCCGTTCCGACACGGAGGAGAGCGGATCGGTGAGTTGCACCAACACTCTACACACACAGTAGAACATGCCAGGCACACTCACACCCCCCCTTTACCCCCCGATCACCCCCCCAATTACCCCTGCCCCCCAGTCACAGTGACACCAATGTCATTTTTTTTTTTTTTTTTTTTTTTTTTGCATTGGTGTCATTTGTGACTGTAATAACTGTTAGGGCAGTTAGAGTTAGCCCCCTTTAGTTCTAATGTACCCCCCTAACCCCCCCAATAAAGGTTTAACCCCGTGATCACCCCCCGTCGCCAGTGTCACTAAGGCTGGGTTCACATTGCAGCGGTTTATGAGAACGAATGTGATTCGCACCGCACTGCAGTGCAAATCACATCCGATCTCTGTGCGATTCGAGTTCAGCCATTCGCCGCACCCGCCGCACCCGCCACACCCGCCGCACCCGCCGCAAATTCGCACGGGACCCTTTTTTTGGCCCGCAGCAGAATCGGATCGCATGGGTGTTCACACCATGCGATCCGAGTTTGCAGATCGCACTGCGATATGCGAACTGATCTGGGGGTGTCAGTAACATTTCACTGACACTCCCAGCAGTTCGCATAGGGCAGTGTGAACTGCCGCCGGGAGGCATGCGATGCGGGAACCCGCCGCGGATTCGCGGCGTTTCCGCATCGCTCCAGTGTGAACCCAGCCTAATAAGCGATCATTTTTCTGATCGCCGTATTAGTGTCACAGGTGACGCTAGTTAGGCAGGTAGGTATTTAGGTTCGCCGCAGCTTTTTATAGCGCCAGGGACCCCCATATACTACCGCATAAAGCCCCCTGATTGCCCCCTAGTTAACCCTTTCACCAGTGATCACCATATAACTGTTACAGGTGACGCTGGTTGGTTAGTTATTTTTTTATAGTTTCAGGGCACCCGCCATTTATTACCTAATAAAGGTTTAACCCCCTGATCACCCGGCGGGTGTCATTTGTGACTAATAACTGTTAGGGCAGTTAGGGTTAGCCCCCTTTAGTTCTAAGGTACCCCCCTAACCCCCCCAATAAAGGTTTAACCCCGTGATCACCCCCCGTCGCCAGTGTCACTAAGGCTGGGTTCAGATTGCAGCGGTTTGAGAACGGATGTGATTCGCACCGCACTGCAGTGCAAATCACATCCGATCTCTGTGCGATTCGAGTTCAGCCATTCGCCGCACCCGCCACACCCGCCGCACCCGCCGCAAATTCGCACGGGACCCTTTTTTTGGCCCGCAGCAGAATCGGATCGCATGGGTGTTCACACCATGCGATCCGAGTTTTCAGATCGCACTGCGATATGCGAACTGATCTGGGGGTGTCAGTAACATTTCACTGACACTCCCAGCAGTTCGCATAGGGCAGTGTGAACTGCCGCCGGGAGGCATGCGATGCGGGAACCCGCCGCGCATTCGTGGCGTTCCCGCATCGCTCCAGTGTGAACCCAGCCTAATAAGCGATCGTTTTTCTGATCGCTGTATTAGTGTCACAGGTGACGCTAGTTAGGCAAGTAGGTATTTAGGTTCGCCGCAGCTTTTTATAGCGCCAGGGACCCCCATATACTACCGCATAAAGCCCCCTGATTGCCCCCTAGTTAACCCTTTCACCAGTGATCACCATATAACTGTTACAGGTGACGCTGGTTGGTTAGTTATTTTTTTATAGTTTCAGGGCACCCGCCATTTATTACCTAGTCTCACTAGTGTACCCCTAAATTTAGGGGTGTCTACTTTCCAAAATGGGGTCATTTGGGGGGGGTTTGTGCCATCTTGGCATTTTATGGCCTTCAAAACTGTAACGCCCTTAGAAAGCCTGAAGGCGGTGCTTGGTTTTCGGGGCCCCGTACGCGGCTAGGCTCCCAAAAAGTCCCACATATGTGGTATCCCCGTACTCAGGAGAAGCAGCAGAATTTATTTTGGGGTGTCATTTCACATATGCCCATGGCATGCGTGAGCAATATATCATTTAGTGACAACTTTGTGAAAAAAAAAAAAAAAAAAAAAAAGTTTGTAATTTTCCCGCAACTTGTGGCAAAATATAAAATATTCCATGGACTCAACATGCCTCTCAGCAAATAGCTTGGGGTGTCTACTTTCTAAAATGGGGTCATTTGTGGGGGTTTTGTGCCATCTTGGCATTTTATGGCCTTCAAAACTGTAATAGGTAGTGAGGAGTGAAGTCAAATATTTACGCCCTTAGAAAGCCTGAAGGCGGTGCTTGGTTTTCGGGGCCCCGTACGCGGCTAGGCTCCCAAAAAGTCCCACATATGTGGTATCCCCGTACTCAGGAGAAGCAGCAGAATTTATTTTGGGGTGTCATTTCACATATGCCCATGGCATGTGTGAGCAATATATCATTTAGTGACAACTTTGTGAAAAAAAAAAAAAAAAAAAAAAAGTTTGTAATTTTCCCGCAACTTGTGGCAAAATATAAAATATTCCATGAACTCAACATGCCTCTCAGCAAATAGCTTGGGGTGTCTACTTTCTAAAATGGGGTCATTTGTGGGGGTTTTGTGCCATCTTGGCATTTTATGGCCTTCAAAACTGTAATAGGTAGTGAGAAGTGAACTCAAAAATTTACGCCCTTAGAAAGCCTGAAGGCGGTGCTTGGTTTTCGGGGCCCCGTACGCGGCTAGGCTCCCAAAAAGTCCCACATATGTGGTATCCCCGTACTCAGGAGAAGCAGCAGAATTTATTTTGGGGTGTCATTTCACATACGCCCATAGCATGTGTGAGCAATATATCATTTAGTGACAACTTTGTGTAAAAAAAAAAAAAAAATTTTTTTTTTGTCATTATTCAATCGCTTGAGGCAAAAAAATAAAATATTCAATGGGCTCAACATGCCTCTTATCAATTTCCTTAGGGGGTCTACTTTCCAAAATGGGGTCATTTGGGGGGGTTTTGTACTGCCCTGCCATTTTAGCACCTCAAGAAATGAGATAGGCAGTCGTAAACTAAAAGCTGCGTAAATTCCAGAAAACGTACCTTAGTTTGTAGATGTGACAACTTTTGCGCAAACCAATAAATATACAATTATTGACTTTTTTTTTACCAAAGACATGTGGCTGAATACATTTTGGCCTAAATGTATGACTAAAATTGAGTTTATTGGATTTTTCTAATAACAAAAAGTAGAAAATATCATTTTTTTTCAAAATTTGCGGTCTTTTTACGTTTATATCGCAAAAAATAAAAATCGCAGAGGCAATCAAATACCATCAAAAGAAAGCTCTATTTGTGGGAAGAAAAGGACGCAAATTTTGTTTGGGTACAACATTGCATGACCGCGCAATTACCAGTTAAAGCAGCGCAGTGCCAAAGTGTAAAAAGACCTCTGGTCATTTACCAGCAAAATGGTCCGGTCTTAAAGTGGTTAAAGCAGACCTACAGTTAAAACCTCTAAAGTTTGGCTGCCTAATGGGGATTGCACATAGTTAACAACATATAGTCTGGATGAAAAAACACACAAGCCCATGAAGTTCAACTAATAGAATATGTAGTTAATAAATCCCCCCAAATTTTATTTTTTTTTTTAAGTTTACTAATGCTGAAATATATATTTTTTTTATCTTGCATAATTGTTTCCTGTGCTTACTTTACTAAATATATGCCATCTGTTTTGTTAGCATAATTCTTTGAGATGCTATTACGATGTTAATGAATCCTTTTTTTTTTTTTTTTTTTTTCTTTGACCAAGGGACCCATCCAAGGCCATAGATTTGGTGTTCTGACGGTTTGGTCTGTAACACAGGGCATTTTTTTTTAAGTGCAACAAAAATTTGAGTATTGAATGAAATGCAACCTTTTATGATGGGTAAAAGTTTGGATTATTTAACCACTTCAGCCCCGGAAGAATTTACCACCTTTCTGACAAGGCCATTTTTTGCAATACGGTACTGCGTCGCTTTAACTGACAATTGTGTGCTTGTGCGACGCTACACCCAAACAAACTTTACGTCTTTTTTTTTTTCCACAAATAGAGCTTTCTTTTTGGTTGTATTTGATCATCGCTGCAGTCTTTATTTTTTCGCTATAAACAAAAGAAGAGTGACAATTTTTAAAAAACACACTATTTTACTTTTTGCTATAATAAATATCCCATTTAAAAAAAAATAATTACATTTCTTTCTCAGTTTAGGCTGATACGTATTCTTCTACATATTTTTGGTAAAAAATTGCAATAAGTGTATATTGATTGATTTGTGCAAAAGTTATAACGTTTACAAAATAGGGGATAGATTTATGGCATTTTTATTATTTTTTTTTACTAGAAATGGTGGCGATCAGCGGATTTTTAAAGGTAAGGGTAGGTGCTCCTGCGCTAAAATAGGAGGGGAAAAGAACTAAATGCGTTTCTATGGGTGCTGCATACACCGTCAGGGCCAAACTGGTGCCCAAATGTGTAAAAGGAATAAATAAAATGGGTGGTGTTGCGCTCCTAAAAAAAGCAAATTTCGCTATTAGATACTAAAAGATATAAAATACGTAAGGTGTCCAGAAGTCTGGATCAGATACTGTCTAAAATAGAAAGTTTATGCAGAATATAAAAAAACATATATAAAAAGTATAAAAAACATATATGTCAATTATATATCATAGACAATATTTATAAATAAACACAGTGTATAAAAATAGTGCCATAAAATAACTGTGCAAAGCCGCAAACAAGTGCAAACAAGTAGATAACTAGCAGAACTGTGCAACATACCATATTTGCCGGTGTATAAGGCGACCCGGCATATAAGACGACCCCCTAATCTTACAGGACAAAAGCGCTTTTAAAACTGTACTTACCGTATAAGACGACGCGGCTTTCGAGGCTTCCGAGGCTTCATATTTCTTCCTTCCTTCCTGCATTTGCTGGAGCCAATTACGGCAAGCGATGTATTCTATTAATGAATACAAAGCCTGCTTGGATTGGCAGAGGCTGTAACATCATCAGCCCACGCCGCTCTGACTCTCCAAGCCTGCTCGGATTGGCAGAGGTCGTTACTCCAATCCGAGCAGGCTTTGTATTCATTTGAATACATCGCTCACCAGGATTGGCTCAGCGGTATATACTCTATGTAGCCGAAGCTACATACAGTATTACCAAACACCCAGCCGGCATCCAAGGGGCTGACCCGGCGTATAAGACGACCCCTGCTTTTTGGCCAATTTTTTTACATGCAAAAGGTCGTCTTATACGCCGGAAAATACGGTATGCAATGTGCAAAAATGGGACGTGGAGATTTAAAATAGTCCACGGTTATAAGTAGTGCAAATGTGGCAGTGTTTCCAAGAACACTGAGTGTAGATCTAAAGCTCTCCAGGTAATACTGTGACTTTTATGTTAAAATACACTCTTCAGTGTCAAATGACACCCGTGGCTGTGCTAGATTACCTTACTGCTGTAAGGTAAACAGCATGTAGAAAAAGGAGGAAGGGGTTAACTCTCTTTCTCACTGTGGTGTTGCTGCGCGTCCCTTATGGGTATGCAGTAAAAGCCTGGGGGGTCCTTGAGTGGTCCTTTTGTTCACTCTGACGCTGTGTTGGTCTCATATATTCAGTGTGGTAAGGTATAGAAAAAGAAATACAGAGCCTCCCATGGTGTAGTATTTTCAACGTAATAGCGGTTTATTAAATAAAATCGGTTACTCACATTTAATTTAAAAGATAAGTGCAATGTAAAAAACGAGCGCCGAGCTCGTACCTGACCGTCTCTTCCGGTTTCTCTATGCCTCTGTATGCTACGCGTTGCGTCACAACGCACGTGACTTCGACTGGGAAATGGTTTTGATCCCAGTCGAAGTCATGTGCGTTGTGACGTAACGCGTAGGATACAGAGGCATAGAGAAACCGGAAGAGACGGTCAGGTACGAGCTCGGCGCTCGTTTTTACATTGCACTTATCTTTTACATTAAATGTGAGTAACCAATTGATTTTATTTAATAAACCGCTATTACATTGAAAATACTACACCATGGGAGGCTCTGTATTTCCTTTTCTATACCTTACCACACTGAATATATGAGACCAACACAGCGTCAGAGTGAACGGAAGGACCACTCAAGGACCCCCCCAGGCTTTTACTGCATACCCATAAGGGACGTGTAGCACCACCACAGTGAGAAAGAGAGTTAACCAGTTCCTCCTTTTTCTACATGCTGTTTACCTTACAGCAGTAAGGTAATAATCTAGCACAGCCACGGGTGTCATTTGACACTAAGAGTGTATTTTCACATAAAAGTCACAGTATCACCTGGAGAGCTTTAGATCTACACTCAGTGTTCTTGGAAACACTGCCACATTTGCACTACTTATAACCGTGGACTATTTTAAATCTCCACGTCCCATTTTGGGATATATATATTTAAAAAATATATATTTTTTGCACGTTGCACAGTTCTGCTAGTTATCTACTTGTTTGCACTTGTTTGCGGTTTTGCACAGTTATTTTATGGCACTAACTACTTTTTATACACTGTGTTTATTTATAATTATTGTCTATGATATATAATTGACATATATGTTTTTATGTTTTTTTATACTTTTTATATATGTTTTTTTTATATTCTGCATAAACTTTCTATTTTAGACAGTATCTGATCCAGACTTCTGGACACCTTACGTATTTTATATCTTTTAGTATCTAATAGCGAAATTTGCTTTTAGGAGCGCAACACCACCTATTTTATTTGATCAGCGGATTTTATCGGGACTGCGATATTGAGGCGGACAAATCTGACACTTTTGACACAATTTTTGGGACCATTGACATTTTATACAGTGATCAGTGCTATATAAATGCATTGATTACTATATAAATGTCACTGGCAGGGAAGGGTTAAACACTGGGGGGTGATCAAGGGGTTAACTGTGTTCCCTAGGTGTGTTCTAACTGGGGGGGTGGTACTGACTAGGGGAAGTGTTTACACACACAGATCCGGTTCTCGCTCTGTCATGAGTGATCGCGGTGGCCGGCGGTCATCATGCCCGCCAGGCACTCGCATCAGCTCCAGGGACACACTGTGGGCGCATGTGCCTCCTACAGCATCTTAAAGAGTTGACATACAGCTACAAAGGCTCACCCAGCTGAGCCATCCTGCCTCAGTATAGCTTCAGTGGCTGGTCGGAAACTGGTTTAAGTGTCACAAAACCCAGGACCCTTCATTCACTATATCTGGTCTCCCACGGTACACAGAACATGGAAATGCAATTATTTTCATAGGCCTCATTCACATGGGTAGACCACGAACAGGATTTTTTTTTTTTGAGCCTCTCTACACTCTAGGTGCAGTGTACAGGCAGCCCATTTCAGTCTGCTCAGCCTCAAACAAACTTTCTTTGTTGGGGGCTACTTATTCGCACACCTGTCACATTAAGCAGTGTGGCTGTGTCCGAGCAGCCATAGCATTGTAATAGATTTGAATGGGCTTTCTGCTCTCGACACCTGGAGTCAAGAGACGCTAAAAAAAATGGCTCATTCACAGTATAAGGGCCGCAGTAAGCATGTGAATGAGTCCATCCATTCATTTTCTCAGTCATCGGGGGAAATGGTTTGGAAGCCTCCACATGAAAACTGTAATTGCATCCTCATAGGTAAACACTAATTAGTGTGGCCCAGTTGTTTTCTTCTTGATGTTTTGAAAGAAGAAAAAATTGGGTGGCAGTTTGTTGTGTATGAGGCTGCATAGCCACTGCTTACCTGTGGACCATCCATAAAGCAATGGAAGAAGGTGGCCTGGTCTGATGAATGATGTTGTGTTTTTTTTTTTTTTAACATCGTGTGTGGCTGGGGGTGTGTGAATCATTTGCCTGAGGAAGAGATGGCACCAGGATGCAATATGTGAAGAAGGAAAGTGGAGGCAATGTTTTCCTTGGAAACCTTGAGTCCTACCATTCATGTTGCTGCTACTTCTGACACATACCACCTGCTGTTGCCTTCATGGAAACCGCATTCCCCATTGACCTCTTTCAGCAGGGTAATGCACCCTGCCATACCACAAAATAGTTCAAGAATGGTTTGAACAACACAACACAACACAACAGTAATTGTAAAGGATCCTTTTTTTTTTTTTTTTTTTTTATATTTTTAGATGACAAACATGTCATACTTCCATTGTGCGGCTCGTTTTGCACAGAGTGGCCCCAAACATCCTTTTCTGAGGTCCCCCGGCAGCTCTCGCAGCTCCTTCCCACATCAGATAACCCCCCAGGAGAAGTGCTCTCCCAAGGGGATTACTTTCCGGGCGCGCTCCCGAGTCCAGCATTTGCGTCCACTGACACGAATGCCAAACTCTTCCCCCCAACAGCCGCGTCATTGGATTTGATTGACAGCAGCGGGAGCCACTGGCTGCTGTAATAAAAAACAAGATTGGTCATGTAGAATTTTTAATTCCTTTAACAAGGTGTTAATTTGTACATCTAGATGTTTTCTGATGCAATAATGACCACACTATGGGGACAAAAGTGGTGGGTGTTATCCAAAGTAGCTGTAAAAAAAAAAACAACTTTATCTCCCTTAGTGAGGGAAATAAATATAAGATGTATTCGATATATTAGGTGTTGCACTGCAATATGAATCGCAAAAAAGAAAGTGATACAAAATATAAGGCATATATGTGTATAGTTATGCATGGGGTACTGAATAAACAATTCCTCATACATTTTTTAAATGCACTTTTTTTATTTTTTTACATCCGCTTTTGATCCTAGCTGATGTACAAGGACCAAAGCTTATGTTAAAAAATAAATAAATAAAAAAGTGTATTTGACCCACTTATTTAAACTAAGGGGTCATGGAGCATTGGTGGGTGTGGGCGAAGGAGGGGGAGCACGAGTGCACGCAGCATACTGAAGAGTGAATAGCGCGCACTTTACATTTCTGAGCACTTTTCTGGTTGCAGCACTTTCATATGGATTTTCCATTGAGCACATTTTATATAGGCTATTTATATATTTTTTTAATTGAATGTTATTTGATTATATTTGCAGTGTGAGGAGGGGGTTTATAATGCATAGAAAATGTATGAGGAACCCCTGATATGAAACAAACTTGAGACAAGTGAGGAAAGAGCTTACCCCTGCTCTCAATGTACTTGCTTCTGGTCAGTGGCTCAGAGTAATGAAACTATTGAATCACTGCAACGGTCAGCTACTGGCATTTACAGGAGAGGTCAACAGTGACAGCCTATCAATTTTTCTGTGTGGGCTTACTGTAAAAATACAAGGAATATAGTTCTTTCCTGTTTGAAAATAGAGGTCTTTAGGAGCATGAAAACCACTAAATGTCCATGCAGATGGCAACATGCTGCACATGTCCAATCAGTAAACACAAATTGGTTGGCTTAAGGTAGGTTATTGCAAATGAAAGCTACACCGGGTAATAAATATACAGTATGGTTTCACATTCTAGCACCAGTGAACTTGTTTCAGCCCCATTTAAGTGGAATTCCATGTAAAAAAAAAAAAAAAACGTTTTAACTCTGGATATTAAAAACTTTTATTATATGCATTATTGAAATTGCTAAATGTCTGATCAGAACAGTCTAATCCAGATATTCAGCAATATTCCTGTGCTTCACTGACAACAATGTGCCTGTGCGCCCAACTTGGCTGCTCGCAGGCACTTCTGTGCTAGCCCCCATCTTGCCAGCCCCGCATTGATCACTCTTAGGGACAGCAGTGGAGCAGGCATGTCATTTCCAAGAGTGACACTCCTTTTCATAAAGAAGCATGCTCACCGGCCTACCTACCACTGCGAAAGGTGAGGCATAGTAGTCAAAAGTACAAAAAAAAAGGGCATTTTAAAATTTTTAGACCTACATATGGCCTTTCGTTACTGAAGTGATTGTGGGGGATTTGTTTTTAAAAAAAAAAAAAGGGGGGGGGGGAGTTGGGCTTATTTGCAACGATCCTGGTTTTGACAGGTACCCACACCCACTTCTGGTCAGATCGCTATGTGGATCTGGAGAAATTACACTTTGCTTCAATGTAAGTGTGAGTGTACAGCCTGTATAACCGTGTAAATTTGCTGTCCCCTCAAAATAACTTAACACAACAGCCATTAATGTCTAAACCGCTGGCACCAAAAGGGAAGTACACCCGAAGTGAAAATGTCTACATTTCCAATGATGTTCAACTACACAGCAGAGTGCATAATAAGCATCATGGGAAATGTAGTTCCAAAACATCTGGGGTGCCAAGGTTCGCCATCGATGGCCTAGGCTATAAGAAGATTGCCAAGTCCCTGTAGCCTGTCCGTGCTCTGACCATACGCCGCACACTGCATCAAATTTGGTCTGCATGGCTGTCGTCCCAGAAGGAAGCCTCTTCTAAAGATGATGCACAAGAAAGCCCACAAACTGTTTGCTGAAGATAAGCAGACTAAGGACATGGATTACTGGAGCCATGTCCTGTGGTCTGATGAGACCAAGATAATAGGATTTTTATAACCGCTTACCTGTAAAATCCTTTTCTTTGAAGTACATCACGGGACAAAGCCATAGTAGTTACTATGTGGGTTATAGGCCCCCTTCAGGTGATGGACACTGGCACGCTCTAAGACAAAAAGTGCACTCCCTATATAACCCCTCCCACTACTGGGAGTACCTGAGTTTTGTACCAAAGCAATACACATGTATACCAAAGAAGGGAGGGACCTCTGTGTCCTGTGATGTACTTCAATGAAAAGGATTTTACAGGTAAGCTATTATAAAAATCCTGTTTTCTTATCTTTGGACACAGAGCCATAGTAGTTACTATGTGGGATGTCCCATAGCAATGCCAACTGAAGGGAGGGAGACACAACAAAAGTAGGGCACCAAGAGATATGCAGACTTATACTGCAGCCTGCAGTACACTGCGCCCAAAGGTGATGTCCTCATAACCTTTTACATCTGCTTGATAGAATCCGGTAAATGTATGGGCTGAAGACCAAGTTGCAGTCTTGCAGATCTGAGCCATGGAGGCTTGGTGATGCACTGCCCAAGAAGCACTAACAGCCCTGGTGGAGTGCCTTTTAATATAAAAAGGAGGAATGTTCCTCTTTAAACCATAAGCTTGAACAATCACTTGACGAATCCATTTAGAAATGGTAGATTTTGACGCTGCCTGTCCTCTTTTAGGACTGTCTGGCAACACAAACAAAACATCTGTTTTACAAATCTGATCGGTCACTTTCAAATAGACCTTGACTGCTCTCACGTCAAGAGAATGTAGTGACCTCTTCCACAGAACGAGGTTCTGGAAAAAATTAAGGCAGAACAATATCCTGGTTTCCTACCTTTGGTAGGAATTTAGGATGAGGCTGCAATACAACCTTATGCTTCTGAATAATCAAATATGGCTCTTTACAAGAGAGAGCAGCCAACTCTGATACTCTTCTTGCAGATGATATGGCAACCAAGAAAATTATTTTGCTCGTCAAGAGGACTAAGGGAATATCTCGTATTGGCTCAAAAGGCTGTCTTTGTAATGCCAACAGGATTAAATTTAAGTCCCAAGGGTCCAGGGGTGGCCTAACTGGAGGATTAATCCATGTTACCCCCTGAATAAAGTTACGAACCAGAGAGTGTGAAGCAAGTGGTCCTTGAAAAAACACAAATAAGGCCGACACCTGGTCTTTGATAGTACTCAAGGCGAGCTTAATTTCTTATCCCATCTGTAGGAATTCAAGGATCCTACCTATGACATATTTTCTGGGGTGCCAACCCCTGGATTCACACCAGGAGACATATGCCTTCCAGACTCTATAGTATATGACTCTGGAGGTCGGCTTCCTAGCATTAACCAAAGTAGAAACTACCAAAGCTAAAATTTTGGGTCTCAATAGACAAACCATTACATTTTTGTGTTTGTAAGGTAGCATGGAATACCGGACCTTTCGAGAGAAGGTCTGGCCACAGTAATAGGGTCCAAGGGTCCCCTACCACCATCTTTATGATCTCGGCAAACCAAAATCTCCTGGGCCACAAGAATCGCCTCCTTCCCTTCTTGCTTGAGCCTGTGAAGAAGCCGCAGAAGCAGCAGAACAGTAGGGAACGCCTAGATCAGTGAAAACTGATCCCATGGAAAAACCAAGGCATCTGTTGCGTATGCCAACGGGTCCCTTGTCCTTGACACAAAGTTGTCGATCTTGTTGTTGAACCTGGACACAAACAGATCCTCGCCCGGAACTCCCCATCTTTGATATATTGACAGAAAGATGTCGGGGTGAAGGGGCCGTTCTCTCAGGAACAATTGTTGGCATCTCAGGTAGTCTGCCTGCCAATTCTGTTCCTGGAATGAAAATGCTGATAGGTAAGAGATGTTGTTTTCTGCCCAAGATAGCATATGATTCACCTCTCTCTGGGCCTCACGACTTCTTGTGCCCCCTTGGTGATTAATATAGGCCACGGCTGTGGCATTGTCGAATTGGATCCTGACAGGACAATTCCATAGTCTGAGCGTCCAGGCCTCTAGGGCCAGGCATACTGCCCGAATCTCTAGAATATAATATAAGGTCCTCTCTGATTTGGACCATTTCCCTTGGACAGACGCTTCTTCCAGGTCTGCTCCCCAGCCCAGGAGGCTGGCATCTGTTGTTACCCACCTTCCAGGTGACTGGTAGAAAGGATTTACCTTTTTTTTGAAGATTCCTGGATATCAACCACCAATTGAGGCTCTGACGCACTTTGGGCGATAAACGAATTGGGAAGTCCAGAGCTTGGACCTTCTTCCAAGTTGACAGGATGCTGTTTTGCAGCAGTCTTGAATGAAACTGCACATAAGGAATGGCCTCGAAAGAAGCCACGACTTTCCCAATAACTTCATGCAAAGTCGAATAGAAGGATTCTTCTTTGACCAACTGAATCAGTTCCTTTATGGAACTGATCCTTTCCTGGGGCAAAAACACCTTCTGAACTGTATCTATGATCAGCCCCAAGTATTGCAATCTCCTTGATGTTTTTAAGGAGGATTCCTCTAGGTTGAGACTCCAACCTAGGTATTTTAGGTATTCTGCAGTGACCAAACTTTGGTTTAAGTGGTTACCGACTGATCTATTAAGAGTAGATCGTCTAAGTAGGCTAGTATCATTATACCTTGAGCCCTTAACCTGGCTAAAGGAGGAGCCAGGACCTTTGTAAACACTTGAGGTGCAGTAGCTAGACTGAAAGGCAGAGCTACAAACTCAAAATGAATATTTTCTACCTCGAAGCGTAGAAATTTCTGGTGAGTGGGGAAAATTGGCACATGTAGATAAGCATCCTTGATGTCAATTGATGCCAGAAATTCTCCCCCTTGTAGGGTGGAGACTACTGATCGGATTAACTCTATGCAAAAGAAACGGATAATCAAAAACTAGTTTAGATCTTTGAGACCTAGTCTCAAAGTTCTAAAGTCTACTGGGCAAGTCAGGTTTTTGTTTACAGAGGATATAGCAGTGTCAATTGCTGGAATTCCCCATTTCTTATAGAACTCTTTCTCCATAGGATAAAGTATTAAAAACTTTTTTGGAGGGAAAAACTGTTTATCTTGGTGCTCCCACTCAGAATACATAAGCTTTTTTTTAAGCCATGAATGGATAGGAAAAGCATGAACAGATTGGGGAGGCTTTAGTGAACCCAAACCAGAAGTGGGTTCATCGACTGACTGCATTATTGGCAGTAAAAATGTGGAGCGGACCAATTCGTTGAAAGATTGTACCAACAACCTTTCCTGCGAACCTGACCCTTCCATATTAGGTTCTTCGGAAGAGGAGACATCAGCCTCTTCCTTGTCCTTTCAAAGAAATTTGTCATCTCTCGCCCCTTGTTCCTCAGCATTAGGGTCCTGAGCAATGGACGGGGATCTGCTATGCTTAGTCCCATTCTGAGATGTGATTAAAGCATAAATTTTTTGTTCCAAACTTAAAATGGTTCAAGAAAAAAACCTCCTTAGTGATATACACAGGCTGCAACACTTGCCCCTCCTGATGGCTTACTCTGACCAGCCATATTACTCTCAGGGGAGGATGCCATCTTTTTTGAGATGGTTCTAGGCTGCCGTGTGAACATAGTCCTTCTAGTGCCCTTTTTTGAGTTTTTTCACCCCCCTTCTAACCATAGCCCAATGTATAAAGCAGAGGTGCTACCAGATGGAATGCATCCACTGCTTAAACAATAGTCCAGCTCTGCTGCTGCTATTAATGCTCTGCCTGATACATTTCACCTTTGCTCTTGTGTCCCTCCGCAACTTGCAACAGCAACAATGGTGCCTTGTAAAACACCCCTTCCCACGCTGGACATTGGAGGGTGCCATCGCGCGCTAAGCCCTGCCCCCTGTCATCTACGACCTTTGCTCTTTCTTTTAAAAAATAGTTTTTCTCACGCGAACGCAAGCTCCGATTCTATGGGATCAGCAGGGAGAGGGGCAGTAATGGTGAATGGGGGGCCTGGAAGTTGCCGAGCGGTGTGCTGTTCTCGCCCTTTTTTTTTTTTTTTTTATCGCTCCTTCCTCAAGAAGAGGGGAAGAAAAAACAGCACAGGGGGGCATATGGTGGGGAGGTAAACCCACCCCTCCCCCCCCCCCCAGACTTACCGGAGGTCTGCTGTCGGCCGGAGGAAGATAACTGCTGTTCCCTGGACACATCGTGAGCTCTCTGAGAAGCAAGAGACGGTAAGTGCTCTATACAGCCCCCAGTGGTGATACATAGGCATGATAACATTTACTAAATTAAAGGAGACATTCATTAGAAAAATATTTTTAAAAATTCTTAGAAAACTCCACTTACCTTTCCCGTTGCAGGGTTTTCTGTGGTAAACCAACAGACCCAATCTTCACCCTTCACGGTGGGTTCTTTTAAACCTTCAGGAGCTGGGGATCCTTGAGGAAACCCACAATCCTGGACATGTACTAGCACCACCGCCAGTAAAACATTATGGCCTTAATACCAAAAAGTACTGGATCCCGGGGTCCAGCTCTCTAAAAGAGAAGCGTTACAGGCAAGACCTTGTTTCTTCAGATACGAGGCTCGGGTACCATTCAATTCGGCCAAAAAGACACTTTGGATCCGGCTGCATGGCTAGCACCACTAAGGATTGCTCCAGTGGAGCACAGCACATCTTTACTCATGACCAACACCTTAGACACTGGCCAAAAAACTGAGGTACTCCCAGAAGTGGGAGGGATTAAATAGGGAGTGCACTTTTTGTCTTAGGGCGTGCCAGTGTCCATCACCTGAAGGTGGCCTATAACCCACATGGTAACTACTATGGCTCTGTGTCCCGTGAAGTACGATGAGAGAAACTTATTTGGTTCAGATGGTGTCAAGCGTTTGTGGAGGCAAACAGGTACACTGTTTGTGCCTTGCCTACAGTCAAGCATGGTGGTGGGGGTGTCATGGTCTGGGGCTGCATGAGTGCTGCCGGCACTGGGGAACTACAGTTCATTGAGGGAACCATGAATGCCAACATGTACTGTGACATACTGAAGCAGAGCATGATCCCCCTCCCTTTGGAGACTGGGCTGCAGGGCATAACGACCCCAAACACACCTCCAAGACGAACACTGCCTTGCTAAAGCAGCTGAGGGTAAAGGTGATGGACTGGCCAAGTAGCATCTGTGGGGCATCCTCAAATGGAAGGTGGAGGAGCGAAGGTCTTGTACATCCACCAACTCAGTGATGTCATCATGGAGGAGTGGGTGAGAACTCCATTGGCAACCTGTGAAACTCTGGTGAACTCCATGCCCAAGAGGGTTAAGGCAGTGTTGGAAAATAATGGTGGCCACACAAAATGTTGACATTTGGACATTTTCACTTAGGGGTGTACTCACTTTTGTTGCCAGGAGTTTAGACATTAAAGCGGAGGTCCACCCTAAAGTGGACCTTCCGCTCATTGGAATCCTCCCCCCCTCCGGCGTGCCACAATTGGCACCTTTCAGGGGGGAGGGGGGTGCAGGTACCTGTACAGTACAGGTATCTGCACCCACTTCCGGGATAGCTCTCTGCGGAAAGGGGCGTGAATCTACGCCCCTTTCCAAAAGTCCCCTGCTGCCTGCTGGGAAACACACAGATCCCAGAGGCAGCGGGTCCATCCTTATTGCGCAGCGCGACTCGCACATGCGCAGTAGGGAACGGGAAATGAAGCCGAAAGGCTCCACTTCCTGATTCCCATACCCAAGATGGCGGCGGCAGCACCCGAGAGACGATCGAGAGATCGGCTTCGGGTGCCGACATCGCGGGCGCGCTGGGCGGGTAAGTGTCCTTATTTTAAAAGTCAGCAGCTGCAGTATTTGTAGCTGCTGGCTTTAAAAAAAAAAAAAAACGCCGGAACTCCCAGCGGACTCCCGCTTTAATGGCTGTGTGTTGAGTTATTTTGAGGGGACAGCAAATTAATTTCTACAAGCTGTACACTCACTAGTTTTAGCAAAGTGTAATTTCTTCAGTGTTTTCACATGAGAAGATATAATAAAATATTTACTAAAATGTGAGAGGCGTACTCACTTTTGTGAGATACTGTATAATCAGTTTGAATACTGTACAGAAAGCCAGTGAAGTTAACAAACACAGCATTGTCCTGACAAAATAGTCATCTTGGCAGAAAATCGAACCACGTTATTTCTGCTTTCTTTAAACTATCAGTATTTGCTGATTTAGACGAATTGGTATTGGACACAACACCGATTACCGAATACAGTCCGGTACAGGAAGATTTTGCTGTTTTCACAGCACAGCGGCCAACGAGGACAAAGTTGTTGCCACCTCGGAGGTGGCACTTTTCTTGGTTTGTTTCCGAGTGGAATAACAATTGTTAATCCGCTCATAATATCATGCACCGGACTCGATTCGGTTGCCTCTTTTGTGCCACCTGTTGGTGATTCCTGTATTGAGAAGCAAAGAAACATGATCTGCGTGTTAAAACACTCCTGTGTGTTAAAACACTCCAGACAGCCAAAATGTGTACATTATTTAAAGTAAAATTTTTGTTAATATTATATTGAATACATTTTTATGTATTTTACAGTGCTTTTACTTGTATTCTTTGTCACTAAGGCTTCAATTCTGTTTTTCTCATCAGGATGACAGTTCTGGCAGTCTATCCTCCGTCTCAACACCAAATCTATTAAATGCGGGGGTATGGAATTTAATATAATTTCCTTGTCATTCTTTGCTCTATGCATGGGCTCTCTTTACAGTCAGTCTTTATTTTGCATGGAATGTTCACTCCAGCATGTTTAATTCCCTATTCATCAAAACCACTGGCATGATTAACACGTGCATCATGCTTCCATCTATCCTGCTTCATGTAGTCTTTAGAATGCTTAATGTGCATCTCTTATTTTGTTTTAAAATGCATAGTTTAGGAAATAAAATTGTATTTTTCCCAATTAATGGACCGCTAAACATAACATTTATATTGTGATAACCATTTGTGAAAAATCCATGTAAAAATAGTATTTTAAGGATTATTCCTTTTTTTTTATTTTTTTATTTTTATTTTTATCTCTTGTTTTGTTTTATATTTTTCTTCATGTATATGTGCAGGCCAAATTATTCAGATATGTGATAGATTTAGAAAAACATTCAATTGTTTAACCACTTTCTGCCCGCGCTGTAGTCGAAATACAGCGCAGGCTTACTTTCCCGGGAGGGTGTACATGTACGTCCTCTCGTGATCCTGGGCTGTGTGATTGCCGAGTCCTTTTGGACTCAGCTGATCAGGGTAAAGGGACAATCACAGCGGCCCTTTACCACATGATCAGCTGGCAGCCAATGCCAGCTGATCACAGGATGTAAACACAAGCCGGTTATCGGCTTTTCTTTACTCATGCTGACAGCCGATAATCAGCTTTTGTTAAAGGGACATCGGCACTAATCTTCGAGGGCACTTATTATCAGTGCCCTGATTATTAGTGCAGTCCCAACAGTGCCTACCAGTGTTGCCAATCTGTGCCTGATCATCAGTGTCAACTATCACTCATCAGTGCACATCAGTGAAGGAGAAAAATTACCTGTTTGCAAAATTTTATAACAAACTATGAAAAATGTTTTTATTTTTTTCAAAATTTCAAAAAAAAAAGTGTTCATTAAATACCACCAAAAGAATTTCATATGGGTACAGTGTTGCATGATTGCGCAATTGTCATTCAAAGGGCGACAGCTCTGAAAGCTGAAAATTGACTTGGGCAAGAAGGGGGTAAAAAGTGACCAGCAGGAAAATGATTAAGCAGTTAAAGCTGAACGAAACCCACCAATTTAATAGTTATGCTGAATGAACTTTCAAACCCTCTGGTGTCCTAGCTCAGGGGTCCTCTGGGCCGCGAACCAGTACCGGTTCGTAGCCTGTTGCGGAGCAGGCCGCCGTCAAAGTAGGAGGGGAGCCCTGTCACAGACCGCATTATAGCTCTATGCATCCTATGCATTAAGATAAAATACCTTCTATGTGTAGCAGCCCCCCACCCAGCATCCCCCAATTACCTATCTGAGCTCCTTCTCTCTCTAGGCACACTTGTCATCGCCATGCCCCCCCCCCCCGTTAACCCCTTCACTCCCTGTCACTGTGTCACCCAGTGCAGTGTTCATAGGATTCACAGAGTGTTTTTGTTCTGTCCTCCCTTCACGCAGATACGTCCAAATTCCTACGGCGACTGGTCTGGAGAAACCCCTCTGTGTCCATGAATACAACCTTGACATGAGAGGGGTGGACCTCAACGATCAGTTGTTGGCGCCGTACCTAATTGCCCACTCGTATAAAAAAAAAGTGTCTGTATATTTATTCCAATTGGCTCTAATTGCCCAGTTGTGCAATACAAAGCTTCAGGACAAGCTAAAATTCCAGGAAGAGATCGTCCCAGCCCTTCTGTTTCCAGACGGTGCTATGCTGCACCTTCCCAACACAAATGCAGTGAGACGGCTGCATGAGAGGCATTGTCCTCCCTGCTACTTCTGCCCAAAGAACACCCCAAAGAAGATGTCTGCAGAAAACACAGATTTAGGTGTGACACCCGCTTTTATTGTCCTGACCAATCTGGTCTCTGCATTGGTGACTGTTTCAAACGCTACCACACACTAGTGGAGTATTAGCGTAGGGTACAGCACTACACAGACCTAGGGCACACTAACACAGGGTCTCGAAAGATGAGATGGCCATCACATTTTGAGAGACCCTAATCTGGAACGTTCACAGTTTATATAAAAGTGCAAAAAATAAAAATAAATAGTTTTGGTTTTATTTTTGTTCTCTTTATTGTTCTCTCTTATGTTCGCTCTCTATTGTCCTCTCTATTGTTCGACATCTATTGTTCTCTCTCTCTCTCTCTCTATATTGTTCCTGTCTTTTAGAACTGTAATGTTTTATTTGTACTGTGTTTTATTGTATTTGCTTTGCAAGTATGGTATGTCTTACTGTTATACTGTAATGTTACTTTGTTTTATTGTTAACCATCATTTGCTTAGCAGGTACGCCATTCAGTTGCAGCATTGATCTATTTATCTTGATAGCAACAGCGTTTTCTCTCACGATACATAAATCAGCGACTCCAGCGCTGTAGGAAGAGATTTCGTCTCCACAGTTAAAAAAAAAAATGGTGCATGTATGCCCATCATTAGAAGTGGGTGGATGAAGGACGGTATTCTGATGGTGGACATACCCACCGATCAATCTTTTTTTCATGCAGCCCACAGGCTGCATGAAAAAAAGAACATTACAATATATGCCCTACAAGGACCAGCAACATACTGGACTTTGAGTGGTTATACCAGAATGATGCCTGCATGTTTAGGTATCATCTTGGTATCATTCTTTTCAGCCAGCGGTCGGCTTTCATGTAAAGGCAATCCCAGCGGCTAATTACCCTCTAGATTGCTTTTACAAGCAGTGGGAGGGAATGTCCCCCCCTCCTCCCACCGTCTTCCATGTTTTTCTCTGGCTCTCCTGTCCCAATAGGGAACCCGAGAATGCAGCCAGTGGTTCCCGCCAGCTGACCATAGAGCTGATCGGAGACTAGAACTGCATATGGTATGGTATTCATGTACTCTGCATAAGATCATCTTTTTTATTTCATAAAACATTTTTAGTGCATTCACATTAAAGTTTTTTTTTTTTAATTGCCTTAGAAAAATACTGTGCGAAAAAAATTGCAACACCCACCATTTTAATCTGTAGGGCCTTTGCTGTAAAACAAATATATAATGTTTGGGGGTTCAAAGTAATTTTCTAGCAGAAAAAAAAAAAAAAAATTTCATGTAAACAAAAAGTGTCACAATGGGCTTTGTCTTCAAGTGGTTAGAAAAGTGGATGAAGTGTGACATTTCATGGCCTCCGAAACTGTGATAGGCAGAGTAAGGATGAGCTCCGTCGTGTTTGCACAGCCCACGTGCAGAGTCCTACTGGAAGTTGGCACTGCGCTGCGCTAATCACAGGCAGTGAGACGTTGTCCCGATGCGCGGCTGCAGAGATCGGGAATTGTCTCACTCCCTGTGATTAGCGCAGTGCCAACTTCCTGGCGGGCTCTGCACGTGGGCTGTGCGAACACGCTGGAGCTCATCCTTAGCAGTGAGGAGTGAAATCAAAAATGTAAGCCCTTAGAAAGCCTGAAGGCGGGGATTGGTTTTCGAGGTCCTATATGTGGTTATACTGCCAAGAAGTCCCACACATATGGTATCCCCATACTCAGGAGAAGAGGTAGAATGAATTTTGGGGTGTAATTCCACATATAACCATAGCATGTTTGAACAATATATCATTTAGTGACAACTTTGTGTAAAAAAAAAAAAAAATAATAATAATAATTTCCCGAAACTTGTAAAATATAAAATATTCCATGGACTCAGCATGCCTCTCAGCAAATAGCTTGAAGTCTTTGCAAAATTGGGTCATGGGGGGGCTTTGCGCTTGACACTTCATGGCCTCCAAAACTGTGATGGCTAGTGAGGAAGTGAAATCACCGCTTTACGCCCCCTTAGAAAGCCTGAAGGCGGTGATTGTTCCTGTACGTGGCTAAGTTCCCACAAAGTCTCACATGTGGTATCCTCATACTCAGAAGAAGCAGCAGAATGTATTTTGAGGTGTAATTTCACATATGCCCATGGCATGTTTGAGCAATATATCATCTAGTGATAACTTTGTGCAAAAGAAAAAAAAAGTTTGTCATTTTCCCACAACTTGTGGCAAAATATAAAATATTCCATGGACTCAACATGCCTCTCAGCAAATGGGGTGTCTACTTTCCAAAATGGGGTCATGGGAGGCTTTTTGCTATCTTCACATTTTATGGCCTACGAAACTGTGATAGGCGTGGAGGAGAGAAATCAAAAATTTACGCCCTTAGAAATCCTGAAGGTGGGGATTGGTTTTCGGGTCCTGTACACGTCTAGGCTCCCAAAAAGTCTCACATGTGGTATCGCCGTACTCAGGAGAAGCAGCAGAATGTATTTTGGGGTGCAATTCCACATATAACCATGGAATGTGTGAGAAATATATCATTTAGTGACAACTTTGTGTTTTTTTTTTCATCTTTCAATCTCTTGTGACAAAAAAATAAAATATTCAATGGGCTCAACATGCCAATTTCCTTGGGGTGTCTACTTTCCAAAATGGGGTCATTTGTGGGGGGGGGGGGGGGGGGTTGTACTGCCCTGCCATTTTAGCACCTCAAGAAATGAAATGGGTAGTCCTAAACTAAAAGTTGTGTAAATTACAGAAAATGTACCCTAGTTTGTAGAAGGTATAACTTTTGCGCAAACCAATCAATATACACTTATTGACATATTTTCGATGGGACCCCCTCCCACTGGCTGCGGCGATCCGTTTCGCTTCAGGAGTGATCCGGGATGAGGAGATGGCCGTTGGTTTCTGGCCATCCCCTCACGATCGCTCCTGGCGAATGAGAAGCTTCCCCTGCCTGTGTATTGTAAACACAGGCATGAGGAAGTGATGTCACTCTCCTCGAGGTGGTCTTTTTGACCGGACGGCGAGGAGAGAAGACATCATAGTAAGTGCACCAACACTACACTGACACGTAGGTACACATAGGCACACTTTCACCCCCTGATCTCAACCCCCCCCACCCCCCCCAAGTCACAGTGTCACTGATTGCAGTGATCATTTATTTAATGATCACTGCATTTGGTGTCAGTTGTGACTGTAAAAAGTGTCAGGCCAGTTAGTGTTAGGTCCAGGGTAGCCCCCTACCCCCCAATAAAGGTTTAACCCCTTGATTGCCCCACCCCCCCCCCCCCCAGGTAACCCTTTCACCCCCTTTTGCCAGTGTCACTAAACAATTGTTTTTCTGATCACTGCATTAGTGTCACTGGTGCCGCTAGGTAGCCAGTTATTTTTTAGGTTCATTGCCAGGTTTTTATAGTGTTAGGTACCCCCATATACTACCTAATAAAGGTTTAAAACCCCCTGATTGCCCCTAGAGTTAACCTTTTCACCAGTGATCACCGTATAAGTGTCACTGGTGACACTGATTAGCCAGTTATTTAGGTTCCCCGTCAGGTTTTTATATAGCGTCAGGGACCCCCATATACTACCTAATAAAGGTTTTAACCCCCTGATTGCCCCTAGTTAACCCTTTCACCAGTAATCACCGTATAAGTGTTACGGGTGACGCTGGTTAGTTAGTTTGGTTTTTATAGCATCAGGGCACCCACCATTTATTACCCAATAAAGGTTTAACCCCCTGATCACCCGGCGGGTGATATCAATTAGGTTTTAGGGTCAGATAGGGTCTGCATCGCCCCAGGCAGCGCTAGGTTAGTGCCAGTACCACTAACACCCACGCGCAAAGCATACACCTCCCCTAGTGGTATAGTATCTGAACAGATCAATATCTGATCTGATCAGATCTATACTAGCGTCCCCAGCAGTTCAGGGTTCCAAAAAACGCATTGTTAGCGGGATCAGCCCAGATACCTGCTAGCACCTGCGTTTTGCCCCTCCTTCCAGCCCCCCCAAGTGCAGTATCAATCGATCACTGTCGCTTACAAAACACTAAACACAGAACTGCAGTGTTCGCAGAGTCGGGCCTGATCCCTGCGATCGCTTACCGTTTTTTTGGGTAGCGTTTTATATTTAAATCCTGAAGGCGGTGCTTGGGTTTCGGGGTGCCGTACGCGGCTAGACTCCCAAAAAGTCCCACACATGTGGTATCCCCGTACTCAGGAGAAGCAGCAGAATATATTTTGGGGTGCAATTCCACATATAACTATGGCATGTGTGAGCAATATATCATTTAGTGACAACTTTTTGTAAACTTTTTTTATATATTTGTATTTTTTTGTCATTATTATTCAATCACTTGGGACAAAAAAAAAATATTCAATGGGCTCAACATGCCTCTCAGCAATTTCCTTGGGGTGTCTACTTTCTAAAAAGAAATGAGATAGGCAGTCATAAATTAAAAGCTGTGTAAATTCCAGAAAATGTACTCTAGTTTGTAGACGCTATAGCTTTTGCGCAAAACAATAAATATATACGCTTATTGACTAAAGACATGTGGCTGAATACGTTTTGGCCTAAATGTATGACTAAAATTGAGTTTATTCAATTTTTCCTATAACAAAAATTAGAAAATATCTAGTTTTTTTTTTTTTTTCAAAATTTTCAGTCTTTTTCCATTTATATCGTAAAAAATAAAAATCGCAGAGGCAATCATATACCATCAAAAGAAAGCTCTATTTGTGGGAAGAAAAGGACGCAAATTTCGCTTGGGTATAACATTGCATGACCGTGCAATTACCAGTTAAAGCAGTGCAGTGCGAAATTGTAAAAAGACCTCTGGTCCTTAGGCTGACAATTGGTCCGGGGCTGAAGTGGATATGCTGTAGAAGTAATCAAGCAGTAAACTGATTTCTAAAAGAAAGCTGACAATTCATCGTAGTAGGTAAACAAATCTTTACGCTGATGGCAGCAAAAGAGTTAAAGTTGCAGTTGGCAATCACATGATCCGGTGTTTAGTAGTTCCAAAATGGAACTGAAGTTTTCTTCTCAAAATGTCAACAGCAAAGCTGCTTGAAACTTGTCAAAAGCTTTGCAAAATGCTTGCTGCACACACTGCTCTGGCATATTGTCCTAGAACACTGAATTAGGCTGGGTTCACACATGCGGCCACGACTCACAGCAGGGGGTTTGGTGCGTCTCTTTTCACCA
Source organism: Lithobates pipiens (assembly GCF_037356315.1). Lineage (NCBI taxonomy): Eukaryota > Metazoa > Chordata > Amphibia > Anura > Ranidae > Lithobates > Lithobates pipiens. Next base: position 33,232,110 of record NW_027507787.1, read on the forward strand.
ATTCTGGTGCGACTCTTTGCCTGTATTAGCACCTGAATCGGCTGCAAAGACGTACAGGACCCTTTCTAGATGCAGACCGCGGCCGTCCCGGAGGTGTGTGAACCCGGGCACATTCTCCTGTCATGCAAACTGGATGCGGTTAAACCCTCATCCAATTCGTGAAAGTGTGAATCCATAGAAATAGATTTTCATGTCAAAATGAAAACCGATCTCTGCAAAGGAATTTCAATTAAAAAGAAAATGCACAAAGTATATGCCTCCTATAATAGGATGCACCTGAATCAGCACTGGTGCAACCAATTAATTTCAAGTCACTAATGCCTCGTACACACGTTCCGATTATCGGACCACAAAAGTCGCTTTCGGACAGATCGTGCGATAATCTGATCGTTAGTACGCAGCTTTCGACAGCCGATCGCGACAGTCCGTCCAACCAAATCCGAAGGGACAAACAGGAAAACTTTGGTCGGATGACAGCCCGTCGTACGACAATCGTATAGCCAGTACAGTATGCGTCCGATAAATGTCATTCGACAAACACCACGCATGATCGGAAACACGAAAATAAACCAGAAGGACACACAGGTCACACGTATTTGACATCATTTAAAATACGTAGCTACGCACGACGGAAGATTGTTCCAGAATCGTACGACAAAAATCTTACACACATTTTGCACTGTTGTATTCGATCTTAGTTGTATGCAACAAAATGTGAACGATCGGTCGTACGATAATCGGAACGTGTGTACGAGGCATTAGGCTACTTTCACACTGGGGTGATGGCGGTAAAGCGGCGCTATATTTAGTGCAATTTATGTGAGCAAATGTCACATGGATCCATATTAGAAAACATAAATTGGGAAATGTAAATTGTAGATTGTCATATATTTTTTAAAACCCCCTTTCACAGGGTATGTAATATGCACATATGAATCATTAGCTGAATTATAGCAGCCGTTGCAAGTCTGAACTGAGTCATTGTCAGTACCGCTTCAGAAAAGCATAGACACAGCTGGGGCTTGACTCATTAATCTAGGCCCAGAGAGTACTATCCATAAATTCAGTTGTGGTACATGGGGGGATTCAGCAGAATGACCTCATCCCAGCTTGCAGATATGAAAGGGAGGGACCACTTGACCTTGTGAACTTTTGGCTGCTTCTCTGATGGCATCATTTGGATAAATTGTGGACATCATATTTGCGTTGCCAGGAGCAGGAATAAATTGGAACTGTGAATTATGCAAGATTAACCAGACTGCTCAAGGACAAAACTCATCTGAAGCAACATCTGAATGCTTTCTACATGAACAGCATAACATGCAGGGTGAATTTTAATTCACAATGACACACTTAATCTGACCAGTTAGTGATTCGCTAGTCGCTGTTAAATATAACTGCAAAAAAATATATATATACTTTCCTCCTGTTTCTGGATAATGAAACTGGAGAGAATTTAGATTCTAACTAAGCATACAGGGCAGCCACAGTGCAGGTCTCTGTAAGCTGTGTAGCAGAACAGCATATTTGCCATGGTTAACACCTTCCCTCCCCACTTGTCACTGGTTGTTAGGGGTGCTGTTGGCTTCACAGTCGACAGCCTCCTAGCAAACCGATGGTGCTGGGCATAGCTTGGTAGGGAAGCAGAGATGCTAGATCCCCATTATGTCCGCTCTTTCCTTGTGATTGGCAGTGGTTGGATTCTGTCATCCATAACAGGCTATTTGTGGTCTACGAATCCACTCCCTGACTGCTGTCAGTCACAAGGGGAGTAGACCTGATGAGTAACTAGGGCCTGTGGATACCCAGCAGGCTCTGCCTACCCATAAAAAACTTGGTTCTGTGCTGCCTGTGTGATAGCTCTAACAGCTGGTGGAACCTTAGCTGCATTGAAGACCTAGTAACCATATAGACCAGTGATGGTGAACCTTGGCACTCCAGATGTTTTGGAACTACATTTCCAATGATGCTCAACTACACTGCAGAGTGCATGAGCATCATGGGAAATGTAGTTCCAAAACATCAGTGGTGCCAAGGTTCGCCATCACCGATATAGACACTCTGTACAATTTGAGTAACTATTCAGACCAAGAAATTTGGAGAAAAGTCTAACTGCAGGAGTGCTCCAGGGCAGTATTTCAAATCATTTACTCAAGCTATGGGAAGTCTCACTAAAGCGAGAGGGGAAAAAATCCCTTCTAATCTCCTGTTTCCTTGACAACTGTTAAATTTTAGATTTCCCATTAATCCCTTACACATTGGTCACCAGGTAATAACAGAGAGGGTGAGTTTTCCTCCTCACAGACAGCATTAAATCCCAGACAGGGGTTCTAACTTTTACCTTTGCTACTCTACCTATCTAAAATCTAACATTTTTTGGCTAGAAGGATATCATTTTGAATGGAAAAATTCTTTGGAAAAAGCATGCAAATTTCTCAGAACATTCAAATGTAGTTGGAAATAATTTATTTTCTTCTAACATTTGGTTTTGGAACAAATAGACTAATACCAAACAAACTACATGCACTGTTAGTTGTCCATTCAAGAGAAATTTTCCACCCTGTTCTTTCAAATTTTTATTTTTGTCACTGTGGTCAAAAACAAATGTTGATTTGACCCACTAATGATTAGAAAAAGAACACTTTTTTTATTTATTTTTTAAAGAACGTTTTTTTCCTAAGAATTCACGTTTTTAAATTCTACCCATCTGTGGCAAGCTTAAATTTGTTTTAAAGTCTGACTTTTTTTTTTATCTTACTGCATTCTTTGCATTAGGATAAAAAACCTTTGTGCAGCAGCCCCCTAATACCTACCTGAGCGGCCCCTCGATCCAGCGATGTTGTACGAAAGATTCGGCTGTCCCGGACTCCCCTCCTCTTTGGCTGAGACAGCAGCGGGGCGCCATTTGCTCCCACTGCTGTCAATCAAATTTTTCTTATTCAGTTTACTAGAGTCCTCCTTTAGGTGTCCGCATCACTGCCTGTTTGATGTGCTTACCTCCTATAGGTGGAGGCAACGCTTTCAGAGGCTGGATCCTCTGTCATAGGCTCCAGAGACAGGAGAAGTCATGGGGGTGGTGGGGGGGGGGGGGGGGGGAGGGACCATTGCTCAAGAAGAAAACGTGCAAGGAAAAACACAGTCTACAGGCGGGTTATCAGATTGACTCATTGGGGAAACTTTGATCCATTTCATGATGGCTTAAAGTGGTTGTATAGTTAAATTTTGTACTTTAACCTACAGGTAAGCCTATAATAAGGCTTACCTGTAGATAAAAAGAATATCTCCTAAACCTGTATGGTTTTGGAGATATTCTCTTCGCAATGAGCCACTGACTTCAGCGGTGCATGCGCACAGGGGATTATCCAGCGCATGCACTGGAGTAACGACATCACGGCTCCGGGCCACTCACAGCGCCGGAGCCACGATATCCGGAAGACACGCCGAGGGAACATGTCAGCTCCCTCAGTGTGGATCGGGTGAGATGTTGGGGCCTCGTTGTAAGGTATTTCATAATGAGCTAGTATGTGGTGCATACTAGCTCATTATGCCTTTTCCCTTGCAGGTGTAAAAAAAAAAAAAAAAAAAAAAAAAAAAAAGTCAGCGGGTTAACTCCCGCTTTTAAAGCAGACCTTCAGTAATTTTTTCACCTTTCGATCTATTAAATCTTCTGCTGTTGTTTTAACTTTGGATAGTAAAACGTTTTTTCTGCCAGTAAATACCTTATACAGCCCACTTCCTGTTTCTTGTTTGGTCATCAGCCTTATGGAGCACAAATTTCTCACTCTTGTGAGAGTTTTCTAGGCAGGGAGGGGGGATGAGTCATGAGGGCGAATGAGAGCTGCAGAGCTGGAGGCATGCATCTTTGTTCAGCTTGCCATAGTTTAAATGGATGCAGCCACACTTAGTGGAGGGAGATTGCTGCAGCATATTTAGCGACTACAGAATCACAGTATATGTAAAATAATATGCAAAGTGGTTGGAGGGAAGCTTCAGAATGGCAAAGATGTTTTTATGACAAATTATATGAGCAATACATTTGTGTATACCCTGCGGTTCCTCTCTGTCTTTATGTGTATATGTGTATACCCTGCGGTTTCTCTTTAAGCAGGGTATACACATCGAAGATCAGTTAGGGTCACCAGGAACCAACCAAATTTAGATTTATGCGTATCTTTCTCTGTTCAACAGAATCAGATATTAGAGCAACTTCTGTCGAAATGGTCCTGCTGGAAAACCCAGCATTGCATCAATGCATGCAGTTAGTGAGAAGCAGTGCTGATCAGTGTATTCTGACAAGGGGAAGACCCCGCTGTAAGAATATAATGGCATAGCAGGGAAGATTCCCTCATCCGCATCACTTGTGTGGATGTGGAACTATGAGTGTTTTTTTTTTTTTTTTTTTTTTCAACCTGCTGGTTGAACGACAAAAGACTGTGTACACCCAGCTTTAAGCCGGGTACATACTACAGTTTTTTTTGTTTTTTCTGTGCAATCCAGCGGGTTGCATGAAAAAAAAATGGCCAGAACACTCTAATCAGTGTGCTCTGCCATTGGCTGAGAGCGCTGATCGGGGAGTTGGTCGGGATGCTGGTTTTCCAGCATGCATATCTGACAGAAGTTTGACCAGCCTCTGTCAGACAGACCGGATATAAACAAAGGCTTCAACAAACTCCAAATGACTCAACAGTCTTAATCCTGTCAAATCTTTTTATTTCACTGCAAGCTTACTAGACGGGAAAACACACTTTGTAGCCTTGAATAGGCCAACCCCTGGCGTTATGAGTAGAGCTCTCAGGAAATTGACTTGGTAATGCTGACACTTGCCCTATTGATTCATGGGAAGTGTGAATTTTAATGAGTCCACTTTAATTGGAGGATGCCTGGTGCTTCCATTTTACAATTGGAATCCGTTATAAAGACAATGTATAATGTGCTATAAATATTAGTAAACGTTTAACAGTAAACGTTGGCAGTATTCCCAGAAAACTGTAACTACTTAATTATGGAAGCAATAATGTATGTGCTAAATAAATTTTTTTGTAATACAAAGAACTATTTTTGAACATACTGGGCAGGAAACCTTGCATATTTATAATTACAGTGGCTCCTTGATCCAAAGAAATTCAGACTGCTTACCACTTGGTAAATGACATAAAAAGAAAGTGTATTAAAGTGTTAATCCAAAGAAATCTAGATACAAAACAGATCATGTTCCCTATAAAGCATGTTATTCAGCACAGTGTTTGTGCTGTGTAATTTGTCCCCCTGTATCACCTATAATACCTGGCTGATCCTGCCTGGCTATTCCTATCCCCCTGTACTTAGATCACGATATATCAGGGCTGTGGAGCCCTAACATAATTGTCAGTGTACGTGCCTCCATCATACGCAGCCCTGCTCTCCTGTGTCACCTCTGTCCTAATCCCCCCTCCCCTCCCTGTCTGCTCGTACCAGTGCCCGCCCCCCCTACATCCTGCTGCTGTCATATCTGAAGCTAAATTCTCCCATCCTCTCTGTACTATAAAAATAAGTGTCCCTGTGTAATGTAAACAATCTGCCGATCTGTACCTATATGATCACGGCTCCCATCGTTCAGCTGTCGGCTCTTTCGCTCCCCCTCCTCCCCAGCTGATGACAGCAGGAGGGCTCGGCACCGCCCACTAGAATTGTCAGCTGAGAGAGAAGAGAGCTAGCAAGTCAGCTGTGCTGCCGGCTTATATAGATACAATCCGGCGGTGCCTGTGTATTTTTTATAATATACAGGCACAGGGATTATTTTTATTATGGTACGGAGGGGATGGGAAGATTAAAAGAAGTGGGTTAACAACCACTTTAATAGTCCTTGAGAACAGTCCATATAAAAACGCTGTGGCATGAAGTTCAAATTATGACAGCATCAGCAGTCTCTCTCAAGCAGGAGGGGTGAGGTTCCCACCAGCAAATTATATAAACAAAGAGGAGAAAAAAGCACTACTAACTAAAAGTGTAGTATTAAAATATTTTTATGAAATGAAAAACAATTATGCACTCACATGTACAAGGTAATGAAAAGCATATCAATATGTTTCCAGTAGGTGGTGACCTTCCAGGTAGTCAGTGGTGATCAAGCTCTTCTGAGTGGATGTGATATATTGTAAGGTGCTTCCTGGTTCCAAGCACCTTTAAATCACAATCACCGTCAGGGGCTTGCTCACCATTGACCACCTTGAAGTCTTCAAAAGACTCACCATGACTCTTAAAAATATTTTGGGGTGTTTACTTTTCAAAATGTGGTCATTTTGTGGATGTTTCCACTGTCCTGATGCTCCAGTGCCTTGAAAAATATGATAGGTAGTCAGGAAATTAGATAGTTTATCCCCCCTAGAATGCTCTAAGGTGATCCTTGGATTTTGGCCCCCCGTGTGTGGCTAGGCTGTGAAAGTCCCACATGTGGTATTGCCGTACATGAGGGGAGTAGCAGAGTGTGGTTTTGGGGTCTAATCCTAAGTATGCGTATGCTAGGTGTTAGAAATTGACAACTTTGGGGTAAAAACATTTTAACCCATTTCGATAAAGGGTACTTATGCCCCCTTCATGCCCAGACCAGCTTTCAGTGCTCCCACACTTTGAGTGACAATTACTCATGCTACACTGTACACAATCAAAATTTTTATCATTTTTTTCCTCCACACAAATAGAGCTTTCTTTTGGTGGTATTTAATCACTAGTGGGTTTTTAATTTTTTGTGCTATAAATAAAAAACGTATATTATTTGGTCTTTGTTAAAGTAATAGAGACTACGAAGCTATGGTGCCTGTCATTGAAAATTGATCACACCTGATGTACTGGTGGCCTATCTAATTTCTTGAGACACTAACAAGCCAGGGAAGTACAAATACCCCGCAAATTACCCCTTTTTGGAAAGTAGACATTCCAAGGTATTTAATAAGTTGCATGGTGAGTTTTTTACAAAATTGTCATATTAACCACTTGCCGACCACCGATATACTTCGGTAGAAAGGCTCGTACAGGCAAACGTTGCCCTTTAAGAGGCAGCCAGCACACGCGGCAAGCTCCGTGAGTCAGGTCGTGGGTCCCGCGGACTTGATCGCCGCGGGGATACCCGCAATCGCCTTACGGAGAGGAAGAACGAGGAGATGCTAATGTAAACAAGCATCTCCCCGTTCTGCCTAGTGACAGTGTCACTGATCTCTGCTCCCTGTGATCTGCAGCAGAGATCAGTGATGTCACACGTAGCCACGCCCCCCACAGTTAGAAATACTCCCAAGGGCACACTTAACCCCTACACTGCCCCCTAGTGGTTAACCCCTTCACTGCCAGTGTCATTTACACAGGAATCGGTGCATTTGCATTGCATTTATTGCTGTATAAATGACCATACATTTTTACCAAAAATATGTAGAAGAATACGTATAGGCCTAAACTGAGGAAAAAAATGTTTTATATATTTTTGGGGGATATTTATTATAGCGAAATTTTTAAAAAAGTGTTTTTTTTTCAAAATTGTTACAGTTTTTTTTGTTTATAGTGCAAAAAATAACCTCAGGGGTGATAAAATACCACCAAAAGAGAGCTCTATTTGTGGGGAAAAAAAGGGCATAAATTTTGTTTGGGAGCCATGTTGCACAACTGCACAGTTTGCCAGTTAAAGCGACGCAGTGACAAATCGCAAAAAGTACTCTGGTCAATTCTTCTGGGGCTAAGTGGTTAACAGGTTATTTCTCTCACACAGCATATGCATACTTGCAACTGCACTCCAAAACACATTCTGCTACTCCTCCTGAGTATGGCAATACCACATGTGTGAGACTTTCACAGCCTAGCCACATACAGAGGCCCAGCATGCACCATTGGGTGTTCTAGGGACATAAATAACACATCTAATGTCATGACGACCTATCACACTTTTGAAGGCCCTGGAGCACACGGACAAAGGAAATGACCCCATTTTGGAAAGCAAACACCCCAATGTATATTCTATAAGGCATAATGAGCTTTCTTTTTGTATTTATTTTACACAAAGTTGTCCATTTATACAATATTTGTAAGACACAACATGTGCATAGCAAAAATTGCACCCAAAATACATTCTGCTACTCCTAATTATGGCGATACCACATGTGTGAGACTTTTACACAACCTAGCCAAATACAGAAGCCCAACATCCAAGTAGCACCTCCCAGGCATTTGTACTCCCTAGGAGTAAAAATTATACATATAATTCCGTGCCAACCTATCATTTTTGAAGGCCCTTCATATTTCTAACACATAGCATGTACATACCAACAATTACACTCCAAAATAAATTCTACTGAGAAAAGGGTAAAAAAAAAAAAAAAAGTATTGTGGTTTTAGTGGTGTCCACAGAGGAGAGCATTGGTCCAGGCAGCAGCAGGCAGGGATGTGCTTAGTTACAACAATAGTAATTAACTAGACAGCAGCCAGGAATATGGTCTATGGTCAGTACAGCGATATTGTCAGCATAGCCGAAGCATTTGTATGTAGGAATTGTCCAGGCAGAGACCGCCAGCACAGCCATAATATTGGTCCTGGTACACTGTTAATGGCAGACACTCATTATTGTATCGCTCTCCAGCCCTTCATAAACATACTGTCTCTTGCTACAGCTAATTATTTCCATAGTGCAGACAGAGGTGTGGTCAGTTCATGCAGCAGGCAGAGGCATGATGGCAGTAAGTCAGCAGGCTGAGGGCCACAGTCAGGTAAGACCTGGGCACAGGGGTAGAGGCTCCCCCCCCATCTCTTTGAAGCCTCTGGACTCCACCCCCTAATCTGGAAATTACGAAACATGGAGAAAACCAAAAAATTAGTTTTCTCCATCCAGAAAAACAATTCTGGAGCCCCTCGCATATGTGAGACCCCTGTGTACAGTAGCAGGACAAAAGATCAGTCCAAACAGTAGGCAAAGGCATAGTCAATAAAACAGGCCAGGGTCAGTTCATGTGGAAGGCAGTGGCATGGTTATTTGAGGAAGCATTGAAAATGGTCAGCACAGATGGTCAAAATGGGTAAATGGTTAAACGTTAGCTAATATTTTGGGAATGTGTAATAGTCGGAACCATTCTCCAACACATAGTGAGTTGGGAGGGACACTGGGGATAATGGTAGCTGGTATCACTTTGAAATCTTCTTTTGCTGCATACACGACATCTTTTTTGGCATCTTTGGCCTGTTTTAGATGGTGGAATGCTGTCGGTGAAGTGGCAGTCATGAAGTCAGCTAACCACATCAGATACATGAGGGACTTGGCAACTTCAATGAATTTTAGGAAGGGGATTTGGTGTATATGATATATGCATTATAAATGGCCAAAGGAATGAGATAAGTTGCTACTTTCTTGTACCAGAAACGGGACCTCCTTATTCCCCCACCCCTCCCATGTAAAGATTATATTCTTGGATGCATGTTGGCTTTTCAATGGAACCTGATCTTCTCTGAACCTCAACTGTAGTGCCATCATGGATGGTTGATATCATGTACACATTCCTGCTATCCTTCCACCTCCAATGCCAGCACTTCATTGCTTCTCAAAGTTGCTTTCCCCCCCCCCCTTCACAGTTTTTTATTTACTATAGATTGTGGGAAGTTCTTCCTGTTCTTTCTGGAGGTTCCGAAAACCAGGGTTTTTGCAAGGTATAGGTGTTTGAAAAGGGGCAGGCTGGTAAAGTAGTTATCCAGTTTAGGGCTGCAACTAACGATTATTTTCATAATCGATTAGTTGACTGATTGTTTCAATTAATCGGATAATAACCTTAAAGTGTGGTGCATAATTTAGTTATGTAAAGTGTAAAATAAAAGGCACATTTATTCTTAAATATCTATATGCAGTGGTAAATATAAATAACCAACTATATGGTTCGGGAGCAAAATCTCGAATCCACTCTGAGAATAACAGACAGGAGAGATATACTTTATATACTATTAGAGATTGAATCTGGTAAACATCATCAGACTCAAAGATCACATTTTTTATTTAAAGAAAAAAAAAATAGACTGTTTTGGTGATTTGAAGACAGAAGTGTAACACGTTATGTATGACAGACTCCCTTGTCATAGACAGGTGGTTTGATAAAAGCTATCTGTGCCTGCTGTCCATAAAAAATAAAAATAAAAGTCTTCCTTCAAAAAAAAGGAATGTAATTTTCTCCCTCCAAAGAGATTCTCAGTTCTCTATCCCACGGAGGAGAAATTTATAAATAATGGAAAATACCAGCAGTAGACGCTGCGATTTCCAGCATCAATTTAACTTGTCCAGTATGCACAAATGCTTAAAGATCCAACAGATAAAGAGATAGAATTTCTGTTAAAATCCTCTTTTTCTTTGGCAGGTGCCATTTGTCAGCCTGCAGTCGCTGCAATGGGCATCTGTCAGTCCCTAAAGGACCAGTTCAAGGAGGTCCTTAAGGAAGTCCCTGCACAACAGGCCTGTGAGTTAGCCGAACTACCAAAGGCACTGTTTTGCCAAAGATGCCATGAAGGACTTTATTCACCAAGTGAATGTGAGTGCACATGCGTAGGACCCCGTGATTAAAAAGTTGGTCAGCTGAAGCACCTTGAAAAAAGCTTTTGACTAGTTTCTCTTTTCATGGGAGCGACTATTTGGGGAGGATTTGGTCAAATACATCCAAATGATTTCTAGTGGGAAGGGTACTCTTTTGCCCAAAAGAAGGTATAAATGTCCTTTTATTTAAACAGACTGCTTCCCCTGCACCATGGGCATCTGCCTCGGCGATGGCCTCCAGCCGGCAGACTCTAGAGAAAAGCCTCAGGGTCAGGCCTAGGCACAGAAAACATTCAGCCCCTGAATACATGATTGAAAATGCATTTTTCCTCCGCCCTGCAGGGCCTAGAAGGAAGATTAGCGACTTTAATCACATCCGCTATCCAAAAGGATAGGAAGCGTGTTAGATTCCCCCTCCCCCACCTTAGACCCCTTATCGTGGGAACAGTGGGTAGAGGATGAGGGGTTACCCTCAGGTGATCAGGAAGAAAGGGAAACCAATTACTCCTCTGCGGAGGAAACAACTGGAGTTGAACCTTTTTCAGCCTCGCAATCTGAGAGATTGCTGGTACAAATCTCTTACAGAGATGGTTTGTGCCTCTTTCAAGCTACCTCTAGTAGAGTCAGCTGATAATTCTGTTTCTTCTTATGTTCCATAAAACCTTCACTGCGTTTCCTGTACATGTACAGATCCACGTAGAAATTCAACAGATCCATTCTAAATCTAAAAGAATCTAAATCGAGTCCTAAGGATCCGCTCCTTTCTATGGAGTTGATCAGGTCAGTAGTTTCTATCCTACAACGAGGAGAACTTCTGGTGTCTTTCGGCATCAGGGATGCATATCTGCATGTCCATATATTTCTTGCTCAACAAAGGTTTCTGCAGTTTGAAGTAGAACAGCAGCATTTTAGTTTGTAGCCTTGCCCTTCGGGCCAGCTTCAGCGCCCCAAGTGTTCACAAAGGTGCTAACCCCACCTCTAGCCATGTTGAGGGCACAGGGCATAAACAGTTTTGGCATAACTAGACGATCTATTGCTAATAGACCAATCGGTGTTGGGAGTAAAGTGTACACATTACAACCAGTTACCTGGAAAAGTCTGGGTTGCATTCTCAACCTAGAAAAATCTCCCTTAAAACTTCTTAAAAAACCTGGAGTATTTGGGTCTGATCATATATACAGCCCAGAAAAAGGTGTTCTTGCCCAGGCAAAAAACAAATCCATAAGAGAGTTGGTGCGGAGGGTCAGTTCAAAAGGAGATCCTTCCATTTGCCTTTGCATGAGGTTGTTGGGAAAGATGGTGGCTTCATTCGAAGCAGTTCCCTATGCCCAATTCCATTCGAGACTGTTGCAAAATAGTATTCTATCCGCTTGGAACAAAACGGTCCAAGCTTTGAACTTACCAGTGCGTCTGTCCTCAAGAGTGTCCCAAAGCCTCAATTGGTGGTTACTAAGGAATCTGCTAAAAGGAAAGTGTTCAAGAACCGACATCCTAGAGATTCGAGCAGTGCATCTGGCTCTGAAAGCCTGGACTTCCTGGTTAAGGGATTGTCCTGTCTGGATCTAATCCGACAACACCATGGCTGAGGCATATATCAATCACCAAGGGGGCACCAAGAGTCTCTCAGCGCAGGTGAACCATATTTAAACTTGGGCAGAAAGAAATATTCCGTGCCTATCGGCAGTCTTATTACTGGAATAGAGAATTACTGCTTGTGCCGCCAGCAGATTATTCCCAGGGGAATGGTCTCTTCACCCCAACATATTTTCATGCTGTTTGTCAAAGATGGGGGACTCCGGACATAGATCCTCTAGCATCCAGTTCAACATAAAGTTAGTCAACTTTGTGTCCAGAAGGGATCCATTCGCATGCAGAACAGATGTGTTGGTGATACCGTGGTATCAGTTCTCACTGATCTATGCATTTCCCCCTATTTAATTGCTGCGTCGATTTCTTTGCAGTATCAAGCTGGAAAGAAAACCGGTAATTCTGGAAATCGTAAATATTGCAGTGGAGGATCCATGGTCCCTTCCACTAAGGCCAGACCTGCTCTCACAGTGACCGATATTCCATCCTACTTCACGAACTCTAAATTTAACAGCCTGGCTATTGAAACCCACAATCTGAAGAAACTGAAGGCTTTCCAGGTCAGTTATCTCTACTTTGATTAATGCAAGGAAACCAGCTTCCAGAATTATACATTATCCCCTTCCCGCCGAGCGTACGCAGATCTGCGTACTCGGCTTCCGGGGGGTATACCGGGATGATGCCCGCACCTGCAGGCATCATCCCGGTACCGTTTTTTACAGCGGGCGATTGGCTTTCCAGCCATAACAACCGATGCGGCTAAAAGCCGCTCGGCTGTTATGCCGGAGGAGCGGGAGGGGACGTCCCCCCCCTCCCGCCGCCTCTCGCCGCTGTTACCGGTGCTCCCGCTGGATCGGGAGCACCGATCAGAGATCCGACGCCTCCGGCTGCTGCGGAGGAACTGGAACGAAGCCGTAATCGGCTTCGTTCCAGTCTCCTCATCGTAAACATGGAAGCGACGTCATGACGTCACTTCCCGTTTACTCGGCTGCCAATGGCGCCGGTTTTAAAAAAATATCCGGTATTCAGAATCGCCGTTTTGGGCGATCTGAATACATTGAAGTGTAAAGGAGGGGTGGGGGGTCTTTTAGACCCCCGATCCCTCCATAAAGAGTACCTGTCACCACCTATTACTGTCACAAGGGATGTTTACATTCCTTGTGACAGCAATAAAAGTGATCACATTTTTTTTTTTTTTTTAAAAACAATTTAGTCGTTTTAAAATAAATAAAAAAATAAAAAAAAAAATTTCAAAGCGCCCGCCGTCCCCGCGAGCTCGCAAAGCAAAGAAAACGCATACGGAAGTCGCGCCCGCGTATGTAAACGGTGTTCAAATCACACATGTGAGGTATCGCCGCGATCGTCAGAGCGAGAGCAATAATTCTAGCAGTAGACCTCCTCTGTAACGCTAACCTGGTAACCGTAAAAATTTTTCAAAGCGTCGCCTATTGAGATTTTTAGGTACCGTACTTTGTCGTCAATCTACAAGTGCGTGCAATTATAAAGTGTGACATGTTTGGTATCTATTTACTCGGCGTAACATTATCTTTCACATTACGCAAAGAAATTGGGCTAATTTTACTGTTTTTTTTATTTTTTTATTCATGAAAGTGTCCCTTTTCCCAAAAAGTTGCGTTTAAAACACCACTGCGCAAATACCGTGTGACATAAAATATTGCAACAATCGCCGTTTTATTCTCTAGAGCCTCTGCTAAAAAAATATATATAATGTTTGGGGGTTCCAAGTAATTTTCTAGCAAAAAATATGGATTTTAACTTGTAAACACCAAATTCCAAAAATAGGCTTAGTCATGAAAGGGTTATAGAGTCTTGGAGGCTTATGTTCCTAGTGTGAATCCAAGGGTTGGCACCCTCGCAGACATATCATAGGCAGAATTCTTGCCTTTCTCCAATTAGGCGTAGAGATGAAATTGGCCCTGAGTACTATTAAGGCCCCAGTCTCGGCCTTATCGATCTTATTTCAAAGACCGCTTGCTACGCATTCTTTAGTCTGAGGATTTATGCACTGGGTGATGTGGATTAATCTGCCAGTTAAATCACCTTTAAGCCCGTGGGACTTGAAATTAGTTTTGTCAGTGTTACAAAAAAACTGCCATTTGAACCGATACAGCATATCCCCTTAGTCCTTCTGACAAGGAAGCTGGTATTTTTGGTTACTATATCCTCAGCAAGTAGGGTTTTGGAATTTGCTGCTCTTTCTTGTAAAGACCCATATTTGATTTTTCATGAGGACAGAGTGGTTTTATGCCCTCGTCCAGATTTTTTTTTTTTTTTTTTTTTTTTTTTTTTTTACCAAAAGTGGTTTCAGGTTTTCATCTGAACCAAGATATTGTCTTGCCATTGTTTTTTTTTTTTTTTCAAAAACCATGTTCTAGGGAAGAAAAGTCACTACATTGTCTTGATGTGGTGAGAGCAGTGAAAATCTATTTAAAGGCAACTACTCAGATTCATAGGACTGATGTCTTATTTATTCTGCCATTTATTTATTCCTATGGAAGGACAGGCAGCGTTGTAATCCACTGTTGCTAAGTGGATTCGGCAAGTTATAATTCAAACTTATGATGTAAGGGGTAAGGTTCCCGCTTTTCAAGTTAAGGTGCACTCTACCAGGGTGGTTAGTGCTTCTTGGGCAGTGCATCACCAGGCCTCCGTGGCTCAGATCTGTAAGGCCGCAGCTTGGTCTTCAGTGCATACATTCATAAAATGTTATCAGGAGGATGTAAGAAGGTATGAGGCTATCGCCTTCAGCCGCAGTGTGCTGCAGGCAGCTGTATAAGTCTTCAAGTCTAGGGGTACCCTGCGGGTTGTCTCTCCCTCCCCTCAAATAGCATTGCTATGGGACGTCCCATTAAGTTAATACTTAGGTGCTGTGTCCCATAATGTACGATAAAGAAAATAGGATTTTTATAACAGCTTACCTGTAAAAATCCTTTTCTTGGAGTACATCATGGGATGCAGAGGTCCCTCCCCTCTTTTATGGGGTTTAAGTGTATTGCATTGCTACAAAAACTGAGGTACTCCTGGAAGGAGGAGGTGTTATATAGGGTAGTGAACTTCCTGTATTGGGTATACCGTGTCAACACCTGAAGGTGGCCAATAACTCATTAAGTAATTACTTGTCCCATGATGTACTCCAAGAAAAGGATTTTACAGGTAAGCTGTAATAAAAAAGATTTTTTTAATTTTTTTGGTCTAAAACGCTATGTGTGGCAGAAAACCAACACTGCACATCACCCTGAACGCACCATCCCCACCGTGAAACATGGTGGTGACAGCATCATGCTGTGGTATGCTTTTCTTCAGCAGGGAGAAGGGAAGGTGGTCAGAGTTGATGCAAAGATGGATGGAGCCAAATACAGGGCAATCTTAAAAGAAAACCAGTGAGAGTCTGTAAAAGAGACTGGGAGCAGAGGTTCACCTTCCAGCAGGACAACTACCCTAAATGTACAGCCAGACCTACAATGGAATGGTTTAGATCAAAGCATATTCATGTGTTAGAATGGCCCAGTCAAAGAATTAAATTCAATTTAAAATCTGTGGCAAGACTTGAAAATTGCTGTTAATAGACATTCTCCTTCCAATCTGACAGAGCTTGAGAGCTAATTTGCAAAGATTGAGCAAAAATGTCATTCTCTAGATGTGCTGTCAGAGACATACCCAAAAAGACTTGTAGCTGGAATTGCAGTGAAAGGTGGTTCTACAAAGTATTGACTCACTCAGGGGGGCTGAATACAAATACATGCCATCATTTGTAAAACATTTTGAAAACCATTTATTTTTTTTATTATTTTTTTATTTTTTTTGGTATTTTTCTGCCTTTACAGAAAAGAATAAACCACAAAACCCAGTGCTGATTAAATACCGACAAAAGAAATCTTTCTGTTTTAAAAAAAAAAAAAAAGTTAAAAATGTCATATGGGTACAGTGTTGCATGACTGAATAATTGTCATTCAAAGTGTGAGAGCACCGAAAGCTGAAATTGACCAGGGTAGGAAGGGGGTGAAAGTGCCAGGCATTAAAGTGGTTGTAAACCTCAGACATGACTTATTTCTATAGTGTTTACATGCCTCTCTCCAAAGCACAAAGTGTCCTTTCAAGTATGGTTTAATTTACTTTTTTAACTGGTTCCCGACCGGCTCACACAGATATACTGCGGCAGAATGGCTCTCCTGGGCAAAATTCCCTACAGATACGGCTTCACCCAGGAGAGCCACCAGAGGGATAACAGGGGACCCAATGCGCATGGCCGGCAATGGCGTGCGCGAGTGGCAGCACGGAGATTTGTTTGTGTAAACGCAGAAATCCCTGTGCTGTCAGAGGGGTGAAAACAATGTGTTTCTACAAAGTAGAAACCGCTATCTATCTGTCATCTCTCCTAGTTATTCCCATCCCCCCCACAGTTGGGGAACACGATTAACCCCTTGATCATCCTCTAGTGTTAACCCTTTCCCTGCCAGTGACATTTACATAGTAATCAGTGCATATTTATAGCACTGATCGCTCAATGTCAGCGGTCCCAAAAATGTGTCAAAAGGGTCCAACCTGTCCACCGCAATGCCACAGTGGCGCTAAAAATCGCAGATCACCGACATTACTAGTAAAAAAAAAAAAAAAAAACATATAAATGCCATAAGTCTTTCCCATAGTTTGTAGACGCTATAACTTTTGCGCCAATCAATCAATTAATTGATTATAACCAATCAATATACGCTTATTGCGATTTTTATTTTTCCCCCAAAAAATATGTAGAATACTTTTCGGCCTAAACTGATTTTTTTTATTTTTTTTTATTGTGATATATATTTATAGCTAAAATAAAAGATATTGTGTTTTTTTTTTTGTTTTTTTTTTGTTTTTTTAAATTGTCGCTCTTTTGTTTATAGTGCAAAAAATAAAAACCAGAGAGGTGATCAAATACCACCAAAAGAAAGCTCTATTTGTGGGGAAAAAAAGTACGTCAATTTTGTTTGGGTACAACATCGCATGACCGTGCAATTGTCAGTTAAAGCGACGCAGTGCCATATCTCAATAAATGGCCTGGTCATTGAGCAGCCAAATCTTCCAGGGCTGAAGTGGTTAACTGATGATTATTTCTTACCTCATCCAACATTGTTATTTCTATTATGTTTGCTAAATCTGTTTTGAACAGTGTGCATTCTCATTTTCTGCCTGGAGGTGGCTCTCTTCAATTTCTATCTAATTTCAACCTCCATACATCTGCTAAAAAAAAACCCTCCTGTTTACTCCTGTGAATGAGCTTTATTGTATCCCTCATTACCGTCTCCCTTTGAGTATCTCTAATCGAGGATTGTTGAAAGCTTTCATAAATGAAGAGACATGTAGGGCTTGTGGTGCCCTCTATGGAGTGATCTGTAGTGGTTCACTCTTCAAAAGATGTTTGGCAGGTGTTGAGGTAGAGTTATGTCACCGCCATATCATCTGTTTTATCCCCCTAAAAACCAGTGCTCTGCAACTGCCTGCAGGGGGATAAATATTTTCCACATCACAACCTGCAGTTGGAGAAGTAGTAAAAATGCAGCTCAACCATGGGTTTTTACGGCCCCCAACCCCAAATGTAAGTGAGGCTTTACTGCTTTTCTTTTTCTCTGTATTAAATGGAACTCCAATGCACAGTAAGATCGTTAGAAATAGCCCCTGCAATCTGCCCTAAAAAAGCTGCACCATTGTTTGTAGTGTGAAAGCCCGAGGGCTTTCACACTACAGCGGTGCGCTGGCAGGACGTCAGGTAAAAGTCCTGCCAGCAGCTTCTTTGGAGCAGTGAAGGAGCGGTGTGTTTATTTTATTTTTAATTTTCCATGTGTTGGCAGCCCATCCAAATTATTTTACTAACTCCACTGTAAAATAATGCAGCAAAAAAATCTAAAATTGCATTTGTTATTTGCAAATGAGCCTGCAAAACATTGCAAGTGTGATCAGTTGGCAAGCTGGAGAAAGTGTCAATGGAGTACCAGTGTGGTAATTGCAGTACTTGTGTTCCATTGAGAACTCCCGCCATGGCGAGTCCATTCATTCACAGATCCCAGAGCCCCACACAGCTACGCAAAGTTCATGAGTGATAGCTGCCATAGGGCAGTCGACCCCCTGCACACTGTCAATGGGATGCTCCATCTTGATTTAATAGATGGAGTTGGCTTTTAATGCAATGCATGTCAACACACATGAAAAAAATGCACATTTTCTAATTTAATTTTTATTTTATTTTTTACCCTGTAGCCTGTAAAGCACTCCACCCACGATCAGCAGATCACAGGTACAATGCCAGGATCCTGCAGACTCTTAGCTGTCAGACAGTATCTCAGACAGAAGGTTACTGCACTGCATGAAGAATCCATGAGCTATGAAAGCGCTCACCAGCTCCCTTGCAGTTCATTGAGAACTACAAGCCGTCTGCCACATTGGAAGACAGTACTTGTAGCTCATTCATTCACAGGAAACTGTGAATGAATTACATGAGCATGTGGGCAGAGGCTCGTATGGCCAAACTATTTTGAATTGTGACAGCAGGTATGGGGAGAGGATATCCTGCCAGATGTCACAATGAGGGATCAGGGGTGTGGGCAGGTGCACTTTAGTAACATATTGCATGTTAAGTCCTAAATATTCAGGGAATACTTATTCAGGGAAGCCTATCCCACACCCACCTAACAACCCCATCAAATCATTCCCCGCATCTATTACCTTTTGTACCACCACCCCCTCCCTTTAGATTGTAAGCACTATGAGCAGGGCCCTCCTCTCCCTTCTGTATTGAACTGTACTATAATTGTGCTGTTCCCCGTCGACATTGTAAAGCGCTGTGTAAACTGTTGGTGCTATATAAATCATGTATAATTATCCTTTAACCGCTTCCCGCCCGCCCTATAGCCGAATGACAGCTTTAGAGCGGGCACTTTCGTCCGGGAGGCCATCCCTGGACGTCCTCGTGTTTACTTCCGCAATGCGCGCCGCCGCGGGCACGCATTGGAAGTTTTGTGTTTGCCGTGTCCCCCGGAGACAGGCAAACACAGATCGCTGTAAACGGCCAATCACGGCGCCCGTTTACAGCGCGATCGGCGTGTCCAATGTGAGATGATCTCATATGTAAACATATGAGATCATCTCTCAGCGCCGCTCTCCCTCCTCACACAGACAGCGTGTGAGAGGGGAGAGATGAACGGCTGCAGCGGCCGTAAGTGGGGAAAAAAAATTAAAAATAAAAAAAAGTGCCATGCTCTCCCAGTGCCATCTGTCCCCAGTGCCACCTGTTAGTGCTATCTGTCCCCAGTGCCACCTGTTGTCAGTGCCATTTGTCCCCAGTGCCACCTGTTGTCAGTGCCACCTGTGTCATGGGCCATCTGTCAGTATCACGTGTCATCAATGCCACTTATCAGTGCCATCTGTCACCGGTGGCACGTATTAGTGCCATCTGTCATCAGTGCCACGTATAAGTGTCATCGTTGCCACGTATCGGTGCCATCTGTCATCAGTGTCACGTGTCATTGTCCTGGTGCTCCAGGGCCTTCAAAAGTGTAATAGGTAGTCAACAAGTTAGATGTGTAATTTATGCTCCTAGAACACATGATAGCGCTCCCTGCATGTTGGGCCTCTCTATGTGGCCAGGCTGTGAAAAAGTCCCACACATGTGGTATTGTAATACTCAGGAGGAGTAGCAGAATTTTTTTGGGGGTGTCATTTGTGGTATACACATGCCACGTGAGAGAAATAACCTATTACAATGACAATTTTGTGGGAAAAAAATAAAAAAATGAAAAATCTTAATTTTGCAAAGAATTGTGGGGAAAAAAAAATGACAACATCAAAAAGCTCACCATGCCTCTTACTAAATACTTTGGAATGTCTACTTTCCAAAAAAGGGGTCATTTGGGGGGTATTTGTACTTTCCTGGCTTGTTCAGGTCACAAGAAGTGAGATAGGCCACCAGTACATCAGATGTAATGCGTTTTTTTTCAAAATGTTCGTTTTTTTTTTTTTTTTTTTTTCATTTATAGCGCAAAAAATAAAAACCCCAGAGGTGATCAAATACCACCAAAAGAAAGCTCTGTTTGTGGGAAAAAAAAGGACAAAAAATTCATTTTGGTACAGTGTTGCATGACTGAGTAATTGTCATTCAAAGTGAGAGATCACCGAAAGCTGAAAATTGGTCTGGGCAGGAAGGGTGTTTAAGTGCCCAGTAAGCAAGTGGTTAATCCCCTCTGTCCACTGTACATATATAAAGTCCTCAGACAACTAGGGTGATATCTCGGTCATCGCTGCATCTATGATCGAGATATTTTCTTCTCCCAGTGTTTCCCTACAAACTAAAATTTAATCCTAGAGGCTAAAAAGGTTATTTTTACTCTCCGATGCAATCAGGGAGCCCGGTAAAGATTCGACTGGCGACATCTGGTTTTTAGGACACAGTGAGAGGAACGGATGTTGTTCCTCCTACTGTATGATGTCAACAACCAGAAAGCAACTAGGCTTTTGTCTCTTCTGGTTTTGGCTTGTGACAGAATCCCTCATCAGAGGATTTGATTGTCAACACCAGAAGCCAATGGCTACTGCTGCTATCAATCTGCCCTGTGAGGAGCGAGATAGAGTTACTATCGGACACAGCGCTGGATCAAGATTGGTCTCCAATAAGTATAAGGTGGAGCTGGGGGGAGAGCTCCACACAGACTTTTTTTTTTTTTTACCTCAATGTATAGAATGCATTAAGGGAAATAAACTTCTACCTTTCAACCACTTTAACAAAATGGCACACAGGTCTGTTTGTTATGTAATTTTGTCCACATTTAGTTTTGTGGGAGTCTTTATTTCTAACATAAAACAAAAATGAATATACATTTATTATCCATAGAAATCCCAGTTTGTCATAAAAACATTTCCAAATTTGGATAGCTGCTAATGCAGCAAAAGTTTTATAAACCAATACACTTGTATTGTACTCTTCAGCAAAACTTGATGTTGACTAGATGGGGAAAATATATTTTAAAGTGATACTAAACAGAGAAGTGGTAATTGCCATAATTCACATCAATCATATAGAGTTAGGTCCATATATATTTGGACACGGGCACAATTTTCATACTTTTGGCTCTATATTCCACCAGAATAAAATTAAAACAAAATCTTCCAAATGAATTTGAAGTGCAGAATTTCAGCTTTAATTCAAGGGGTTGAACATGAACATTAAGTACAAATTTTGGGAACTGCAACCATTTTTATACACCATCCCCTTATTTTTAGGGGCTTAAATGTAATTGGACAGATGAATATAATTATAAATAAAATGTTAATTTTTTAATATTTTGTTGAGAATCCTTTACCGGCGATGACTGCCTGAAGTCTGGAACCCATGGACATTAGCAAAGACTGATGCTTTGCTAGGGTCTAACTGCAATTGTCTTCAGCAGTTCTTTGTTTGTGGGTCTTCCAGCCTTTAGTTTTGCCTTCAGCAAGTGAAATGCATGCTCAATTTGGTTGAAATCAAGTGATTGATTCAGCCATTGCAGAGTATCCTACTTCTTTTCCTTCAAAAGCTAGTGGGTTTCTTTTGCTGTGTGTTTTGGATCATTTTTCCATCTGTACTGTGAAGCGCCGTCCAATCAACTTTGCTGCATTTGGCTGAATCTGGGCTGACAGTATATCTCTAAACACTGCAGAATTCATCTGGCTGCTTCTGTCTCATCATCAATAAACACCAATGACCCAGTACCACTATAAGCCATGCATGCCAATGCCATCACACTGCCATCACCATTAGAGGTCGACCGATATATCGGCCGATATTTGCCGTTTTTTAAATAATCGGCATCGGCCGATTGTGTTGATAAAAAGCCGATTCTACAGCGGGACTTTGAAATGACTTCTGTAAGAAGTCAGTGTGAGTTGCCTGAGTCGTCATAGCAACACTTTCCTCCTCTCTGGGCTGCCAAGAAAAGAACTAAATGATACAATGTTTACACTTCTGAATGAATGAAGTCATCTCTGTGTAGAAGTTCTCAGTTTAAAGCGGAGGTCCACCCTAAAATGGACCTCCGCTCATCGGAATCCCCCCCCCCCTCCGGCGCCACAATCGGCACCTTTCAGGGGGGAGGGGGGTGCAGTTACCTGGATAATCCAGGTAACTGCACCCACTTCCGGGCTAGCTCTCTGCGGAACGGGCGTAGGTTACGCCCCCGTTCCGCAAGCGCCCGCCCCCTTCAGCAAGTGCCCCGCTGCCTGCTGGGAAACACACAGCTCCCAGAGGCAGCGGGGACCGTCCGGATTGCGCCGCGCGGCTCGCGCATGCGCAGTAGGGAACCGGGAAATGAAGCCGAAAGGCTCCATTTCCTGATTCCCATACCCAAGATGGCGGCGGGACCCGGCAGCCGAGCGAGCGATCGGCTTCGGGTGCCGACATCGCGGGCGCGCTGGACAGGTAAGTGTCACTATTTAAAAGTCAGCAGCTGCAGTATTTGTAGCTGCTGGCTTTTTAAAAAAAAAAAAAAAAAACGCGGAGTCCCGGTGGACTCCCGCTTTAACCATTTAAAGACTAAATCTTTTCTGACACTTGTTGCTTACAAGTAAAAATCCTGTATTTTCTGCCAGAAAATCACTTAGACCCCCCAAAAATTATATATATTTTTTTAGCAGAGATCCTAGGGAATAAAATAGCGGTTGTTGCAATATTTTATGTCACACGGCATTTGCACAGAGGTCTTTCAAATGCATTTTTTTGGGAAAAAAATACACCATTTAAAAAATAAAAATAAAATAAAAACAGTAACGTTAGCCCATTTTTTTTTTTTTTTTTGTCCAAAAGTTTTGACTACCCGTTTTTATTTAATATATAGGTTTTTTTTTTTTTTTTTTTTTTTTTTTTAATCTACATCATACATACAAGTAAACTGATTGGAGGTTTGTTTTGTTGAATAAATGTTTAAAGCGGGAGTCCGCCGGGACTCCGCGTTTTTTTTTTTTTTTTTTTTAAAAGCCAGCAGCTACAAATACTGCAGCTGCTGACTTTTAAAATAGTGACACTTACCTGTCCAGCGCGCCCGCGATGTCGGCACCCGAAGCCGATCTCTAGATCGACACTCGAGTGCTGCCGCCGCCATCTTGGGTATGGGAATCAGGAAATGGAGCCTTTCGGCTTAATTTACCGGTTCCCTACTGCGCATGCGCGAGCCGCGCTGTGCAATGAGGACGGTCTCTGCTGCCTCTGGGATCTGTGTGTTTCCCAGCAGGCAGCGGGGCACTTGCGGAAGGGGGCGGGCACTTGCGGAAAGGGGCGTAATGTACGCCCCTTTCCACAGAGAGCTAGCCCGGAAGTGGGTGCAGTTACCTGGATTATCCAGGTAACTGCACCCCCCTCCCCCCTGAAAGGTGCCAATTGTGGCGCCGGAGGGGGGGAGGAATCCGATGAGTGGAAGGTCCATTTTAGGGTGGACCTCCGCTTTAAGTGTAAGAAATTTTCTGTATCACTTATGAAGGCTGCTTTCACACTGGAGCGGGCAGACGTTGATGGTAAAACGCAAGTTTTAGCGGCTCTTTACCATCATTTTAGCGGTGCTATTTGGCTGCTAGTGGGGCACATATAACCCAGCTAGCGGCCAAGGAAGAGGTTAAATGCGCCCATGAAGCACCGCTGCCAAATCGCATTGCATGCGCTTCGGCAGTGGTGCCCATTCATATCAATGGGCAGGAGTGGTGGAGGAGCGGTATACACCACTCCAAACGTGCTGCTTGCAGGACTTTTTTTTTAAGATCCTGCCAGCGCATCGTCTCAGTGTGAAAGCACTCTGTCTTTCACAAAGACTGCAGGGGAGCCATTTTGCAGGTACTTTACAAGCGCTATTTTTAGCCCAAAAGCGCCTTAAAAACGCCCCAGTGGGAAAGGTGTGTTAGATCAAGGGGGATTAAAAATAAATAAATAAATAAAATAAAATCGGCCTAACATATCGGCCCAAAAAAATCGGCATCATATATCGGCTATCGGCCGCCATGATTTCTAAATATCGGCATCGGCCAGAGAAAAACCCATATCGGTCGACCTCTAATCACCATATTTTACAGATGACATTGTGTGCTTTGGATCATGAGCTGCTCCAAGCCCTCTCTACACTTTTTTCTTCCCATCATTCTGGAACAGACTATTCGTTTCATCCGTCCAAAAAATGCTTTTCCAGAACCGGTCTGGCTTTTTTAGATGTTTTTTTGCAGTCTAATCTGGCTTTTCTATTCTTGAGACTTATGAATGGTTTGCACCTTGTGGTGAACCCTCTGTTTGCTCTCGTGAAGTCTTCTCTTGATTCTACACAAATCCTTTATTCCTGCAACGCTGTTGTGTGATCGCATGATCTCTCCCTGTACTTGTATCTCCAGGGAAAGATCCTTGGGAGGGGCTTCTGTTACTTTGCTGATGTATTGCTCTGTTCAGTGTGAGTCTGTGTCTGACTCACACTGAACAGAGTGCAATTCAAATTAAATTATAAATATCAAATAACTGTTTTACAGATCCCAATACATCTCAATTGAACATCAAATGTGTATGTTTTGTGCATTAATATGGTGTAGGCAGAGTCAGAGATGACAGAGCCAAAGGCAGGATCATATTTCACTTTACACAAAACTAACGCTTTAGTGGCTTTGTGAGCATGCACACTTATATAGCATGTAATGAGAGTTTTTCATAGTCTGGGTTTAATGACACTTTAAAGTGTTTTTCTTTTCTTTTAGGAATATGAAACGCGTACAGGGAGGGCATGCAAAGTCCCAGCGCAATCTACAAGACGTAAAAAATTTGAATTTGAGCCACTGTCTACAACGGCTCTTATTTTAGAGGATCGACCTGCGTAAGTATAAATCTATGCACTGCTGCTTTATAATAAGAAGTGTGAGCTTTTTTTTTTTTTCAGTAAAATATCAAAATGATTATTTTACCCTACCAGGATGGCAATTTGCAGGTAAACCTTCCCCTGTGCTGATGGTAAGTTGGAGGGTTCTCTATTTAACAGTTAGCAGCCAACACTGCACAGCTGCTAGCTTTCAGACTAAGCTGTACTGTCCACTGATAATTCTGAATCAATCAGTGGTTCCTATGCTGGATGACATTGGATATAGATCTACAAGAGTACACCCCTCACATTTTTGTAAATATTTTATTATATAATTTCATGTGACAACACTGAATAAATGACACTTTGCTACAATGTAAAGTAGTGAGTGTACAGCTTGTATAACAGTGTAAATTTGCTTCCCCCTCAAATAGAAGGGGAGCAATCAATCTGCACAGAACTGAACTGGAACCTAGCAAATTGTATCAAAAACACACTGGAACTGCGTGTGGTGTGAACTGTAAGCAAAAGCTGACCAGTGCAGTCAGTTCCAGTCAGTTTCTGGTGCAGGAACTGACCGGAAAAGGGATTGGAACTGACTGCGTTGGTGTGTGAACTAGAGCCATTGGAATAAATGGAAAACATTGTGCATGCATTTTTAGTGCAAAAAAAAAAAAACCCACGGCACTGCATCTGGTGTAAACAGCAGAACTAGCGCGGGCTTTATTCAAGCTAAATAGAGATATAGAGCGAATAGATAGATAGATATAGATATATATAATATCTCGGCAGTAGACAGTTCTATTGTTGCGTGGACCAGGGTTTACATTATGATGTGTGAGTGACAGTCTATGCATTGTTTTTTTTTGTTTTTTTATTATAATGATCACAGGCTACATTCACAGTCTGGGCTCACAGGTAGTGGGTTGAATGATGCTACCCATTATTCAACCCAGATGAAAACTAGAGCTGGGGGATTGAGGTGAACTTAGAAGGCCGTGCTAGGGTATAAATACAAAACGATGCTCTGCACTCAGGTGCTGGGTCTAGGGGTGTGTGGTGCAGTCAACCATTTTGCATGGAATATCAATGGCCTTGCTGCCCCCCTCAGAACAATCGGTGTTCTTGGAACTGAAACATATAAAAAGAAGGGAGGGCGCATCGTCCTTATCCAGAGACCTTGGCTCTGAGGAATAGAGTCCTCCCTCGAAACGTGTAAGCCATCCTGTAATACCGTCTAGTCCTCCATCATCTTTGGTTCCAGCCATAGACCTAAGAGTCACCGCTCGCTATTACTGTTGCTTTGATATACAGGTTTGTATGCGAGTATAATCATTGCTGTTTTACCTTCATTCAAATTATTTTTAGTAATGCACAAGGTCTGTGTGCCCTCCCTTCTTTTTTTATAAAGTGCTGGGGCATAGACAGTGTGTAGTTTTTTTTTTTTTACTGGGAACTTTTTTTTACCTTTGCTTTTATTTTATTTTTATTACATTACGTTTGTATTCTAAAAAATGTGCGTTTTTAGAAGTCACATTTCATTTTTTCTTTGTTAGGTAAATATATATTAATGCTTTTTTCAGTTGTGCTGCATTGTAGTTAACAGCTTTAGTGTCTCTGGATCCATTAAGAGTAGGTGTTAATACAGTTCTTTGGCCTTATCTAAGCAGTCCTAATTCATAAAACACACTTATTTATCTTTTTAGAAATCTTCCTGCCAAGTCCGTCCATGAAACCTTACGTCACCGACAAGAGTATGATGAAATGGTTGCAGAGGCAAAAAAGCGAGGTACGTTTTATATAATATATATATATATATATATATATATATATATGTATGTGTATGTGTTTATGTGTATATATATATATATTCTCTCTCTCTCTCTCTCTCTCTCTCTCTCTCTCTCTCTCTCTATATATCTCTATATCTCTATATCTCTATATCTCTATATCTCTATATCTATATCTATATCTTCTCTATATCGCGATTAATCGTTAAAAAATCTCAATTCAAGAGAAAGATAGCGGTTTATAGGGTGAAACCAAGATATGATACGATCATGAAAAGTGTCCATTGTAGGCCTGTAGTTATCCAAGAAGTAGGGGCAGATATAAGAGTTGCATATGGATGATCGAGAGCTTATGTATCCAAAAAAGTTTGGGTGGGCCTAGAGTGAGCCACTGGGCTCATGGTTGATACAACACGATGGTATGGGGCTGTTGAGGAGGAGGCGTGCCCTGCGAAGCCGGTAACTTGAGTTTCCCCAAGGAGTTGTTAAGGTTACGTTTTAAGTACCAGTCGGTGTATCTGAAGGGGTACATGAGAGATGCAATGTCTTCCGAACAAAACGAGTGTTCAATAAAATATTCCCACCTAGTGAAGAAGCAGGTGGTAGACTGGAAGTGAGAGGAAATAACATCAAGTCTTTCTACATAGAACAGGGAGAGGAGAGCTTGTTTCACCCCTTGTAGACATGGCGGAGACGAGCTGATCCAGTGGTTCATGATGGTTCTGCGAGCCGCCAGAAGACACACGTGCGACCAATGGGTAAGAGTGGGAGAGCGTGGCGTTGCCCCCAAGGGAATGGAGGGTTCACAGCTGAACAAGCAGGTGAGTGGGTCTTTAGGCGGAGGCAGATCGGTGATGGTTGAAATGTAGCCCAGTACAGAATCCCAGAAGGCGGAAATTGAAGTACAGTCCCACAGGCGATGTAGCAGAGTAGGGCAA
The DNA here is from genome assembly GCF_037356315.1 of Lithobates pipiens. NCBI lineage: Eukaryota > Metazoa > Chordata > Amphibia > Anura > Ranidae > Lithobates > Lithobates pipiens. The sequence continues at coordinate 33,259,789 of NW_027507787.1, forward strand.
TCAAATGGGGACCATGGGCATTTAGCTTGGGTGGGGTCCATGTTCGTGTAAAAGGGGTAGTAGGCCCTATGGGTAATTTTGAATTGGGTTTCCCTCCATTTTTCCGAAATGACAAGTTTATGGATAAGTCTATATATCCCTGCAGAATTTTTTCCAGGAGGCTTGCGTCGTTGAAGATTGAGGCACATTTTTTAAAGGGAGCAATATGGTATTTATCCGCTTGACGGGTGATAAGGTGCGCATAGAGATTGGAGATGGAATAGTTACCCTGTTGGAGCGCAGAATCCAAGTGGGATGTAGAGCATGAGTCCAGCCGTGTCCCCCCTATCGCTTTCAGATAGGGAAGTAGTTGGTAATAGTGGAACACCTGAGAGGGAGGGAGTGAGTATTCTTGAGATAAGGCTTGGTATGATTTGAGTCCGTGGTTACGGTTATAGAGGGAGGCAATTGTGACAAGGCCTTGTTCGCCCCAAAAGTTAAAAGCTGGGTGGGTTGTGGAAGGGGGAACATGGGGTTTCCCTGGTTGGTCAGATGGTTGGATATATTCGTGGGTTCATGAGTCTCCGAACCTCTCTCTCTCTCTCTCTCTCTCTCTCTCTCTCTCTCTCTCTCTCTCTCTCTCTCTCTCTCTCTCTCTCTCTCTCTCTCTCTCTCTCTCTCTCTCTCTCTCTCTCTCCCCCCCTCTCCCCCCCCTCTATATATATATATTTGGGTGTTCTAAGTAATATACTAATCTTGTGTATATATATAATATTTTAGCAGACCCTAGACAATAAAATGGCGGTCGTTGCAATATTTTATGTCACACTGTATTTGTGCAGATATCTTTCAAACGCAATTTTTGGGAAAAAAAATACTCTTCAATTAATTATAAAAGAAAAAAACTAACAAAAAGAAAACCCAGTAAAGCTACTTTCACACTGAGGAATTTTTCAAGAGCTAAAGGGCTAAAAATAGCGCCTGTAAAAGGCCTCCCCTGCCACCCCAATGCGAAAGTCACTGGGGCAGTGTACTTGCAAGATAGGAAAAAAAGTCCTGCAAGCAGCGTCTTTGGAGTGTTGCAGAGCGGTGAATACACTGCTCCTAAAACGCCCCTGTCATTGTAATCAATGGGCAGTGCTGCCAAAGCGCCCACAAAGCGCTTCAGCAGCGGTGCTGTGCAGAGGCTTTTAACCCTTTTCGGATGCTAGCGGGGGTTAACGGTGCCCCGCTAGCGGCCAAAAAGCGCAGCTAAAACCATGGTAAAACACTGCTAAAAATAGCGGCGTTTTACCGCCGGCGCCCCCCACCCCAGTGTGAAAGTGCTCTAAAGTTCGCCCAATTTTTTGTATAATGTGAAAGAGGATGTTACCCCGAGAATCGCAATCTTTATTCTAAGCAGAAAAATTGTGATTCTCATTTTATCCAAAATCATGCAGCTCTAAAATATAAAAATATATATATACACACTTACTAAATTGCAGTATTTAGGCCTTCTAGTAACTTATTTTTCTTCTAGTAAAATACACAGATCAAAAGCAATTTCTCAGTGGTAGAAGGCAGAGGGCACGTATTTAACATCATGCACAAAGCGAAGGTTCACACAAAAATTGAACCTCCGCTTTTCGGAACCTTCCCCGCTCGGTGACACATTTGGCACCTTTCATGGGGGAGGACGGGACAGATATCTGTCTAAGACAGGTATTTGCACCCACTTCAAGGCATAGACTACCAAGGGAGTCTATACTTCATCCTGTCCCACCTCGCTGTCTGCTGGGACACACACGGGTCCCAGAGACAGCGCGGACCATTCTCATTGCGCTACGCGACTTGCGCATGCACAGTAGGAAACCGGGAAGTGAAGCCGCACTGCTTAACTTCCTTATTCCCTCACCGAGAATGGCACTGGCAGCAGCCGAGAGCCAAGCGATTGCTCGGCTTCTGCTGCCGACATCGCTGGACTCAAGGAAAGGTAAGTGTCCATTTATTAAAAGTCAGCAGCTGCAGTATTTGTAGCTGCTGGCTTTTAATAATTTTTTTTTTAGGTGGACTCCCTCTTTAAACCTGAATGGAGGAAGGGGCCCATCCCCATCTAACAGGGTCACAGGCAAACTAACAGTTGAGGCTGTTAGTTACCTGCTATGTGCTGGAGGGGCGTGTGGCTGTCACTCTGGAGGCTGTGGAGTCAGTGTAGAGTATTATCAGTGACTCATGCAGAGGGAAGAGAGATCAGAGAGCAATTGCATTTGGTGCTTTAGATTGAAGCTAGTACACATTATAGAAGCTGGCCATACATTATAGTTTTCTTTAAGATTTGCCAAAACCATATACTACGAGGTCAAACATAAACACTTTCAATTTATTTGCAGTCAGGCAGGGCCTCACACTACATAGTTGAAGGTAAATCTAAAGAAAATTTAATAAGAAAATTGTATGTATGACTCTACAAATACTGTAGCTGCTGACTTTTAATTTATGGACACTTACCTGTCCAGGGAACCCGTGATATCGGCACTCCAGCTGATTTCAGATCGCCTGTTGGCTGCTGCTGTGCTATTTGTCATAAGGAAAACCGGCAGTGAAGTCTTTCAGCTTCACAGCCGACTCCCTTCTGTGCATTTGCGAAGCGTGCTGTGCTATCAAACTGGCCCGGCGACAGAGAAGGGGTGGACTTCCGAGGGATGGTGCCGCAGCGCTGTCTCCCGGAAGTGGGGAAGGGTACAAGTCAAAAACAGGTACCCGTTCTCCCCTCCCCCCTGAAAGGTGCCAAATGTGGCATCGGGGGGGGGGGGTGGGGGAGGAAGCAGAAAAACAGAGGTTTCACTTTTGTGTATTCTGCAGAATAAGGGCGGTAAGGTGTTAATATGCATGTCACTAGACACAGGATGAAGATCCAATGGAAAAGGAAGAAGAGGGAGGTGAAAGGGAAAAATAAAAAAAATCTCACAAACACCCCCACCCCCTAAATTCGCTGCTAGGGGTGCTCTGGAATCAATGCACAATCATTCATTCATTCATCAGTTCTTTCTTTCACCATTTTAAGAGAAAGTGATGGGCTCTCAAATGAAATCCGTACACTGTTTACATTGTGATTGTTCATTACAGTGATCATGTTGCGCAGAGCCGCTGGAATGAGCTCTTTACACTGTGTTTACAGTTCTGCAGTTAATTAAAATGGAAAGATTTTATTCTAAAATGTTATTAGCATGTTGATGGGGAATATAAAATGCAAGCAGATTTACGGCTTGTCGACCAGCCGCCAGAGTTGTACTGCGGCAACCAGGCTTGGCTGCGCGATTCGCCATTATGTTACGGCGCTGCTTTTTCCAGCCACTAGGGGCGCGCGTGCCCGCTACTCGCCCCTGGAGCCGATGCGAGTGCCGGTGGTCACGATGACCACCAGGCTCCCGCGATCGCTCGTGACACAGCGAGGACCAGGATCTCTGTGTGTAAACAGAGATCCTGGTTCTCTGAGAGGAGAAGAGACAGATCGTGTGTTCATACAAAGTAAGAACACCGATCTATCTCTTCCCCTAGCAAGTCCCCATCAGCCCTTCAGTTAGAACACTTAGCAGGGAACACAGTTAAACCCTTCACTGCCAGTGACATTTTTACTGTAATCAATGCATTTTTATAGCACTGAAAACTGTTATCCAAGAAAGGAAAACGATCGCACCACAGTGATTCCACACTTCCTTATCGCTATAGTGTCCCACCACTGACAAAACAGTGCGCTTACCAGATGGTAAAAGCACAAGGAGTGTTTACAGTACCAAGTCACCGGCAGCTCCTCGCTTCCACCGAACACTTTATCCTTAATCCCTCAGGAACGAACGAACCATACACTGTAGCCGCTCCACAATCTCATAGGTAACCCAGGTACACGTTCGTAGTATAAAAAGAAAAGAAGCCTCCCATAGTGTAAAAAACTTCAATGCTGTGATGTTGGCCAAGGCAAGACAGGGGTCACATGATCTATTTGTTTACATTTTGTTATGTGATCCAGCTAAATTCTCCCTCTCTGGAGGTGTGTTGTTGTGTGAAAACAGATTTCTGGACTCCAGTGGAAAAACACAAAATGCACAAATTCCACTTAGGTCATTTATGTGATTCTCGCATCTCCTCTTGCTTCCACATGGATACAGAAACACACAGAGATTTCTTCAGAATAACAAAAGGTAAGAATCTGTCTGAGCTACAATGCTGGCTGATCCAATGACATCACAAGTATGCAGATTAGAGGTTGTGACTTCACTGAGACCCTCTCCGGGTCACCTCAATTACCGGTTAACCAGCACTGACAGGCTCTCCTTTTCTCTCATCACACGGGAAGACAGCGCCTCTATCCTCCCTTCCAGTGCTAGAAGGATAAAGTGTTCGGTGGAAGCGATGAGCTGCCGGTGACTTGGTACTGTAAACGCTCCTTGTGCTTTTACCATCTGGTAAGCGCACTGTTTTGTCGGTGGTGGGACACTATAGCGATAAGGAAGTGTGGAATCACTGTGGTGCGATCGTTTTCCATTCTTGGATAACATAAAGTTTTCATGGACTTTTCTTTATAAATTGTTTATTTAATTAAAAAAATATATATAATTTTTTTTTGATTTATATTATTTGGCACAGCTCTTTTTTGTTCATTTTTCTATCTATATTTATGTGTGTGTATCCCACCGTGGAGCAGCAGCCTTATATTCTGTGAAACATTCATTTGTAATTTTTGGATTATTTGTATTTATGTCTAAGATTAAATACTTATTTTTTTCTTGCTCGATATTTTTTCCCCTTGCACGATAAAATAAGAAAGAGGAATTGTTTCCTTTTTTTTGAGGGTTTCAGCGCGGTTTTATTTTTATAGCACTGATTGCTGTATAAATGCCATTGGTCCCAAAAATATGTCAGAATTGTCCGATGTGTCCGCCATAACGTCGCAGTCATGATAAAAATCGCAGATCGCCGCCATTACTAGTAAAAAATAAATAACAAAAATGTTATAAATTATCCCCCATTTGTAGACGCTATAACTTTTGCGCAAACCAAATAATATACACTTATTATGATTTTTATTACCAAAAATATGTAGAAGAATGCATATCGGCCTAAACTGAGAAAAAAATAGCTTTTTAAAAAAAAAAAAAAAAATGCTAAAGTACAAAATAGTGTTTTTTTTTTTTTTTTGTTTATAGCCCAAAAAATTAAAACCGCCGCGTTGGTCAAATACCCACAAAAGAAAGCTCTATTTGTGGGGAAAAAAAGACGTCCCTTTTGTTTGGGTACAGCGTCGCACTGCCGCGCAATTGTCAGTTAAAGGGACGCAGTGCCGATTCACAATAAATGGCTGAAGCGGTTAAACTTCACTTTTAGGGTTTGCACATTTTTGTGTAGCGTTAGAAGCAGTGGATTTAATTTAAAATAAATCAGGTCTTTTGCACTTCTGACAGGACCTATTGGAGGTGGATTACCTTAAAACGAATGCAGTAGGCTTTCCAAAGCCAAAGGCCTTCCTCTAATTGGAGATGCATTATGACAAAATAAAATTCAGTAGGCTTTCCAGGGCCAAAGGCCTTCATCTATGCTATTTCACATAGCAGCAGACTGGATAATTGTACTGCTTTCATTGTGAAATTGTTTCAACTAAATGGTCTGCTTTATTGCTTGTACATACATTTATTTCTCTGCTACTAGTTTTTGTTTTGTAATAAAACAGATTCAGCAATAGCTGAGAGAATTAATTGTATACATTTGGTGGGAAGCCTAAGGTTAATTACAGACTAGTGTTATAATTGATTTTATGTACCAAAATAATGATCTTCATTACCTTTCAGTTTGGGATTATTTGCAGAGGTGAAAGGCTTATTCTACTCTGTGACTGAAGCGTTAGCTGTATGTGGATTTGGTAGCAAGATACAACCATCAAACAATCATTGTCTTTGCATGCACAGTTGTGAGGCTTTAGGAATACATATTCATTTGGAGTGGTTTGTACAGTATATGCACCCATTCACATTGCTTTTGGATTCAAGTGGATTTCAGTAGAGTCTGTTTTTAATGCAGACAATGTGGAATAGTTTGTGGATCTGTTGCCGATGTTTTCTTGTTTTTTGTGGACATAAACTTATCACGGCGTATGGCTGAAATTTTGACATTAACCACTGTTTGCCAGGTGAGCATGTGACTCACTATAGCCTTCACACCATGTTTTTATGCATTCCTAAATAATGCAAAAATTCTAGAAATGCTGCATATGCAGAATCCATTTATATGCACCAATTCACTTGCAGAAACGTTTCCCCATTTTTACTAGATATCTATTTTCCTTTTTATCATACAGTGCTATGAAAAAGTATTTGCCCCTTCCTGATTCACCATCAATCATTTAACTGAGGTTCTTCAAAGGCTGCATTCGTTCATAAATGCAGTCTATAGTTTACTACTGTAATGCTGTCATTACACACAGTTTCACATGGTACAGGTCAATTTCATTGGCCCTTTACTGTACCAAGTGATCACTTTGACCAATCACAGCAGTAACATGGGCTGCATGCATTCATAAATGTATTCTTTGTTAACTAATATGATTGTTGTGATTGATCACAAAGTGCAGGACCAATTACACCAGTCGTGTACCCCGATTTGTGAACAGTGGTCACAGATCGTGATGCTGCGCACTCTAGGGAGCATGCATGAGCCGCCTGTGCAGGAGGACATACAAGTACGTGTTCCCATTTGCACCAAGTTATAGCAGGTGCAACATGGTCCAAAGGGTGGAGTTTGGCAGCTCATAGCCGATTCCGTTTTTCGTTCAACCAGCTGAGACGCTGTATTCTGTCTAGGGGACTCACTGGGGGACTCGCAGCCATGGGTTGCGGGCACTGATCGAATGCTGGTTTTCCAGCATGCCAATTCAAAGTCATTAGATAATCTTATGTAGATGAGACTGCTGTACGCATGTACTGAGTCGGTCAGTTCCTAGGTGCTGTTACTGGATCTATAGGTAGGAAACCTTTTAACATGCTCACAATAAAACTGTATACAGTGAGACATGATTGCAAACATGCTGATATATAGATTCTGGATTTACACTTTTACCATCATCACTGTAAGTGTTATAGCAGACCAGCACTTAATGGAACACCTTAAGTCTGTAACCCCTATGGTAGTTGTATTTTTCTCTTTCATTCATTGGCGGACACAGCATCTTCATCTTGACCTTAGGGTTATATTACCCCTTTAGGAGAGGACTAGGCAGAACATGGTAAAAACCGCAAAACTGCACAGTACCGCCCAGGGGGCGAGCCTACTGGCTATAACCCCTCACGCTGAATCCAACAGCTCCGTTTTTTTCTGCCTAGTGTAGGAGAAGGACCTGGCTCCCGGTGGGACAATTGGTCCTGGGAATTTTTTCTTTTTTCTGCATTTTTGATTCCTGTGATCTACAATCAATAGCTGGGATGAGTGACAGGCTGGATAATATAGATTCTTATAGTCTCCCAGCCTGGCCATCGAGTGTGAGCAGACCTTGGCTATGCGCTCGGTCGGCCACGACATGCCCCATCTGATCCAGGGGCGGCCGGGGCACACATGACCGGGCTACTACTGTCCGTGTCACAGTGTGCCGTGCTTGACAGCCAACCCATACTGCTCGGGTGATGGGTCTGTCCATGGAATGCGTTCAGCAGTCCCTACAGGAGGGGTAAGTATGGTTCCACCTGTCTGGGCAGGATGGAGCAGCTGGGCACTCCCTGGGAGGCAGACAAGGGGGTCTCTCACGCTCCCTTTCTTCTCTTTCTGTCCCTTTCCGCCTCACCATGCTATGGGCCGCTGTGTGACTGGGCACTTGGGGGTGCGGTATCTGGCCGGTGGTCCTCCGGGGGGGGGCTCCGGGTCCTGGCAGGGGGCTGCACTGGGTGTTGGGGGTCCCTCTCTGTTTCTGGGCCATGGTGGGGTGTTTTGGTGTGTATGCCATATGGGGAGGCAGCCGCGTGTTCCGCTGCCATTTTCCTTGAGGCCGTGGCCATTTTTCTGTAGCTGCATGCCAGTTTTTTCCTTTCAGCCATTTTCTGGAAATCCAGTGGCCTTTTTCCCAGCGCCCTCAGACGTTTTATGCTGAGGTGGCCAGCAGCCATTTTCTGGTAGCTTCAGCTTGTTTTGCCTCTAGCACTGGGTGCTTTTACAAAGAACACCGCATGGCTGACAGGGAAGGGCGGAAAGCAGCAGCACAGCGCAGAACTTGGGTCAGGGTGGTGAGTCCTGTGGGCGGCCCTTCAGTCTGTGGCAACTAGGAGGGTGGACATTTTGTGTCGCTTGCCTTAGGTCCCCAAGTGGTGACAGGCGAGTGTGGGTCAGCATGGTGTCAGAAGCTGGCGCTTTTTCCCCAGACATCCCTGTTATGGCAACCGTTTCCCCTGCACCTTCGGTGCCTATGGACGCTCTGTCGGTGGTCCTGGAGGCCTTTGTTGCCAGGGTGGAAGCGGCGTGCGGGCACAAGGGGGTAAAAAATGCACCCTCCCCCCACTGTTTTCTGGGGAAAGCTCTGATTCAGACTCGGGCCCCGCTGTGGCAGGCGGCCTCTTTTCTGACATGTCAGAAGATGCGGACCAGGACCGTTCAGACAGTGAGACTCTGTGTCCGGGTCAGCACAGGAAAAAGCACTTATAGGAGCACTTATCACAGCGGTGCGGGATACCCTAAAGATGGAGGATATGGCGGGGGCATCTACAGAGGTGTCGGTCCCTTTCAGATCCCACAAGCCAGCCCGCACGGCTAAGGTGTTTCCTTACCCAACTTCTTTTAAATTTTATTTACAAGGAGGTTGGAAGACCGCAACGGGCCTTTTCAGTCCCAAAACTCATGGCGGTGCGTTACCCCTTTGAAGAAAGTTTCTTGAAGAAATGGACATCTCCGATTGTTGACCCCCGGTATCTAGGTTAAATAAGGTTACCACGATTCCGATGGAAGGGACCCCTGCTTTCGAGGACCATGCCGACAATGGGGCCAAGGCGGTTGCCAATCCATGTTTACGGTGGTGGGGTCAGCATTGCGGCCAGTGTTGGCCACGGTCCTGGTGTCATAGACGCTTACTGAATGGGCTAAATTGTTGCACCGTGAGTTGGAGAAGCAACAGGCTTCCCTGGTCTGCGTGGAGCTGGCGGACCAGTTGGTGCAGGGCCTTAAGTATGCCTGTGATGTGGCCTTAGATACGGCCCCCTTGCTCTCTAGAGCCTCAGTATCCGCAGTAGTGCTATGTCGCCTGATTTGTCCGAAATGCTGGTCTGTGGACCAGGCATCTAAGAAAGCACTGGCGGACGTTGCTCCCACAGTCCAGGAAAGGTAAGGAGCGACGCTGTAGGCCAAGGCCCTCCTTTTCCACTCAGAAGCAGATTTTTTGGTTACCGCATGAAGGTTTCCCCCCGCCCGACTCTTGGGTGGGGGGTCACCTTCGGGAGTTTGCAGCTCGGTGGACCCTCCCTACTTTCCGACCAGTGGGTCTGCGAACTGGTTTCTTCAGGCTTCAAGATAGTTTCTTTCTTGTCCTCCAAACAGATTTTTTTCCCTCCAACCTTCATCTTCTTCCGGCTCGTCAGGAAGCCCTGTTTGGGGCAGTATAGGACCTGCTGCTGCGCGGGCTGATAATGTCTGTACCGATGCCGAAAAGGTTTCAGGGCTTCTACTCCAATCTGTTTGTAGTCCCAAAGAAGGAAGTGTCCGTCCGGCCCTGGATCGCAAGGCCCTCAACAGCTTTGTGAAAGTACAAAGGTTCAGGATGGAATCAGTTTGCTCAGCGGTCACTGCACTCCATCAGGGGGATTTTCTGGCATCCCTGGAAATCAAGGACACATACTTGCATGTCCCCATATGCATCAAGCATCAAAGGTTTCTGCGATTTGCGGGGATGAGCACTACCAATTTGTAGCTCTCTCTTTTGGCCTTGGCGTCAGCACCGAGGGTCTTCACCAAGGTGCTAGGCCCAATTTTGGCTTTGCCAAGGCAGCGAGGGATCGTGGTCGTGAGTTACTTGGACAGCCTCCTTCTGAGGGCAGCTTACGCCTCAGAATTAAGGGAGAATGTGGCAATCGTCATGCAAACTCTTCAGGAGTACTGAACCTACAGAAGTCTGTTTTGGTGCCGACTCCACGCCTGGAGGGACTTGGGACTGGTCTTGCTTCTGGACTCCTCCGAGGCGAGTCTTTCTCCCTTCGGACAAGCTGCAGACTCTTCAAGCTGCGGTGCAAAAGTTTCCAGTTTCCAGGCTGTTTTTGCAGCGAGGTGTGGATCAGAAACTTGTCTTAAAGTGGTTGTAAACCCTTACAAACCACTTTGACCTACAGGTAAGCCTAGATTAAGGCTTACCTGTAGGTCCAAGAAATATCTCCTAAACCTATACGGTTTAGGAGATATTTACAAAAAGACAGCCACCGCTGTCTACGGTGCTGTCTACGGAAGATCGCGGTGATATGCCACTCGTGTCGGCTCCCATGCGTGACGTCATCGCGGCTCCGGCGAACCACAGTGCCGGAACAGTGAGACCCGGAAGTCGCTCTGGGATACATGGCAGCGGCGAAGAGGAAGACGGAGGACTGCTTCGGGGGCTTCGTTCTCAGGTAAGTTGTTCATAATGAGCTAGTATGCTATGCATACTAGCTCATTATGCCTTTGCCTTACAGGGTGTGTTTTTTTTTTTTGTTTTTTTTTAATTGCCTTTACTTCCTCTTTATGCTCCATTAAGGGACAGATATCAGCTGTCTTTTTTTTCAGCGACTCATTCATTGGTGAGTATGTTTGTTCAGGGGGTTCGACATGTGGCCCCTCCGGTTCGACCACCGCTGCCTCTGTGGGGTTTGAATCTGGTGCTCTCGGTGCTTCAGAAACCGCTGTTTGAAAACATTATGGAGATCCCCTTATTGGCACTCTCTCAGAAAGTAGTCCTTCTAGTGGCTATTACATCTGCCAGGAGGGTTTCTGATTTGGCGGCCTTGTCATGCAAGTCTCCCTACTTGGTCCTCCACAAGGATAAGGCGGTGCTATGCCCACAGCCTTCGTTTCTTCCAAAGATTGTTTCGGCTTTTCATCTAAATAAGGACATTGTGCTTCCGTCCTTATGTCCTTGACCCTCATACCCCAAAGAGGTTGCTTTGCATTCCTTGGACATGGTCTGGGCTCTGCGGGTGTATCTATCTGCTACGGCTCCTTTTCGGAGGTCGGAGTCGCTGTTTGTATCGGTGGCTGGTCTGAATAAGGGCCTGGCGGTCTCGCCGGCAACCATTTCTCGGTGAATCAGACGGGTTGTGGTTCAGGCTTATGCTATAAGGGCGTGGATGCCTCCCTTTCCTGGCACGGCACATTCTACCAGGGCAATTGGTGCCTCTTGGGCTTTCCGACATCAAGCGTCTGTTTCTCAGGTGTGTAAGGCGGCAACCTGGTCGTACGTTCAAATTTTCCCTAAATTTTACAGGATTGATGTGAGCGCATCTTCAGATGCTGGCTTCTCTATTGAGAATCTATGGTTGTTATGGGTGGAGTTATTTTCTTACTGTTCCCACCCCTCGTTTTTTTATTTTTTTACACTGCTTGGGGTCGCCCCTAAGGTCAAGATGAAGATGCTGTGTCCGTCAGTGAATGAAAGAGAAAATAGGATTTTTGTACTCACCATAAAATCCTTTTCTCTGAAGTTCATTGACGGACACAGCACCCACCCCTCCTATTTATGTTTGTACTGCTTTTGACAAACTGAGCTGCTGGATGCAGTGTGAGTGGCTATAGCCAGTAGGACTTCCCCCTGGGCGGTACTGTGCAGTTTTGCTGTTTTTAACATGTTCTACCTAGTCCTTTACTAAAGGGGCGATATAACCCCAAGGTCAAGATGAAGATGCTGTGTCCGTAAATGAGCTTCAGAGAAAAGGATTTTACGGTAAGTACAAAAATCCTATTTTTGCTGTGACCCAACATTGCAATGGCGTTCAGAACTCTCCTCCAAAATACTGTGATATTTGAGGTTCTGGATCAGTAGTCAGCCGTATCTTGGTAAAACAACCAGTCTTTGACTTCAAAAATGGAAAAGAAAACCACTGATCTTCAGCATAAACATCCCTCTTAAAGGGACCACAACCCAAACAATGGTGACACCCCTAGACTAAAATGAACATTTAACCATTACAATGTGGACCCCACACTGTAAGGGTAATTTTTGTTTTCTTGTTCCCTGTGTTGAGCTTTAAGTTTGCCAGTATTTTTCACAGATGCTTGATGCGATTGTGTGCCCTGCACCTTGGCATATTTACCCTTGGCCTGCACTGGTAGTTGATTTTCTTGTGTATAGTGTTTTAAATGTATACACGTTTTAGGGCCGGTTCACACAGCGAGGCGATGCGAGGCGACACGGCTCGCCTCGCCTCGCTCCCGCAAGTCGCCCCCGTTCTGTACAATGGAACCGTTCTGAGAGGAGCGACTCGAGTCGCTCCGACTCAGAAAAAAGGTTCCTGTACTACTTCTGGGCGACTTCGGGGGCGACTTGCATTGACTTCTATACAGAAGTCCTCTGCAAGTCGCCACTGAGGTCCCCGCAGGTCGCGGCGAGGCAAGTCGGAGACGCCTCGCTGTGTGAACCGGCCCTAAGTGTGCAAACTTTGAATTGTACTCTTTAAACACTGTGGCGCCGACATAAAATGAGAGATTAAAGAAGAAATATAGATGATACTAAAATTCAGGATGAGTAAACATTTATTGGTTAGATGCTGTTCACAGCCCGTGGTTGAAGCCTCAATTGAAAGTAATATAAATCCCTAAACCACATGTTGCTTTTCATAGAGAATTACTGCTGGGAGTAATTTCCCACTTTATATAGTTCATCATTTGTGCCCAGCAGCAGTACATCTGGCAGAGAGAGAGTTTGAAGAAAAGTAATGATGGGGAATAGTGAAAAGAGGGAAATAAATATTCACTGACTTTTCAATCTTCTGTGTCACTCTGAGGTACAATTACTAAACTGATATATTTATTTTGATTAAATGACTTGTTTTATACTTCAGGGAGAAAATGATCTGCCCACACTGGCTTCACTGAGCTGTCAAAGGCCTCCCTTGTGGCATGATACAGTTTATAATTTATTTGGAGCTTATGTGCGTTGCCTGCATACTCTGTGTGTGTGTGTGTGTGTATATGTGTGTATATGTGTGTATATATGTATATATATGTATATATATATATATATATATATATATATATATATATATATATATATATATATATATATATATATATATAATGTGTGTATGTGTATATATATATATATATATATATATATATATGTGTATGTATACGCACACACACACATATTATTCAGTACTCATTAGGAATTTAATCTTATGTCCTTTTACATCAGTTTTTTTGTGATCTAAGGGGGTGAAAGCTCACCAGCATGGAGATGCTGGGAACATATTTTTTATTTCTGGAGATTTCCTTAGTATCCTTAGTCAAATATATTTCAATATAATTATCTTTGCTACTATATAAAAGCAGTGTTGAATTACTTTAAGCAATCGGTGTATTATTGGCACTGTATGCTAAAAAAAGATATGGTTTATAAGGCTGTGTAACTATCTGTAAGAATACACCATTTGAATTATAAAAAAAGACAAATTTTTCTTGATAAATTAGATCAAGTACAGTGCCTTGCGAAAGTATTTGGCCCCCTTGAACTTTTCAACCTTTTGCCAAGTGGAACGAAATCTATTGGATTTTTGAAAACTTTAACTAATAAAAAATGAAAAGTGGGGCGTACAAAATTATTCAGTCCCCTTGCGTTAATACTTTGTAGAGCCACCTGCGATTACAGCTGCAAGTCGCTTGGGGTATGTCTCTATCAGTTTTGCACATCGAGAGACTGAAATTCTTGCCCATTCTTCCTTGCAAAACAGCTCGAGCTCAGTGAGGTTGGATTGAGAGCGTTTGTGAACAGCAGTTTTCAGCTTTTTCCACAGATTCTCGATTGAATTCAGGTCTGGACTTTGACT